>NW_027142373.1:6600000-7107500 GCF_026170545.1 Melanerpes formicivorus | reverse complement strand
TGGGGAACAAGAACTCTGAGTAGCACTTAGCAGCCTAAGACAATGCATTTGAAGAGAACTTCTCCAGCTCCAGTTCTCCAGCCACAGTACAGGCCATTGGGAGCAGTGCACCGGGAACAAGCAGCACCGCTCATCTCAGGTACAAAGACACAGGAGCCCATTGTGAGGTGCTTTAACACCTACAGATAAACCCTGCTGCAAGCATCGGCCCAGTGAGAAGGAGAAGGTTTTCAATACACAGACACCAAAACAGAAACAAACAAGCAGTTACAATTTAAAAATATTTAAGAGGCAAGAAAGGAAGGGGAAAGGTGATGCTTACACATCCATGGGACTCCAGGCTGTGTGGTTAGATGAAACCCAACTGCTCTACAGACACACACCCGTAAGTCACACAGCCACGAAGCAGACTCTGGTGCGCTCGTCCTCAAGTCCACCAGGAGAATCACAGACCAAGGAACTGCCCACGACTCTGCTGCAGCACCCACGACCCTCCCACAGCCAGCTTAGACCTTTCACATGACCATGTGCAGGGAAGACAGGGGATGGCAGCAGGGTTGTTATATCCAGAAGCCAAGGGCTAAAGAAGCAGTGAAAGCACTGGGGGAGAAGTTCTTGTTTTGGCATCACTTGGTACTGGTCACCATACACATGGTCATCTTCAGCATTCTCAAGGCAGTGAGCCAGCAGCCTGGCCCATGGGGGCTTACTCAGTTTTCTAAACATTTCTCTACAGAACCATGTTGTTTGGGACACTGAGATCAGAGCCTTCACCTCATGGTTTCCACGTTTGGGTTGCCCTCCCCTCGGAAGAACTGGTTGCTGCGGTCGGTCCTCACCACGTCTTTATCCACCGTGAACTGGACCTTACGCCAGAAATCCTTCTGCTCCTCTGGAGTCATTGAGAGCCTGCAGATTGAGCAGCAAGAGGAGTGTGTTGCCAAGAGGGGGAGATGATTGCCACAAGGAACAAAAAGCCTTGTTTCAGCTTTTGTTAGCAGAGAAAACACCTACTCCTGTGTGGAGTTTTGTCATCACCTGGAAAACAGACAAGCAGGTGTGTCCAGAGCAGCAGATTTTCTGTCCACATGGATTACTAGAAAGAGCCTTCCAGGTTCTAAATGTGAGGACATGATGTTTTGTCTGTGATAAAATCCACTTTAGAAGCAGTTGGATTCTGCTCTCCACTGCTCCTTGAGGCTGGCACACCAGAACTCACCTCTCTGTTACAATTTTCTCCTCATTAATGATAACAATATTGTCCCTTCTCCAGCTGGAATGCACCCACAACTAGTTTACAACATGCAGTTCTTGCAGTAGTAACTTCCCTGAATTAGATACCCCTTCTTCTCCCCTATTTTTACACCTAGATATCTTGATAAAGAAATAGAAGATCCCATTTTCGCCTCCAGTGTCCTAAACCAAGCATGCTGTGTGAGATATGCTTCCCTATGTGGTACTGATGAGCCTCTGTGAAGAGCACAAGCTACTATCTCCAGACCCTCAGGGGCTCTGCTCTGCCTGACACACCTCCTTCACCATCCCTCTTATTTCTCTACTCCTACTGGTTTCTCCTGCAGCAAAAGATGCAGAGACTTCATGTATCACCATCAGTATTCCTGTGACGTCAGGCATGAGGAGAGATGAGGAGGGGAGGATGAAGCTGGTCCCTTACCTTTTCTCCTGGATCTCGAAGTATTCCTTCCTCTTCTGCAGTCTCAGTGCCTCTCTCTCTTCCGAGGTGGACTCATAGCTGTAGTAGTGCAGCAAGAAGGGCCACACCTCCCCACGGATGGAAACATCAATCCCACCAAAGAAAATGGCCTGGAAGAAGGAGCAAAAGTTATGACTGGTACAGTTTGAACGTTCTCCAAAACACCAACAAGAAACTTGCCCGCTACTGTGCTCCGGTGGCTTTGCAGTTCCTTGCTGACAAGTGACGCCTTGATTCAAGCTCCTGCAATTTGCACATGTTTAGAGGGAAAGTGCTGGCCTTCTATTCCCAGACGAGACACAAATCGGGCTCATTTCAATGTCAATAACCCCCCCTGGAGAGGCTCTATGATTAACGTGTCGTTCTCATGTCACGGCTTAATCCTCAGGCCTGGAGACACCGCGTTTCACTGCAAACTTCTCTCTCAGGACCTGGACCCAGTGCTCCCCTGCACGTTTCCAGGCAGTAATCTCAGTTTTCCTCTCTTTGATTTGTTCACACCGCGTTCTGTGAACACGTCGAGCAGCGGGCACTTGGGTTTACTAACTCCAGCTGGCAGCAGAAGCTGGACAGCTTGTGCTCCGGGGTCGGGGAGATGCTCTACTAGGCTCATCTGCAGCCCCAGCAAGACCTCCAGCCAAGCTATGTCCATCTTTCTACATTCAGATGCCCACTCCTTGCCCCGAGCAGGAAAGCAAACTCGCGCAGCTTCCACCAAGGCGCTCACACTTTGCAGCAGGAGAGAAAGGATCAAACCCACACCAGTAGCTCTCCTCTCACCTTCTGCAGCTTGTACTCCTCTTCCACCTGTCCAGACTCGTTCAGGTGATGGAGCCAGGCAGACACATCGAGACGCTTGTAGGTGTTCTCCTCGGGGTGGGTTTCGGAGGAGGGCAGCTTGGGGCGGCGGATGGAGAACTGCATACACATCCTCTCATCAGTCAGCTGCTGAACCAGGGGAAACAAACCCAAAATCTGGAGGCAGGAGCCAGGGATAGCAGCAGAAACCCAGTGGTTTTCAGAGCAGGAAAGCCTTTTTTTTTCGTTTTTGCCTGGTTGATGTAGGACTCAGAACTGAGGTTGTTGCACTTGGGGAGGGTTGGAGTTTCCCGCCCCTCCCCCCGCCCCCAAATCCCAACCATTACCCCAGCAAAAGTGATAAGAATAATTAAAAATCTTGAGTGCCACCAAACAGATTCACCTTGGAATGAATGAATGAATGAATGAATGAATGAATGAATAAATCAATAAATAAATAACAAATCGTTTCCATTCCTCCCCCAATCTTATCCCTGACCTGAAACTGAATTAATGCTGCTTACAGCAAAACTTCACCCTGCCAGGAATGCCTGCAATAAATTACATATGATTGGCCATATACAAAGGGATTGCTGTTAGGCAAGAGGGGAAGTGCACTGCCAGGCTCTCTAAGGGCACTCCTGATCCCAGTGCAAGACTGCAGCTGACATTTAATTTAAAAATCAAAGGTTGTTCAATGCAAAAAGTGAGCCCAGGCGACCATAATAAGAAAAGCAGCAGGGGGCTCTGTGGGAAGGATGGAAATTTAAAAATCACTGTTTCTAATAAGCACATACAGTATCTTAAACAGATAATTAAAGAGCTCTTATCACATTTGTATGTAGATTGAACAAAATATGGCACGGTGCCTTGTCAAAACATTTTCCGGAGCGGTGTGCTGCGCTTCACAAAATGGATGAAAGGCTCCGAGAGAATTTCAGACCTGCCACTGCAGACTTCCCAGCCACCTTCCACGCCTACAGCGCATTGCTGACCTGTCAGGGCTAACAGAACAGCCACCTGAGCAACGCTGCTGGATTACCTTCCCCCATAGTCCACAGGCAGACCAGGAATGGATGGGGATAAGCAAGCACAAGTGAGACCTCAGGGCTGACTTGCATCCTAAACAACGGCAAACACGTCGTAGCTTCCTGCCTGACTTGGTGACGTGAACTCAGAGCTTCTTTACCATGAGGGTGGTGGAGCACTGGAATGGGCTGCCCAGGGAGGTGGCTGACACCCAATCCCTGAAGATATTCAAGGTTAGGCTCAGCAGGGATCTGGGTAACCTGATCTAGTTGAGAATGCCCCTGCTTACAGCAGGGGGGTTGGACTAAATGACCTCTGGAGGTCCCTTCTGACCCAGACCTTTCTATGATTCTGTGATTCTATGATTCTATGATTCATTTCTCCATCACACTCCCCTGGCTAAAAACCTACATGTGAAATACCTGCTGGGAACACCCTCTTTGCCCATGAACCTTGCTCAGGTACCTGGTCCTTGAGATGGGTCTCCGTACAGTACTTCCACTGCTGAAACACCTCAGACAGTTTATCCAGGCCACCATGGTGAAAATGGAAGATCTTGTACTGGCTCTCCCTGCTTGCAACAACCAGCTGGCCACAGGTACATGCCTCATCACTGTGGGACAAAACAATGGGGACAACCCTCAGGACAAAGAAGGGTTGAGTAGGAAGCAGAAAGATCAGATGAGGAGCAGGGAAGGGAGAAGGTACCACAGAAGTGTTAAGAAGCTGTAGATAGAATAGAATAGAATAGAATAGAATAGAATAGAATAGAATAGAATAGAATAGAATAGAATAGAATAGAATAGAATAGAATAGGATAGGATAGAATAGAATAGGATAGGATAGGATAGGATAGGATAGGATAGGATAGGATAGGATAGGATAGGATAGAATAATAGATTAAAATAGGAAAAAATAGAAGTGGCACTTCAGGACATAGTATAATGTTGGGTTATGGTTGGACTCAATGTTTTTAAAGGTCTTTTCCAACCTTAATGATTCTGTGATTCTATAGATGAAGAGATGTCTTCCACACTTCCAGGTTACTTGAGACACTCTTGGTAGGAAAGCTAAGAGCAGCCTTTACTTTTCTAGGCAAGAAAATCCTAGGCTCTTCTGGGGGAGGCTGACACTTGCTTTCCTGGAGACAACCATTAGGGAAAGAATTCCAAGGGGGACTGTAGAAGCCATCTGTCTCCAGAGCCCAGTGTGCACTGATCCAGAGCACACACTCCTAGCACACACAGTAAGACCTCACCTGAAGAAGAGGCGAAGGGATCGCATTTGTCCCAGGTCCACTCTAAAGACACCACAGACCTGCTCCAGGGCAAAGACCTTCTGCTGCTCATCCCATCTGGTGCCCTGTGTGTGCCCATTATTCTCCTGGAACTGGGCACTGGTGTCAAGGCTGGAGGCAGAGCTGGTGGAGCAGTTCGTGCGATTGTCACAGGTGTCCCTGTAGACAAGAGGAAGAAAGTCCCCCCCAGGACATCAGCCAAAGGCTGCAGTTGCAGGCACCACACAGACACTCCACACTAAAACCTTTTGTCAGAGCTCTAAAACTGGAATTCCCTGCAGGGCTGGGGAGTCAAGAGCTGACAGCCCACATAAGAGACTAAATAATCTTAATTTAATTCCCTAATTTTTATTTAATCCCCCCAAATGATCCTGGTTTTGGTCTGCTCCTGAATTCCACACAGGACTGGGGAGAGCTGAAACTGTTCCTCAAAACACTGACTTTTGACAAGACAAAATTCAGAAGCCCAGTATGGGAACAGGCCAGAATGTCCCCTGATCCTTTGGTGCAGCACAAGGACTGGTTTGGGGATCCCAGCAGTACAGCAGGCACTTGCTGGCTCTCCAGCCCATACCACAGAGCCCTTCAAACCATTATGACTTGGGACTGATGAACCCTTTGGATGGTAAACCTCAGGCCACTGAAAAACCATGATTGCAGAACTACCAGTGCTCCACAGCCTGTTTCAGCAGCACTCAGTGAATAACTTCCTAAGGAAGAGACTTGTTCCACAGCTCAAGTGACCTCCTCATGCAGCTGCTCCATGCCCAGCGAGGGACAGGAGGAGTGAGCACATTTTGGCAGCATCACCAACCAAAGATCTCATCTGACAAATTCCTTTAGTGACCAATAACATCCATAGATATTTCCCCTGCACTCAAGTTTCTCACTGAGCCTTTGCAAGTGGACCTGGATTCATGTGTATGAACTTCAGCCAAATGGTTTCCACCCATAAGCTTGAGATTTTGGTGAGTTAAGGAGCAGGAAATCACACATGAGCTCTCTATACCCACCTAAAGCAGAGAGTGAACCCAACCAACTTCCAATATGCAAGGAGCTTCCCAGGCCCCAGATATTTATCTCTAAGAGCAAACTTCAAGCTGAAAGTCCCCAGATGCCCACCACCAGCCCTGAGCCCAGAAGAAAAATATCACTGCTTTGAGAGTGAAGTGAATCTGCAACTGTGACCCCTTGATTCTTAAAAAGGCCAATAGATGTGAACAATCTCAGCACAAGCTCTGAATGGGTTCTGCTGTGAAATCAGGGTTTGCAGAACAAGGGCAGTAGCAGGTATAAAGCCAGCCCCCTGCAATGCCACTTTATGCAATGTTTTCTAATCCGCTTATCTAACAATGTAGGCACTGAACGCTGAAAATCACACACTCAGCATGCATCTGCAGCACACCACATCAGTATGCTTTCCAAGCCTGCCTACAGTGCCTCTTCCATGGGGAAGAGCCTTATTTGCAGCATCTAACCCATGGTTCAGGTCATTGCATTCCAATGGACAGGTCTCCGGACATCCCAGTTAGTTGTGGGTGAAATGTTGATGCGAGTCCCCTGTGAGCTGCCCGGTTCAGAGGTGTGACCCAAAACCTCCGCGCCCACACGCATGGGGAATAAATCCCTGAGTCCCCTTCTCTACTCCTGCAGCATTATGTAGATGAGACCAAGTCTGGTTTACTTGCAGCCAAGAGTGGCCTCACTCCCCTGCTCATGAAGTTCTGCTGCTCTGTTTTTCAGAGAGAAAGCATCAAAGCAAAACTCCCATTCAAGCCCTTTGGAGGTTGAGGTCTTAAAAGCGAAATGGCAGTGTCACCATGGGAGCAGGGATCACTCAGCATACCCAAACTCACTCAAAGAGGAATGACAGCAGTTTTTCTGGGTTAAACATCCAGTCTACTGGGATAATTCCAGTAGCCAGGAATACTTCCAGTCCCAAGCACTGTTGGTGAGGCCTCACCTGGAGTGCTATGTCCAGGTCTGGAGCCCTATGTCGAGGTCTGGAGCCCTCAACATATAAAGGACACGGACATGATGGAGCAGGTCCAGAGGAGGGCCACAAAAATTATGAGGGGGTTGGAGCACCTCTGCTATGAGAACAGGCTAAGGGAGCTGGGGGTGTTCAGCCTGGAGAAGAATAGGCTCCAGGGAGGCCTAATAACAGCCTTCCAGTACCTGAAGAGGGCCTGCAAGGAGGATGGAGAGAGACTGTTTGCAAAGGCCTGCAGTGAGCAAGGGCTTCAAACTAGAGAAGAGCAGATTTAGATTGGATGTTAGGAAGAGATTCTTTACTATGATGGTGGTGGAACACTGGAACAGGTTGCCCAGGGAGGTGGTTGGGACCCCATCCCTGGATATATTCAAGGTGATGCTCAACAGGGCTCCTGGCAACCCGATCTAGTTGAGGATGTCCCTGCTGACTGCAGAAGGAGTTGAACTGGATGACCTTCAGAGGTCCCTTCCAACCCAGACCATTCTATGATTCTATGATCATCTACACCATTATCTGCACCTTGGGAATTTTTCCATGTGGAAACGAAGCCTTACTTTCTGATACAGCTGCACAATATAACAGCTTCTAAAACATGCAGTATCTGGATCAAAGGTTGGGCTAGATGATCACGAAGGTCTCTTCCAACCAAGGATATTCTGTGATTCTGTGATTCATGTTAATGCAAAAGTATGAGGAGTCCTGGTAGGAGACACTTGTGCTGGGCTGCTTGCTGTAAGCAGCTGGTATTTGTGGAGCAACACTTCATAACAGCCACAGCTGGTTGCACAGGATTTTCCTGGAAGAGATGACTCAAACCAGCTCAAAGTCTAAGCAGAGGCAACCAACTTTCTAAAACTCTTGCAAAGAGGAACTGGTCAGTATGACAAAGGGCTGGAAGATGGGCTGGTTGAGAGGATCACTGGCCTGCAGTTGGCTTGTCACAGGCCAGTGTGCCCATTCCTCAAGAGTATCATCTCAAGTGACCAGTGGCAGACAGACAACTGCAAGGACAGTTTCCAGTAGAGTCAGGTGAGCTCACAGCTATCCTGGGAATCGTGTAGCTCCTCAGCACCAAGTGCCAGTGCCAGCTGCAGCTCCTTCTGCTCCATAACCAAAATCTGCACCAGATACAGCAGAAGCTACCTGAAAACTCAGAGGCTGGAGAGCTCAGTCACAAAGGGGCTGGCAATGTCATACTTTCTGGAAACACTTCCTCAAGAGAAATGTTTACAGCGCTCTTTTATCCTTTAGTCGCAAACCTGCACACACATCCAACACAGGAGGACGCAATCTGATGCAACATGTGGAATTGGACTGACCCTTCCTGCCCAGCAAAAAAGCCACTGAGTGCAAGCACAGTGCCTCAGAGTGTGCAGCCAGGGAAATTCCAATGATTTCATTGATGTGGAAGATGAAATCTGAAAGAGACATCTGTGCACCTCAAGCCCTTCAGAGAGGGCCGTGAACACTTACATTCATCCACAGTGCAGATGCAGAGGGCGTCCCACCTTGTACAGTGGGGCACACTTAGTCACTGTGGAATTCAAGAAAAAAACAACCCAGCTCCCTGTGTTTAAAATTACTTTTTCCTGTACACAGGGATTGAAAGAAAAAAAAACAAAACCCAACTATTGGAAAGCTTCTAATCTGTTGGACTGCTCTAAAAAATGATTTTAATACTGAGACCATTCTCCACATAAATAATGAGCAGCAGTGTGGTCAGTGCTGATTTTGGGGATGTGGGGGACATGAGATACACAAGAGGCAAGGGAAGAATTTATTACTTGTCAGACTCTTCTATCTGTTAGATGAGGAATTTATACCAGAGCGCCCTACAAAAACAGAGAGCTGAAGCCCTGCAAGGCAAATAGCTGGAGGAACATTCCAGAGAGACTTTGGGTTGTGAGATCCAGGAAAAACAGAGAGCCAGCTAGTACACAGCACTGCTCAGCAAAACAAGAGAACAAGTGCAATGGTCCACAGGAATAAAAGGGACAGGGGGAAAAAAAATAAGGAGGATTAGCAAAACCTGAGGTAGGAAATCCATGGACATATTCATGATTCCACTTAAGCCTTTCCCCCTTACTGAAGTCCCATTATTCCTTTGTCTCAAAATACATCTCATTCCTGCTGGTGAGCAGGAACAGGAGTGATAGATGTTCTCCACTCAACAATCAACTCCAGCAATCGACCATATCTGCATTCCTGGAGTTTTTGCAGCCCCTAAGAAAGCAAGTGACTGCATAAGGCAGCCACATCCTCCTCCCTCCACATGGGAACTGTCTCACTCAGGGACAGATACCCTGCGAACAAGACTTTGGATGTGCAGTGATGTAGCCATGGAACATAACCTACTGTTGGTACACACCTACAGCATAAAGAGAGATCAACCCAAGGATTATTTCTGTTACAGAACCAGGGCAGAGACCTGCACCAATCACATGGGAAGCCTCTTTCAGCAGTGAGGATCTAATAACTCATTTTACAACATGATGTGACAAATGTAATTATAAGAGGGAAAGGGGCTGAAGATTACAGCCATGGTGTGGCAGTTCACTGAGCTGTCAGCGTGCACCACCCGGTTCCCAGAGAGCCTCTTGCCGGAGCCAAACCCTCCTTGGTTGGCTCTCCATCACCACTGCATTGAATCACTCCTTGGCTAATGACAGCTCTCCCTACAGCTTGAGCTATTCCTGCAGGCTGGCTGCTGAAACATCATTTATAGACAATAAGTATCATCATAATGTATGAGCATCCATGTAATGGGAATTACATGCCCCTTTTCCTCCCCAGGGGTTAGCATTTCTCTGTTTCTCCATTATTCCCCACAGGCATTGACCTTTTAGGTTTCTCTTCTTTCCAGCAAGGTGAAACAGCTCAGGGCAGCATCAGCTGCCTAAAACGTCTAAGACAGCTTCAAACAAACAACCCATCAATAAAAGTTCAAAGCTATCCTGAAACACCTAAAAATTTAGTGTAGTGACTGCACAAAGTGAGGTAATATCAGGCAGCCCGAACCCAAATCTATTGTTCTGATTAAAAGAGATGTCCTTGCCACTCTACATACATAACGAGTTGTGGACTGTGCTCACTTCAGCAGCCTATAGAAGATGTGCAAAAGAAAACAGATTGGCAATTTGGGGTGGGAAAAAAAAAAAAAAGAAGAAATAAAAGAGACTTGTTAAAATATTTCTGCTGGTTCTGTGTCATGTGGCAGGGCAGGAGTGGCAGGACCCCTGCAGAGGAGCAAGGCCATGCAGAGCCCCACGCTGACGGTGAAATGTTGCAGTGGCACCGGCTCCTCACACCTGAACAACGCAGAGGAGTAACTAGGTTAAGAGTTGTGTTAAATTCACCCTTTGGCTGAAAGTATTTGGCACCTTGATGTCCCTCTGCCTCAAGAGAGCCCAAACAGAAACGACTGACAGTGACCTTGGTGAGTGGGGACAAAGGTGGCAGGAGGTTTGGAGGGAAACCTAAGCAGGATTTCTGAAATGAAATGCCCCAACAGCCTCACCTGGAAGCGTATCTATGCATCTGCAAACGTGTGGAAACAAACCCAACAATTCCTCCTGGTTGTTGGGACAAACTGCCCAGGACACTACAGTGCAAAGTACAGGAATGCCAGCATGGACTTTCCAAAAGCTTGTTCCACCGGCTTGCCATTGATCTGTTTGCTTTCAAAACATAAATTTCCTCACGTTGAACTGCACTAAATGCTATTTAGTAGCTAATTAACTTTCTGTGCTGAAAACCTCCTGTAATTGCACTTCTTTCACCTTTTTTAGCCTGAGTCCTCCAGGGAACCCAAGCTGTCCTATGGCATTTGTTCTGCTCATTTCTATCTCACAGGCACAAGTTCCTTCCCGACACTGGACTGCCAATCACGGCTGCAGAGGTCACTGGAGACCAAATTAGGAGCACTCTGCCTCTGACAAACTTGCTTTGCTTAGCTTGCCGTAAAGGGAAAATAAAAGGTTATAAAAAATAATTGTATCCTTTCACGCCCAGCACCAGGAAGCAGATTCAACAGAGCTTCTAAAAGTCAGCCTGGTATTGTTAGTCACTCCCCATATTGTTAATGGTATTAACAATATCCAAAGAACGAGCTGTTTACATCTTAAAAGAGTCGGCGTCCCTCCCTCCCCCACCCCCTGCAGGAGAAGAGCAGAAGGTGGTTGGTGGTTCCCAGCCATCTACACCCCACCAGCTTGGGCTGCAGGAGGGCAGCAACTTCTACATCCACCCCTCTGACCTTGGACTGTAACAGCAAGTTCATGATCGGGCATGGGGCTCTGGATTAACATCAACTCTGGGAGCATCAGTCTGACAAATAAAACATTTTAACACAAGGAAAGAAGGGACTCAGGGAAACCCCATTATGCAGCTTTGCCTTCTGATAGGCATAATTGGTTTGTCCTTGAGAAATAAAGATCAAAACAATTTGTTGTGCTTTATGGGGCTTCTGCAATCCACTTTTACAGCACCCTGCCTGCCTTCCCAGAGCACACACATCCACCCAGGGCAGGTAGGACACAGACAGCCCACCTCTGCCACTGGTTCATCACCTCTGTCACTGATTCACTTGCTTCTGCCACCAGTTCAGCATCCCAAATTTGGCAGCCAAGAGCCAGCCTGCTTTGATTAACTACCTCTGCTGGTGCTGGGTGCTGCCCACCTGCAGGGCTTGCTGAGGAGGGGGGCAGCTGAGTGAGAAGCCTTGCTACACTGGGAGCTTTGTTGCTCCTCCTTATTCCTCCAAGTCCTCATGGGCTGAAGGGAAGCCAAGAGATTTTTAGAGGGAGCATTAGAAAACCATCCCTGCTCACCCCCAAAGGGTTTTCCCCCTAGCTGTTGTGAATTAATCCAGAAGGAAACCAAAATGAACCTGGAATTCTTGAGTTAATTATTTTGATTGTAAATGTGAAGGGGGAAAGAATAATCAGATGTTTGTAATGAATTAATGTCTGTTTTAATCTCTTGCACCCAAAGTCTGGAACATGATACACACAGACCTTTGGTTGAAAGACAAGCAAGCTGTTTTCTCATGGCTGAGGCTTTCAGGCAGGTGTAGGCTCCTTTGGTAAAACCCAAGCAAGGTTTCTCTCTGTGACTTCTTGTTGCAGCGAGGTAGCAGGGGCAGAATTAGCAGTTTGATGCTTATGAATAAAATACACATAGCTCCCGAGAAGCCAAACACAACAAATCATTTAGAGCCCAGCCTATGCTGCTCAATGATGCAAATGTTGCCTTCATTTGAAGGAAGGAAAAATAACCCCCAAAGCTGAGTGGCAGATTTTTACAATCCATACAGAGAAGGGGCACCTCCTGCCTGGGCTTTTAGCTCATTAATAAATCAATCGAAAGGCAACACTTAAAAAAAATAATTCCTTAGATGGAAAAAGTGATTTCTCAGCAAAGCCTGAAAGAGAATGTTTGCTTTTCAGCCTATTCCAGACTGGAAAAGGGGACCTTTCTTACCAGTGTTTATTTTATATTTAAAAATCAGTGGATTATTGCGTCGGTTCCCTCCCCCCCCCCCCTTTTTTTTTTCCTCCTTTCAGTTCTACCCATGCAAAAATAAAATTCCACACTAATTATGCTAATTACAATCAAGCCTTCAAAACCCTGGTCCCTTGAAAGCCCTGAAGATTACCTTTGTTCTTATATTCTTGGCTGTAAGCAATGAACTGGGAATTTCAGGGGGACTTTTCACTGACAGACGAAGTTAACCAACTCCCCGGACTCTGCGCTGCTGCTGACCCAGTATTAGCAGAGCCAACACCACCCAGAGAGAATTTCCCCATTTCCACAATACAATGAGGATTTCCCCAGGGAAGAGCTTTCTTCAAGGAGCAGAAAAGGGAGAGGAAAAAAGGAGAGCTGGCTAAAAGCATGTTTCAGAGTTATTGTAAATGCTTAATGCTGTTATAATTGTGAGGACCGAGCCAAGAAGACAGAGGCTATGCAGATTTATTTGCATATACTGTTGCACTTCTTCGAGGGGCCATGCTCTTTATTTTGATCCAGTTAACACAATTCTTTCCTCACAAAGCTGTGGATACCTGCCAGCACCATTTATCTCCACTCTCAATTCGGGTTTCTGGGCGTTACGATCGTATAAATAACAGAAGAAATGTGAGACAGCCCTGGGAAAAGGCTCTTTATTGCCATGCCTCCCGCAGCAAACCCCCGCTGCTGAAGCTGCAATGGCCAGACCCCCTCCCTGCCCTACTGCCCACCCGGGAAGTGCCCCCGGACAAGCCCACGCGGTCATTTTCTGTCAATAAATCCCTTTTATCGCGATTCTACGAGTGAAGGACACCGGGACCGGATCCCAGCCTCTCAGCCCGGGTGCACGGAGAGGGCTGCAAGCGCAGTACCGCGGGCCAAGCGCTCCCTGAAGCGGTTCTGCTGGGGCGGAACGGGGCTGGGGGGCAGCCGGGTGCTAAGCGTTAGCAGCCGGGGAGCGAACGGCCGCTCGGCTGGGGATGCCGGGCCGGGGGACAGTGGTAGGGCCGGGAGTACCGGGCCGGTGTCGGGGGGGGGGCGGCAGGGCAGGGCTGGGTATACCGAGCCTGGGGGACGGCAAGACCGAAACCCGCCGGGCCAGGGGTGCCGGGGCTGGAGGCGGCAGGGCCGAGCGGGGAGTGCCGGTGCTGGGGGAGGCAGGGCCGGGCCGGGCACCGGGAGAGCCGCTGGGCCGAGCCCGCCCCCTGGCGGACACGCCGTGCCTACCGCCCGGCTCGGCCCCGCACCCACGGTCACGGTCACGGTCACGATCACGGCTACGACCACGGCCACAACCCCAGCCTGGTCCCGAGGCCCCTTTCCCTGGGCACTGAATCATAAACCCGGAGGGTGAAGTGGTTCTTCATTCCCCCACCGCGGGGGTCTCTCCCTGGAGCATCATCCCCTGCTCCCATCACCACCCTTTTATCCACCCCCCAAAGCCCCCAGTAAAGAGCTTTGCCATCCCGCTAGCTGCGATCCCTGCTCTTGAGTTAGATATCACCTTTTTCTTCCACAGCCACCTGGCAGTGAACCGATAGATGGAGAAATCAAACCTGCTGTAATTAATGTTCTCGCTGCTCAAATATTTATCTAAAGCAGGATCCAGCCTTGTGCCTCTGCAGGCTCTTGGATCTGTCCAACCTTCTCAGTGTTGCAGCTGGTGACAACCTACAACTGATCACACAGCATAGCTGATGGCAGACAGCACAGGCTGGCTCCTCTTCCCAGCACCCAGCTCTGTACGAACTGCCTCTAAGTCCAGCCTTAGATGAAGTCGCCCACACCACGGCTCAAAGAGAAGAGAGAAAGGACTGTCCTTCTGATGGAAGGAGGATTTGGTGATGTTCCTGGGTTTGTTTTTCTTCTTGGGCATTGGTTTGGGTGCAAATGGAATTGTTTCAGTCTCTTACATCATAAATCACACCAGTTCAGGCAAGGTTCCAGGGAACTGGAGCTTGAACCAGAAGCACTGAGGCACCCTGTGCACTCATCCTCATGCCTGACATCATCAAAAGTGGGCTAGCATGACACAAGATGCTGCAAGAAGTTACAGGAGATTTGGAAGTCTGTGCCCAATTCCCCCTGGTTCTAAGACTATAATCACTTCTGTTACACAGTGATGAATTCCCAACCTCTTGATGACTCTGAAGCTCCTGCCAGTTCATGCTAATTTCAGCTCATTTCCCCTATAATTTTGCCTCCTGTTTATTCTGCAGAGGCCTGAACAACCCTAAGCCTTTCAGGTGAGCTGCCAAAACAACATGATGCAACCCTCTGCACTGTTACCACCCGCTCCCGCAGCTGCGGCCACCCTCTGTAACGCTGCGCCTCCGCTCCCTCTTGAGATGGCAATTTACTGATTAGCTCCCTGGGAAGAGGCTTAACAACAGGATGTGCAACACATCTGTAAAAATTGCATCAACTGCGACGCCAAAGGAGTTTTTCTTTGTGCTGTGTGCTTTGCCTAGGCCCTCTCTTATAGTTCTGTGCATGCACATCTGCTGAAGAACACGAGAGCGGCACCACTGCGTAGCTCCTTTGTGGAAATGTTTCATTGTTGGTATTACTGGTTGCTAAAATGATCACCTTCTTAGGAAAGATGTTTCCTTCTCACAATGATATCCAGGACCACATTGGTCACAGCGCTTCTGCTTGACCTTTAAGGCAAGTGCTGTGGAAGTGTGAGCTGGCATCTGTTCCATCACCTATGAAACTCTTCTCAGAGCTCTGGCCTTTGGCAGATGTTGCCCCAAGCTCCACACATGCAATTCCATCACCAAAGCGTCTCAGACCAAATTCTGACTGGAACCAACCAACATCTGAACCTGAAGTTAGTGGAGGAAACAATGCTGGCATTTATTTGTCCTCTTCAATATTTTGATACAGTGCTCATCAGGGAACAGCAGCTGTAGTTTGTTACTGAAGTGAAAAGGCTTTAGCAGCTCCACCACCCATTGCTAGGGAATGCTCCTGTTCACCAGGAATTGCTCTGGCATGGCCCAAACCACCCCCCAACAACCCCACTTACAGAGCACTAAGTGCTTCTGCAACTGATTGGTATAGATCTGATGTCACGGTCAGTTAAAACAACTCCAGAAGCATGGGTTGAAAGACATTATATAGGTGTCAGATGCTATTTGGTCGCCAGGATGTAACAAAAGGCTTTTTAGTTTCACTTTACTGGTGGGGGAAATGGAAGCTGAGTAATTTAGCAAGGGGGCACCAAGCCAAAGCTGGGTATTGAGTACACTTGTCCTGAATTACTGCCCTTCAGACCACAAAGCAAATGTCTCCTCACAGACAGCAAACAACGGTGACAAGGGAGAAAGGGGACAGAACGGAACACTTTTATTTCCAGTATCCCTCCTTTCCTACAGAAATGCAGCCTGTGACAAAGCCCCTGTCAACACAGGCATGTCCCACACAAGCTACCTCCCTCCAGGAACCATGTACCAGGAGCAGAGCAGGACCCCCCCAAAGTTAACCAGGGCACAAAACCCAAGAGGGCAGGAGCAATGAGTGCACTGTGCAGACGAAATGCCAGGCTGTTCTGAAGAGAGAAGCAAGAATGTGTACAGTGGTGATGGGACACTCCCATAGCTCCTAGCCTGAGGAACTGGGTAAATGGGAGGAAAGCATTGACTGCTGCATGGGATCCCTGGCAGCCTCCCCAGCTGAGAAGCAAAGAGGAAAACAATCCAAAAAAACAAGGGCTAAGTTTTTCTTTCCTTATGTTCTACCCCGAGAGCTGTTGACTTACAATGACTGACTTGTGTAACTCATCCACCTCCCTTCTCCCTCCCTGTCCCTACTCTGCACACAGCAGTACGTGTCTCTTGGCTCCCACCAACCACCTTCTCAGAGGGTGCTCCAAGAGGCACACAGGGCTTGTGGCTCCTGGTCATATGGATATTTGGCAAGCAGTTTCCTGAGCCCCTGATCTCATCTGATCCAAGTCTGTATGAAATTCTTCCATGTCCTAATTCTTCCACAGTCACATTTTTCCACTTCTGGTGATATCTAATGGCAAGATGTGCAATGCATTGCTTCAGCTTCCGAAACAAGCATGGGGAAAAGCAGAGCTCTCTTTACAACTGCTCCCCAGCACAGAGGGAAATAACCAGAAACATTTGCTCCTCTTTGCAGGGAGGAGGAGGTGACCGGAGGGTAGGGAGGGGAAAAAGAGCTGAGACAATCTGCCAGCAGCACAAACTTTGTTCACCCTCCAATTCTGGCTCAGATGGGAAGCAGCCAGCAGAAAAAAAAACCAAAACCCAACCAACTTTAAGAAACAAGGAAGCTGTTCTTGTGCTTGTAGTGACTTTTGAAACAGCATCTGCTGCCCCCCAAAGCCTCTGGGATGAACAAGGAGATAAGGAAGTGCTTTCTGATGAGGCTTTTGCCAAGTATTCTATGACAAATCTCTGACTCAAGCACTCTGTAAGGTCCTGCAGATATCATGCAAAGAGGCTCTACGGGGAAGAATAAATTGGGATTAAAAATGGACACACTGGACAAAAGCCTTTCAAGTCCCAAATCCCAAACAATGAAAGATCTGTTTTATTAATTATGAGTGTCACATGTATATGAGGCTTCCAGACTGGTGCCAGAGGAGTTAAAGAAAAGCCTACCAGCCCAGGAGGAGTGTTTGCAAAGCCAGGAGCTGTTGGAGCTCAGCAGCCGGGAGGAAAAGCCGGCAGAGGGCTCACCCGAGCCAGGCTGCGAGGGAAACGCCGCAGGAAGGGGCAGGCAAGGCTGAGAAGATGCAGCAAGCTCTGTTTCCTTCCTTCCTTGACACTGTCAGCAGCTCAGAGCATTGCAAAACAGCGAAACCACAACACTGCCAACCTCGCCATGCCCCATGCCAGCACCCTTCTGCTTCTCTCTCGGTGCTGTGTGCACACCTTGGGTAGCACATGGCCTTGTGGCCCAGGCCACAGATTTGGATTTCCCTGGGATGAGATCAGGCTCCAGGTTTTCAGCACTTAGGACATTGTTCTGAATGTGTCCCTAACCCTGGGGATAATGACCATGCTGTACCCAGGGTGTGTGGGTGACCTGGGCCACAGCTGAGGCCACAGCTTCCCCGCACAGACTCAAAGACAGGAACATTTGTCCTTTAAGAACCTTAGTGCTGGAACTCAGAAATGTTGAATGAATTCTGATTTTATTTTTCTTTTTAAATGCTTGAGACAAGAAATTTCTAAGGCAATATGACCTTCTCTGAAACTCTGAACCCTTGAGCAGCATCCCAATGCCAGAACAGAGACTGGAAGGGACAGAAGGCCTAGAAGCACCAAAACAAAGTCATTCATTAGGAATGATAGTAAACCATTCCAAAGGCTCCTCTGGAAAGTGTTTTCAAGGTGTGTTTTGTGACATTTATGTAGCTTCTGGGACAGGATGGGATGGAACAGTTGTGCTGAGGTGCTGCCCACCCAGCTGCTGCAGACATCAAGCCCAGAAAACCCTGTGGGCTGACAGTTAGTTAGGAGCATACTGCTAGAACACAGACCAAAAGCAAATCTGATACAAAGGCTGAGATCACTGCACTGAAGTGTTTTCAAATATCCAGAGAGAGTTGAATCAATTAGAATAGTTCCTTCATAAACCTCATCCTTTACTGGCATTCACTGAGCTTGAGATCAGCCCATAAAGAGGGAAAATCTCTTCAAATGTCAAGTCTTAATGCACTCTGTATGCTGCTGACACACACAGGAGAGCTCATTTTTCAGTTTCAGGTGTAGCTTCAGAACTGAGCTATATCCTTAGAGTCAGCCCCACAGTGCTTCATGAACGCAGCACATCCACCCTCCCCAACCCGGAATGAGTGACACAATGCACAGAGCACACACCAGAAAGCCAGAAATGTTTAATATAGGTACCTGTTCCTCATGATCCCTTTGCCAAAGTACCTTCTTTCCCCTATGAAGGGTTTACTGCAGATGCCAGTGAGAAATGTTGACATCTAGACACAGCAGAGCTGACTGAAACACCCAGGTTAAACAAGCAAGAATGAATATTTATATGTCTTAACTGAGGCCATGTTCTGAACAGCAGCAAAACAAGCTCATACATGCAGCTTTCATGTCAACACAGTGCCTTGCAGAGAGGCACCCATGATGCAAAGGATGCCAGACAGACACTTTGATGTGGCTCTCCGCAAGAAGTAACTACTGCATCTCCTCAGCATAGCCAATCAGACCCACAAAAGGCCTTTTTGATTTAGTAATGCTGCTTTCAGGGCTCAAGACAGTTCACTTATAAGACTTTACATACACAGCCCTGAATGTCTGGGGCCAGGGTTCACTGAGCAGAAGCAGGACTTGCTGGCAAACAATTTCCTGTAGATTATACAGGTGCCTGAAACAAGGCAGGATGTTCAGCTCAGCGACACACTGATCCACAGAATGGTTGGGGTTGGACAAGACCTTTAAAGATCACCCAGTTCCAACCCTGCTGGCATTTCCAGGGACACCTTCCACTAGACCAGGGTGCTCAAGGCCTCATCCAACCAGGCCTTCAAGACCTCCAGGGAGGGGATATCCATGACCTACCTGGGCAGCCTGTTCCAGTGTCTCACTCCCCTCACTGTAAGGAACTTCTTCCTAATATTCAGTCTAAATCTTTCCTCCTCAAGCTTCAGTCCATTCCCTCTCATCCTATTACTACAAGCCTTTAGGCTTCTCAGTTTTCTTCAGCATCTCCAAGTTCAGCATTCAGCACCCCACCTATTCACCCAGAAACTGGAGAAAAGGGTGCACTCACCTGCTTTCATTATCCAGAAACACAGAACTACTGCTTTTCCCGAGGGCTTCACTAATGGGAGAGAGGCAGAAGGGGGAAGAGAAGGCATCAGAATCAGAGTCAAAAGTACTATCCCTGCTCACGTCATCAGCAGACAGCTCCAAGGAGCCCTCGTCCTCCCCTGGCTCTGGCCTGCAGTCCAGACTTTCCTCCATCCCCTCCACCGACAGCTCCGACCTGTTCTGCTCCTCCTGGGAGCTGACTGTCGATAGGATTCCTGAGTCACTGCGGGCAGGCTGGGGGGACCGGCGGCTGCTGTTGGCCATGGGGCAGCACTGTGACAGCTTCTCCCCTTCCGAAGAGGGGGAGCTGATGTATGCCACATCTTTTACAAGCTGAGACAGAGTCAAGATGTCTTCTCCCTTCAGGACCACTGCTCCTCTCTGCTCGGTGGGGGAAGCTGGCTGGACAGCGCTGAAACCCTGAGAGTGGCGACCGCGTTTGCGGGGAGCTTTACGGACAGGGGAGCTCTCGGGAGTGACGTAGCGCAGGGCTTCTTCATCCTGCCTCTGAATGCGGGAGTTTGGCACCCAGGCAAGGATAAGTGTGGTTCCCAGTAGCTCATCTTTCTCCATGTACAAACACAGATAGCCTTTAAGAGAGCAAAAGTGCAATTGGTGACAACACAGCTTCTGCGTGAGGCTGAAATGTGGCCATCCCCTTCACCCCCCACTCCACCACCATCACACACAGGCAAAACAAACCCTTGGATTTACCAGGAGAGAAGTCTGCCAAATGAATTGTGGAGTGCTCAACATTATTCAGGATCTGTGAATCATTTTGAGCCTCCATATGGCTTTTGAATAGTCTAAATTCCCTCAGGCCTAAGTGGACATAGAAATGACATGCAAATACTTCAGCTTCCTGGATGGATTACTAATCAAGAGTAAGTTCTGACATACATTGCCACATGAAAAACTTCTATTGTTTGTTAGTTAAACAATTTCAAGTGCCAGCCAAACCTTTCTTTCTCAAGAATATTTACTTTGGTGTAGCTAAAGGGTTACAATTTTCATAGGAAGCCAATGAAAAAAGAGAGAGTCACAGACAAAAAGGGAAGCGTGGGTCAGCGTTCACAGAATCATTAGTTTTGTGAGGCTAAGCCAGTAGCCACGGCTCTCTTTGATGAAAACATGAAAGAGTGCAGTAACAGATTAAAATAAAGGCACAAGGCTGTATTTATCTTCATTTATTCCTGTGCATAAAACCACAATCAGCTTTTTTCCCTTCTCCCTTTACCAGTGGTTGTTGAGGCTGCTCTAGCTAAGGACAGTTAGAAGATGATACTTGGCTTCCCTGAGCAAAACACGTATTTGAATGAGCAGCAGAAGTTACCACCCTCAAATGCTGACTCTCCACCTCCTGGCAATACAAAAGGACTTACTAAATCAGGTAAATCCTCACTTGACCAGAAGAGAAAAGAAAATACATTTTCAGAGCTGATGCATCAGTTTGTGGATGGATTTCTTTAGCCTCCCATAAGACTGCCTTTCCCTGTTCTCCACTGGCAGCTCTCCATTCTGTAGAGCCCAACACTGAGAACTTGATACAAACACACAGCCCAGGACAGAGAAAAAGAGTGAGCAGTGTCTGCAACACCTCTCACCTGGATGATGCTCCCCGATGCCTTGTAGCAGCTCAGGTGGGTGGACACAGACATTGTTCTTCGAGTAGATAATCTCCCCATCAAGTATGGAAGATGAGCTGCTACTGCCACCAGAATTCAAGGTCAGGAGGTCGGAAGCTTTTGAAGAGGCACGTCGGAGGAGTCGCCCCAGAGACATCGCCAAGGAAATGTTTCCATTATCTGTCAACTTTAATCAGGAGCCAAATTCAGAAGATCTGCCAAGAAAGAGGAAAGAATTGGGTTAGAATCAATACAGATAGCACAGCACATGCCTACCACTGCCTGAGAAGCAAGAGGCCTCCCATCAACTGCTGCGACAATCCTACAACTCAGGCAAGAGCCTCCAAATGCTTTGGATCTATAACATCACCTCTGTGTTTTAAAGATGCCAAAGTACAGTATCCTGGGATGGGTTTCTCTGCAGCAAAGAAATATGGAGGCAGTAAACCCCCCACATTTTAATAGTTACTGTGGGGAAGAAACAGGAAAATAATGCTTGTTGCTGAAAATGGCCCATTAAGGGAATAACTCAGCGATGCAGAGCTGCCCAATGTATCACTGTCCTGGGGATGTCAAAGAGAGCCAGAGTAGACCCCAGAGAATTCTGACAGCACAGAAAAACTGCTGAGACCACAATATTAAACAAGGGGCTGCTGCTTCATCCACAGTAACTGCTGAGCTCCAAGAAAACATTAATCAAAACAAGTTCATCTTGTGCTTACCAAGTTTTGGCATAATCCTGCTGTGCAGCTGAGGTTTTGGGGCTGGGGTTTTGTTTTGTTGGCTGAACAGTGATGGTCAAATGGATTTTTTTCAGAGACAGGTGGTAAAAGCCCCATGTTCTAGCAAGCAGGCAGATTCACAGAATCACAGAATGCCAGGGAATTGGAAGGGACCCCAAGGATCATCTGGTCCAACCTCTCTAGGTAATAGCGTAGTTGAAATGAGCTGGCCCAGCACTCTGTCAAGCTGAGTCTTAAAAGTGACCAATGTAGAAGAAGACACTTCTTCCCTTGAGAAATTATTCCAATCTCTTAACTGTTCTCATGATGAAAAATTTTCTTCCTGGAGTCCAATTTGAATCTCCCCAGGAGTAAATTGTACCCATTACTCCTTGTCTTTTTCATGTGACTCCTTGTGAAAAAGGAGACACCATTCTCTTGGCAGCCACCCTTTATGTACTGGTACATGGCTTTAAGGTCTCCCCTAAGCCTTCTCTTCTTCAAGAGTAGAGCATGGCACATCAGTCTGAGGCAAACATTTCATCTATCAATCCGTAACATCAGCTAACTGTGGAGTATGATCCCCAGCTAATCACCAAGTAAGCTCTGTACTCAAACAGGACGTGCTGCTCCTCAGGGCTGTGGATGAGGAGCTGTACAGTGAATCCAGAGCTATAAACTGTTTAGCAGACAGATTAGGAAGACTTGATGTGTTGAAGCAGCAGGTGGGTCTCACACAAAGCAATCCCACAGCCAGCCCAACACAACTCAACACAGAGCAGGCTCTCCCTGCTGCTGCTGTCCTGTGCTGGGAAACAGATAATCACAGGCACAAGTTTCTCTTTTGCCCAAAGTCCCTGAGGAGGGGAAATGTCTACTTTTGTTCCTTTGTGTTTACATGGCCTCATTTGCTTGTGAACAGGTCAGTCCAACCCAGCATGCACCACACATCTCCACAGTGCCAGGTTTAGGGGCAGTGGTGGAGAGATCAGCTTGATATGTGCAGAGTGCACAGCAGGGGAGCCAAAACTAAAAGGAAAAGCAGACAGTCCTGACTTGCACTATCAAGGAGCCATATGCAGGAACATTCAGAGGCCCAAAGCAAGCACCATCAGACACTGAACAGCTCCAAGTTCTTTAAACCCACTTTTAATAGTATCTTCAGACCAGCAAGAAGGTAGAAAGGGTGAAGAGAAACCAACATTTCTCAAAAAGCAGATGAAAGCTGCAGGGAAGGAAAAGAGCTATCCTGATTCTGACAGATTTGTACATACAGAAGGTTGTAAATGAGACTGCCAAGCAGTTGGCAGAGCCTTCAATACAGGACAAACTATTGGTTTAACTGGTAATCACTCCATTTGTCAGCTTGAATCACAGCATAAGCAGTTTTTGCATTTCAGTCTTTGCTGGAACTTGACAGAGAAGCCTCAGCCCTGCTATGTGCTGTGCCCAGCAAGTGTTTAGAATAATACAATTTGCAAGTCCTTCACCTATGCCTCCTTCTAGCACCACACACAACACACCTCTTCATGTCTCAGCCCCAAAACATGAACAGCAGTGGAGTCATAGGCTTGGTTTTGTTCAGATCACCAAAAACCACAGCACTGTTTCAAGCTCTGGGTTGCATTGTGAAGAAAGCCATTTGCCTCCACCACATTTAAAGAGTAAGTCACCTTTCCTCTCATTGCACCCTGCAAGAACACAGGCAGTAACTGCTGCAATTCCCCCTTCTCATCACCAAGTTACAACATGCCATTTCAACACAGACTCCAGGGAGACCAAAGTAGTGATGTGGAGCAACTTGGATGGCACCAGAGGCCCAGAGCACATCTGAAGGGGGTCATCTTTTGACACCACATTTTGCAGGCAGCATGGTCTGCTCAGTTATGCCCTGTTGCTTTCAACACTGAAACTAGGCTGGGCATCCAGGCCTTTAGCTTGGCAGCTATCGCATCAGAGCTCTAAAAATGCCAAACCTGCACATGCAGAGGAGATGGTGGTACCAGGAGGCTGCAGCTGCTCACCAGGAAATACTCCCTCAGAAAACATGAGTTAGCTTTTCCTACTAAGGACAGCATGAGATGGAGAAGCATGTATGAATCAAGTGCTTGTGTGACAGAATCATAGAATGGTGCAGGGTAGGAAAGACCTTTAAGATCATCAGATCCAACCATTAACCCGACACTGCCAAGCCCACCTCTAAACATTGTCCCACATCTAAACCTTGTCAGCACCACATCTACATGGCTTTTAAATCCTTCCATGGATGGGGAACTCCACCACTTCCCTGGGCAGCCTGTTCCAGGGCTTGACAACCCTTTCAGGGAAGAATTTTTTCCTAGCTTCCAAACTAAACCTCCCCTGATGCAACTTGAGGCAGTTTCCTCTTGTCCTAGCCCTTGTTATCTGAGAGAAGAGACCGATCCCCACCTCACCATGACCTCCTGCCACAGCTTTCCAGGGGCTCTCAGGAATGCAAGGCAGAGGTGCAAGACTTTGATGCTAACAAAAGCAACATTTAATTAGCTTTTGCCTAGCAGGGAAAGAACAAAGCACCAGGTAAAAGATCAAAAGCTGCTCACTGGCAAGCAGGAGGGATTTGCAGGCAAGTATCACTTTGATCCCACAAAACACTTGTTGCTTCATCACTGCCCTGGTGTGCAGGTGAACAGCATTGCAGGTACACACATGCAGGCTGGGAAAGGGAGACATATAAGACAGGAGGTGAAGAATATGGTGTCCTGCCAGTACTGAAACTTAGTCTGTGGCATTTGCCTCACTGAAGAGCTATGCACCAGAAATAAAAGAGAGTCCACTGTAATGCTGCAAAGAGGTAGCCAAATATACTGGGGGATATAAATATCACCAGCAAGATTCAAATTAATCCTTTCACCAGTGTCACAGAGTAGGGAATTCTGTGGAGCTTTGGTTGCAGCACTAAAGAAAACCAGATTAAAGTCATGGGACAGTTTCACAGAGACTAACAAGACTGATCTGGGGCATGGAGAGAGAATGCAAGGGAAGATTAAAGAAAGGGAAATGTTTTAAAAGTCTTCATGCATGAGAACTGTCACTGCCAAAGAAAGACAGGAGAATAGAATAGAATAGAATAGACCAGACCAGGTTGGAAGAGACCTTTGAGATCATCGAGTCCAACCTATCATCCAACGCTATCTAATCAACTAAACCTTGGCACCAAGCACCCCATCAAGTCTCTTCCTAAACACCTCCAGTGATGGTGACTCCACCACCTCCCTGGACAACCCATTCCAATGGCCAATCACTCTTTCTATGAAGAACTTCTTCCTAGCATCCAGCCTAAACTTCCCCTGGCACAAGTAGCAAGGCAGTTAAACTGTGGCAACAAATATCTAGTTCAGTCACTCCAACAGCAGGGATACTGGTGTACCAGAAAAGGGATGTTTTCATCACTGGTGAGTTTCAAAAATGAACCAAAGAAACAGATCAGCTCAGAAATAGTCAGTCCTAGCTAGAGTCAGGTGATGGATTGGAGCTCTGAAGGTCATCTAGTCTACTCACACCACCCCAAAAGTCTCTGAAACACAGCTTGTGAATATGTCCATCCCTCCTAAACCACAGGAATTCATAGAACACAAACCTGCAGACCAAACCTGCAAGGTTGGCTCTATTCTGAGCTCTCTTCTGTGTAGGACAATATCTGCATGCCCAGTCCATGGGGCCTGGGTCATGAGGAGGTGCAAGTATTGTTGCTACCTCTTATGTGGGCTTGGGGAAGCAGGCAAGAACTGTCCTACAGCTAAGTCAGAATTAAATTAGCACCATTCAAAAAAAAAAAAAAAAAAAAAAAGGTCTTTTTCACATTAATTTTCCATTTATCCTCTGATCTGAAGGGATTCTTTTCAACGTGGCACAGACAATCCAGCTCTCCAAAAGCTGAAGCACTGAATTAACTGATAAGCCCTTGCTGAGTGCCAATATTTATTAAGCACACACACATATTCTTCTCCCACACAGCAACTGTCACTACTAAAAATCTTTGCTACAGCTACCAAGTCTGTTCACACAGCCCCTGGCTGCTCTCCCAGTCAATGCCAGCACACGAGAGCTCAGAAATAGGCTGGGGAGACAGCTCCTGAAATCACTCTGGGAGCCTCTTCCCAGGAGCCTGACCAGTTCCAGCCAGCAGCATCTCAAATAACTGTGGCTGCTCACCTCCCTTGGAAATGCCCTTCCCCTTCTCACAAACCCATCAACCACAAGATCCTGTTTGGCTTGGCAGATCACACCCTCACCTTGGCAGACGCTGCTGGACCAAATGTTGCTTCCTCCGGTTGCACAGGATTCCAGGATTCCGGCACAGGAGGGCAATGCAAGGCTTCTGCATGGGCTGACACAGGTTCCAGCACATCATTCCCACTCTGTGCAGCACACACTGACATCAGGGAGGTTTCTGAGCATGCCAAACGCTGAGGCATCTCTCACAAAGAAGTTTAGCCTATAGAGGTATATGACAGCCTGCACTTGGGGTTGGCTGCAGCTCAGTCACACTGCTGAGCACTTTGTGCCTGGCAGCTGGTCTTGTTGCTCCAAGGGTGAATTTGCTGTGCAAGAGTTTAATAGCTTTACAAGCAAAATAAGCTGAGCTACAAGGCTCTTGAAGTGAAACACGAGACCTAGAGCATGCCTGGGCACAGAGGAGAAACATGAGCTATTAAACATCAGCACTGAATTTAAGTGTGAAATGCCTTAGGACAGAAAAATGCAACAGATTTTGTATTCTTTTTTCTGTCCTCTAATAACATAGATTTCATTCTACCTATTTAAGGAGTACAGAGTCACTGCACTGTGGAGCTCTCAAACACCACAGAAATTGTCACCTGCTTTTCCCATGCATTTCCAGTAGCTCAAGCACAGGTTAGTGTGTGCTGAAGGCAGAGCAACTGGAGATGAGAGTAGAGGAGCCCAAGAGTCAGGACTTGCAGCTTCTTCCCTATCCTCTGGCTGGATTTTCTGTGCAACTCTCAGCTAGTCACTGACTTGATCTGTACTTCTCTGTGTACATATGACAGCCTTTCTAACGACCTTCCCTTTGTATAGCAATATCTCTACATTAGAAAGAAGAAAAAAAAGGCAAGCTTTCAAAGCTAGTAGCTATTAGCTGGAGCTATCTAAGATGACCTAGCCAAATCAAGGAAACAAGTTTACCATAGGGAGCCATTCTGAAATCATCCCATTTCATAGGGAGAATTATGTAGGTCACCAAAAAGTCTTTCATTCCTGACCTGCTGGTGCAGCAGTGGCTCTCAGAGTACAGAGCAAAGGAAAGGAACAGCAGTCACCAGTGCCGGCTGAAATCCCAGCACTCACACAACTCCAGTTCCAGCCACTTCAGTGGAACAGATTTTGCTCAGATGCATCTCAGCTGAGAAGGTAAAAAAGGGACAGCAGACTAAATACTGCAAGTTTGTGACTCAGAGATAAAAAGGGAAAGGAAATGCTGTCGTTGGAGCCCGCCTGCTGCTTCCAGCCACACCTGCTGAGGCACAAAAACGCAAACAAAAAGCTTAACACCCTTCCAGCACGAAGAGTCAAACCACAACACACGCTTCAGTGCTGAGAAATAACTTGTGCCATATGTCACTCCATCCCAACGTTGAACACATTTCATATTCCTTAACTGCAGCGCTTGTGCAGTAGACAACACTTCTATGGCTTTTTATTTCCAGCGTCCTGTAACCACAGCTCACAGCACTAGGTCCCTGAGTATCAGCATCCCAGGAACCTGGCTTCACAGCTGAGTCTTCTCTTACAAGGCCAAACAGCAGACCATGCACCTCTGTCAAGCTGACACTTTGAAACACTTTTCTTTTTACTCTGCCACGGGCAGAACCATGTCCCCTTCCCTCCTTGCCAGCAGCGCTCTGTCCCATCCTGGCTCTCCAGCTTTAAGCCAACAAGAGGACACACAGAGGAAACCCAGATATATGGCAAATCCAGCACAGGGCCAGAGAAGCAGCTTTCAGAGACTTCTCACTTTCAGCCAAGTTGTCACCAGAACAAGAACAAGCTCCTCTAAGCCTGCAAACTTAAAGGAGGCTTCTACATGAGCAGCAGCAAGGCCAAGATCTTTTACCCTGAGCTGTCCTGTTCTTAACATTTCCAACATTTTTCTTTTAAAAGACTTTTCATTTTTATTACTTCCTATTCAGAGTGGCAGCTGAGAACATAATACCTTTGCAAGACAAGCTGCCAGCCTGAGAGCAGAAAAAGACAGGCAGGGCTCAGCGAGGAAAGGAGTTATTTTACAGAGCATCAGCAACACCGTGAGCAATAAATCCACCCCTAACCCCTGACCTGGAGCGCCTGAAGGATACACATCAAATAATTGCCAAGGATCCCCACCATCCATCTTCATGTCTCTGCTGGTAACCAAACTGAGCAAACCACGAGGTAGATATTGGGGTAACTGCCCAAAGCCCACCTGCCCCAAAGCGAAGGGCCCACAACACCCCTGCTGCCGGCCGCCGCTGCGAAGGATAAAGTTTAACAACTATCTCCCATCCCGCTGCCTGCCAGCCCCGAGCACACCCACCGGCAGCAGGGCGCGGAGGAGGGGAAGACAAAGAGCGAGATAAACCCCGGGATGATGTGTCACCGGGGTGCCGGGCAGGACACCGGGTGCCCCGTCCCCGAACCCATGAGACAGTGACAGGCATGACAAGCAGCCCTCCCGTGGGCCCGGGGTGGCGGGTGGGCTTGGGGCAGCCGCTGCACATATCAGCCGGGCCCTGCTGCCGCCCACCGCAGCCCAGACCCCCGGGGCCCGGCCCAGCCCCGCCGCACGGAGCCGGCCTCCTCCGCCCCCAGCGCGCCCGTGGCCAGCAACGCCCCTGACGGCCCCGGCGCTTTTACCTGCAAAGACGAGCCCGAGGAAACTTCGGCTGCGCGGATCAGTCCGACCCTGGGCGGGCTCCGAACCGCCGCGCCCCCACCGGGCCCTGCGAGGGGACCACCGCCGCCACCGCCCCGCTCCGCCCGGCCCGGCCCGAGGGGGTGTGCCCGCCCGCGGCCCCGCCTCGCCCGCCGCCGGCGTGACCCGGGGCTGCCCGGCAGCTCCTCAGCAGAGCGGGATCCCCTTCACCTCAGCACGCCGCGCACGGACTGCGGCCCCTAGCACCATTACCTTGCTGCTCCGCACTGGGCCCGGCGCGGCCATGGCGGCCGGGACGCTGCGGGCTTCGCCCGGGCCCGGCGGGCAGCAGAGGTTGTGCGGCTCGACATTCCCCCCCCCACCCCCCCCCCAACAGTGCCCCCATCGCGGGCTGAGATGGTGCGGCCCGAATCCCCCCTCCGCAGGCTGAGATGGTGCGGCCCGGGTGCTCACGTCACCTGGTGTTGACGCGTCGCCTGGCAACGGGGAGATGGTGACGGCCGCCGGCTGGTGAGTGCGGGGCTGGGCCGCGTCCGGGACTCCGCTGCTGTCCGGTACCGCCTTGGCTTGGTCCGGTACCGCCTTGGCTTGGTCCGGTACCGCAAAACCCGTGTGTACCTTATGCCTGGCCCCATCCGGCTCGGGGCCGGAGCTCCTCCGCAACCTGGGTCCCCACGGCGCGGCCTGGCCCGGCATGACCTCTCCGGTCCTGTGCTCACCCCGCGGCCAAGGGGCGGCCTGCAGCGGGCCCCGGGAAGGCAGCGCTTAGCCGGGACTCGGTTGCTCACTCATTCTCTGTCTCTCTTCTGTGGAACGCTCTAGTCGCAGGCAGAGGCCAGCACTAGCACCATGGAGGAACTCCCCCGTGCCGCAGCAGCAGAGGGTCCTGGGATGGAATTCGGCTCCCCCGAGCAGGATGTAATCAGAGTTCCTTCACATCTTGCTATGGAGGTGATTTCCCTTGGAAGATTCATGGGGCAGCATGTTCCTGTGTGTTCCTTATGAAACCATGGCTTCATGGGAGCACTTTCAATAGGAGGAAGTAAAACAAGCAAACAATTAATGCTGTCTCCTGTAAAAGAATAAAAATGCCACCAGCAAGTAGATGTAGTTACAGTCATAGAATCATAGAATCAATAAGGTTGGAAAAGACCTCAGACAGTCCAGTGTGTCAGCAGCATATGGAAGTATCTGTTTCTCATTTCTCAACAAATTCTGGTGTAGACACGTTAGAAAAGGGGTTACCCACCTCTCCTGACATCATATGCTTGGGGTCTCCAAGGTCTGCTTGGGATAAAGTTTGCTTTTATTTCACAACACCTGAATTTGGAAAATGAGGATATGGGATAAAACAATGTCTCTCCAAAAAGAAAAAAAAGATAGCAATGTGGCTGCATGTAGGGCAAGCTGGAAGACTTTCATTAATAAACCCTAAGGGTAATTTCCTTTGAAATAGTTGTCAGCTAGAAACTCAGGTGAAATTAAAAGTGGAATATAGAAATGTTTGTCAAGATCTTAACTGTCTTAATGCTAAGTGACTGACTTTGAAAATGAGATTTAGCTTCTAAATTAGACTCCTGTGCCCTGTGACAAAAAGCATTTTTACAACCCTGTAGAATTAACACTGAACAAAGTACAAGAACCCCCTGCAGTGTTGCTGTTCTGCTTTTTCCCTTTGCTGTGTTCTAGGAAACAGAAGCAGAGAATGGCAAGGAGAATGAAAAGGATGAGTCTGTTCCTCTGGAGGAGCAGGAAGAGACATTTCCCCCAGCAGAAGGAGGATCTACAGAGCTGTTTTCTGGTTCTGCAGAAGTGAGACACTCTAATAATATCACTTTATTCAGAGATTCTTTGTTGTGCTCTCTGTGTGTTTACTTTAATCAGGAGTGACACAGCTTTGCCAGGATGCCTGTGTGCTGGTTTTGAATCACAACCCTTTTGTTGATTCTTTGTCTGCATTGTTCATATCTCATGATGACAAAAAATAGCAGATTTTTAGGGGCAGATAGAGTTGAACTGAAAAGCTGTTTCAGGTGATGGGTTTTATGTTTCAGGAAAAATCTCCTGAGACTTTCTCAGACAATGTGGGATTAAGCAGTTGTTCTCTGGAACTGGGTGACATGGAGCAGCCAGTAACAGACAGAGGAAGCCCTTCCCTTCCTTCAGGAGCTCCTGTGCAGGCATCTGCACTGTCCAAGGGGATGAACAGCTCCCTGGAGTCAGGTACCATTCATCTCCTTATTAACAATACAGTTCTTGATACCATCTATCAAGTACAGTTTCCAGTTTTATTCCTTTCTGATCATTGTTAAACATACTGGCTCTGGCCAGCCTGATCTAGTTTGAGGTGTCCCTGCCCATGGCAGGGGGGTTGGAACTAGATGATCCTTGTGGTCCCTTCCAACCCTGACTAGATTCTATGATTGTTGATCCTGTTGCAGACATAATACTATGAAATCAAAGCCTTTTTCTTCAGCATCATCTTCTTTTTGGGGGGGGGGATGAGGTCCAGAGAATGTTGGAGAACCCATTTCTTTCTATTCACAATCTGCCCTTGAGTAACTTGATCATCTCACTACAGGGCATGGGGACCAACAATGGGAAGAGGAAATGCAGCAGCACGGAGCTGAGGAGCATGAAGCAAGGAGAAGGAGTGAGGGAAACTTAGAAGAGACTGAACTGGTTGTCTTGGATCCAGAACATGTGAGAAGTCCTCAGATCATTCTTCTTTCCTGACTTGCCTATTTTATTTGATTATTACTTTATTTTATTATTTTATTATTATATTTTATTTTATTATTAATTTTATTTTAAAATTTTGTTATTTTTATTTTATTTTATTTTTTTAACTTTCTTTTTTTACTTTATTTTTACTTTTTACTTTATTTTTTACTTTATTTTTACCTTTTTTTAACTTTTTTTTTTACTTTATTTCTCATTTTACTTTATTTTTTAAATCAAATGTGTGAGGTTTAGTTTTAGCTGTGTGCTGACACTGCATGTTGAAACACAGCTCCTGCAAAACTCTGTGACTGCCTAAATATTAACTTTAAAGCTGCAGGATCAGAAGTGGGTGATACCATTCAGTGGTCCTCAAAGATAAGCCCTTGCAGCAAGAGTGAGTGGATGGCTTCTCCAATGGAGCTCCTCTGATGTATTTCTGACTTTCAGATATCCTCAGCAGTTGCTTTCTAACATCAACAAATACTCTGTGTTGACTCTTCTCACTTGTTACACTGAGTGTAGCTAAAACAAAATGCAAGTATCAATGGCAGCAAACAGGATGTTTTATTTCATAGTGTGAGCAGCAGTAAGGTTTCTTCATATTTTCTTTACACAAGTATATTAAAGTTTTTCCATGTCAAAGGCTGGAGCACCTCTCCTATGGAGACAGTCAGAGAGTTGGGGTTGTTCAATCTGGAGAAGAGAAGGCTCTGAGGTGACCTTATTGTGGCCTTCCAGTATCTTAAGGGGGGTACAAGAAAGCTGGTAAGGGACTTTTTAGGATGTTGGGTAGTGCTAGGACTAGGGGGAATGGAGCAAATATAGACGTGGGTAGATTCAGATTGGATGTTAGGAAAAAGTTCTTCACCATGAGGGTGGTGAGACACTGGAACAGGTTGCCCAGGCATGTGTCCGAGGCCCCATCCCTGGAGGTTTGTAAGGTCAGGCTGAATGGGGCTCTGAGCAACCTTATCTAGCGTGAGGTGTCCCTGCCCATGGCAAGGCGATTGGAACTGGATGGTCTTTGAGGCCCCTTCCAACCCTGACAATTCTGTGACTCATGCTTCTTTACAGCCCCTGATGAGAAGATTTCAGGCTGCCCTGAAGAATTACCTTACTAAGCAGATAGAAAAAGTCAACCTAGACCTTCAGGAACTGGTATACAACATTCTTTGCCTTTTCACAGCAGCCCATCCCTGTCCAGACTGAAGCGAGATAGCTGATTTCCTCTTGTGTTTGCAGAGGGCAGGAACGAAGGAGGTCAAAATCCAGCGAGAAGAGCTTGGGGTGGTTCTTTACGGAGCGCAGCAGCTGCTGGGGCGTCTGCAGGCGGAGCTGGAGAAGAGCCGCGAGCGCCGTTCTCAGGCGGCTGCAGCACGGCAGCAGCTGGAAGAGGAACTGGAGGGCCTCAGGCTTACTCACAAGAAAATGCGGCAGAACACAGATGATGAACGCAAGAAAGGTGACTGTGGTGGTCCTTGCAATATCTCCTGATCCCAGTACTGCGTGGAGAAACCAGTTTGGATATAAACCAAGCGCTGGGTTGAAAAACACGGTACAATGAGGCAGGGTTGGAGAGTTTCACAGATATTCCTGATTGCCATGTCATTTCTATTGTCTCTAAGACCACGTGGCTGTATTGTACTTCTAAGAAGGTCTTTAGGACCTTCAAGTAGGCTGTTCTGGGACTTAGCAGGAAGGAAGCTCCCACCACTTTGATGTGTTTGCCTGTGTCTCCGTATGGCTGTGACTGGATTGTAGAGGTCCTGGGTTGTAGGGGCATCCAGGAGATGAAAGCAGCATCCATGTGGCCATTCCAGCTAAAGAAATGGACCATACTCATTCATGTGTTGCAGGGGGTTGGCTAGGAAACAGTGAAACAACTGCATTGACAAGGATAAATGAGCATTAAAATAAATTGCCTGGGAAGCTTTTGCAGATTATTGAGAAAAATAGAGAAGCATTCAATGGACTGAGAAAGAGACAGTTCTGTTTGGGGGCAGAAAAGTGGATTCACAGCCTCCTGAGGCCCATTCCTGGATTTCCTGGGATTCTGTATGCTGGGAATCAAGGAATAGGAAGTTCCATCTAAACATGAGGAGGAACTTCTTTACGTTGAGGGTGGTGGAGCACTGAAATAGGCTGCCCAGAGAGGTGGTGGAGTCTCCATCTCTGGAGTCATTCAAAGCCCACCAGGATGCCATCCTGTGCAACCTGCTCTAGGTGAACCTTTTTTGACAGGGAATTGAACTAGATGATCTCTAGAGGTCTCTTCTAACCCCTATCATTCTGTGTTTCTGTCAATTGCTTACTCAGATTTTGAGCTTTGCTTGTGGAGCTGTACTCCAAAGCTGCTGTGAGTTCTCTTTTCAGGGAGGGCTGAGGTAGCTGGCACGTGTGTGCAGATTTTGCTTTGGGTGCTTCCCTTTCCCTTTTATTTCTGTTTCAACTGTGTCCTACAAACACACTTCTCTCTGCATATTTTTCCTTCTGCCTCCCCAGTTTCTGCAATGCAGACCCAGGTTGAAAACCTGGCCTTGCACCTCTTCTACGTGCAGAATATGGACCAGGACATGCATCACAACCTGTTACTAATGAAGCAGTCATCAAAGAGGGCTGAAGCAGAGAAAGTCCAGGCTGAGTTGGAAAAGAAAAAACAGGTACCAAGTAACACTGCTTTAAACTAAATAAACAAATATGCATGGCAGTTGGTGGTGAGTCTTGGGGGACATGCTGCCTTGTCAGAGGAGGGCTGTAGTGCCTGAATCAGGGAAGATGTGTGGGGATATTTTTCCCAAACTGATGAAAAGCAGCCAATCAACCCACAAGTTTTTCTAAAATCAAGAAGAATCCCTACCAAGAAGACACTGCCCAAAGCTTTTTGATAAGCCTTATAATAGCAACTCCCTCTTCACTGACATGCAGGGAGTGTGGAGACAGCTGTTTAGTGGAGAAGTATCTTGCATTCAGGTCTGGAGTTGGGTGTCAGGATGAGTTTCACAATGGTAAGGGGACGTTGGGAAGGAGCTGAGCCAGTCGGTGTGCTGGAGCTCCCTCTGCTGCTGCCTTCTGCTTGCAGCCAGGCTCAGGCTGGTTATTACCAACCCAGAAATGCATACAAAGACTTGCATTCAAATGGATTTAGATTATTTTAACAAAGGATTCTAAAACACAAAGGATGCAGATTCCCAGCTGCTGGGGAGGTGGCACAATATAATCCATGCTTGCAAGAATGAATGCAGCTCCAGATCTGAGGCATCAACTTCCTACTGCAAATGGAATCATAAAAAAATTGCCCAAGAAGGTTCCATTTTCCTGAAAGTTTACAGGCTCACAGGATGTCAGGGGTTGGAAAGGACCCAAAGAAATCATCGAGTCCAACCCCCCTGCCAGAGCAGGACCATAGGATCTAGCTCAGGTCACAGAGGAACGCATCCAGACGGGCCTTGAAAGTCTCCAGAGAAGGAGACTCCACAACCTCTCTGGGGAGCCTATTCCAGTGGTCCAGTGACCCTTACAGTAAAGAATTTCCCCTTTGTGTTGAGGTGGAACCTCCTGTGCTGCAGCTTACATCCATTGCTCCTTGTCCTACCACAGGGAGCAAGTGAGAAGAGCCTTGCCCCTGCTGCACTCATGAGTCACTTGTAGGTGAGTGGAAAAGTCTCAGGAGGAATCAGATCTAATCCAGTTGGCAGTTTAATTCCTTTTCTAGTCTGTTACTCTTGTAGGATATAGTTGGTTAAGACTGACATGATCTTACTCATCCTGAGCTGTTTGGCTCTGACTCTTTAGGATCTTCTAGTAGACCGCTTAACAAGAAAAGCCTTTGAACTGCAAGAACAGAATGCTCTCTTGGAAGCTCAGTTTGTGGCCCAGGCAGAGGACACAAAAGTAACTCGGCAAGCAGTAAATGAGGTAGGAGGCTGGTTGTTTTTTTAGCTTTTGGTTAATATTTCCCTCTGGGAAGGATTGACCCCTTTGGGTCATGCTCATGTGATAGGTACAATCTAGGCCAGAGCTGTACAGTGTGTTCCTGTTTGGAGGAATGATGACTTCTTTTTTTCCACCTTGTCCTTAACAGTTGCCTGTAAATCACTTTCTCCCCCACCTTCACAGCATTTTCTTCTTCTTGGTGGTGTGGTGTGACAACAAGCTAAACACATGTTAGTCAAAGCTGTTTATGTCCAGCATATTATGAAGAGATAAAAAATACTGCATTGTAACATGAATTTGTTTCTTCAACCTACTGTATATGTTTTTTTTCCAAGCCATTTTTTTCAACCCAGTATGATTTTTTTCAACCTATATTGTCTTCCCTAGGCTTACATGGAGATACAGGCTATTAACATGGAGAAAAAGCGCTTGATGAAGCACTGGAATAACAGCTTGGCTGGAATGAAGGAAAAAGATGAGGCCTATGTTGCTGCACAAGAGTTGCTGAGGTACTGTCTCTGAAAAGAGACACAGGGGAGACCTCAAATAATTTGGACAGGAGGGATTCTAAGTGGGCAGTATGTCCTCTGTCATGTGCAGGATGTGTCAGGCAGGACAAGTTTGCTGCATGTAATAAGGTTAAAGGATAAGCACAACTCATTGTTGCTATTTTCTTTACCCAAAGCACAACTCTCCCTTAATGTGTGTGGGGTTTAAAGCTGTTTAGAGTTGGTTTTTTTTTTCTAGTAATATTTTATTCCTTTAAAAGAGTTCCTTCATCTTTGCAACATCTTTCAATCCAAAGGGACAGGCAGCAAGAAGGATTTATCTACTGCTTTCCATTAGGGTTTTGTGATACCTTCAGGAAAACCTTCCTATTGTTGCCAGAGGAAGTGTTTATTTGCTCTGGAGACTTAAAGCTTAACTGATTCTCTAGGAGCAAACTGTGCTTTCATGTGGGGGTCCTGATAAGAACGGAGGTGTGGGTCAGGACTGAAAGAAGGAATTATTTTCCTACAACATTTCCTTTGAAATATCAATGTCTCCATTCATCTTCTGCACTGTTACAGCACATTAGCTTTTATAAAGATCTTCCTTTTTGGTCAACTGTTGTTGCAATAGCTTGTTTGAAAAGAGGAACTTGTAGATGATGGTTCAGCACACAAGTCAATCTTCTGTGATGATTTTCCATCCACTTTGCCTCTCCAGCAAGTACAGACACGAGCTCAAGTCTCTAGAAGCAGACATCCATGGGTGTAGGAAGTCAATCAGGAAGGAGGAGGAGAAGAATGAGTTCCTTGTCACCTGCCTGAGCCGTTCACAGAACAATGCCAACACAACAAAGAAACTGATTGCCCAGTGCCTTTCAAGGCAGGAGGCCTTGAAGGTTGAATATAGCACCTATATTCGCATTCTCCACGAGACAGAGCAGGCCCTCAACAAGACCAAGATGGTGAGAAGAGTTACTTGTACCTGGGTATTTAACCCCCTTCCCCAATGACTTGTAGTGATCCTGTCTCTGTCTTCCCTACTTTTCAGGATCAAGCTGCTCGCCTGAGTGAGTTGCTGTCCATCCGTAAGGACATACAGAAAGGAATTGATGCCAAAGAGCAGATGGAGAAAGAAATTGTAGCAAAGCTTCAGGACCAGATGATATCCAGCAAAGCCACAAAGCAACTCTCACAGCTGGCTGCAAAACTTCATAGGAGAAAAACGGATCTGGTGTGGTGTCTCTTCCATTTGACTGGGCAGGGGAAGGAAACCACCTCCAGCAGCATTTCTCAACTGTGTTTAGTCAGCATCTTCAGTCTGATTTTCAGTTCTCCAACTGAAAGTCTGCTGAGTTTGTGACTCCAGTTTGGTTCTTCTAGTGATCTTATTGCAGGATTCCAGTGTGTGTGAGAGAATTTGGCCAAAGCAGCCTGACACAAAACCTGCTATTCTCTCTTAAATGAGACAGAATTTACTACACTGTCTTACCAGTTCTTATGTATGGGAGGAAGACAGTGGACCTGTGGTATTCCTATACTCCACTTTAGCCTCCACATTAACTTATATCTCTATACTGTATCATGGAATGTGCTACAGGCACATTTGAAGTAAGGATAGGACTCAAGGAAGAGTCAAACCAGAGCATTGTAAGTTGCTCTCTTTCTGGTGCAGATATTAAAACTAGGAGACTCAGTATAGTATTTTGAGTTGTGTGAGCTGGCACTAACACAACATGCTCACACCTCTGTATTTCCCTGGGTTTCTTCAGCCCATCCATGGCTTTTTTAAATCAAGGGCATATCTTAAGTAACTGGAAGACTGCCAGGGTTGGCTTCCATTGTGAGAAAGGCCCCTCCAGCCCCCTTACCAACAGACAAATAGATACTCTGTGTTGACTACTATTAGCATCTGTGTAGTACAGTTGAATATAGTGCAGAGACTACAGCTCAGGAAGGAGCTACCTGTAGCAGGTAACATCCTGAGGTGTGATCCAGGCAGTGCAGAAGTGCAGACAGGCTCTTGAGTGTCACCTGGTTGCATTCATGCTGTGCTCAAATAGGCACACCCACATGTTCTGGCTGGTATGGCTGTTGTTAGGCAAGGGATGAGTTTGTTTGTTGTAGTGGAGAAGGTACAATATAGTAACATCCTGCTACTGTTAGCCAGGTAACTGGAGACATCCAGGCAGGAAAGGTAATTGCAGCAGTGATGAGTGTGGTCTCTTAAAGGGTTTGGGGATGTTTAGGCTCCTTAATCCTTTCCAACAGCCTTATGGCAGAGGTAAATATTGCTATCTCCTGTCAATAGATGGAGAAACAAAGATACAGAGAGGGTAAGTAGCTTGTTTGCAGCACAGACCTGGGAGTAGAATCTAAATGCCTCAATTCCTGTGCTTTGATAAGTGGCCATTACAAATCACAGAGCTGCTGCTGCTGCTGACAGTAGTTTATTTTCTGTCTGTTGACATTCCTAGGAGCTGCATTCTTCTGCACTTGAGAACGATGTGACCCAGGTTATTCTGAATGCAACTCACACCAACTGCAGGCTGACAATTCTCCAGAAAACACTTTGTGAGCTGGACAAGGAAATAAATACTGTCAATGATCTGATCAGTCACAGTGAAAGTGAGATTGCCAGGCTCAGGCTTCTGTTTGAGAACAAGCAAGTGGTCATCAGCCAGTACAACAAGAAGCTGGAGATGATTCTTTCTCAGCAGGGGGTATGTACCATTTACATTTCAATCCCAAACTTGGTTTTATTCTTTGTGCTGGCCACAGACGTCCTTGATAAATGTAACTACACAACTGTTGGATAGTTAAAACTTTAAGGCATCAGCATTTGTGATTTAAAAGCTATTCCAGGTAATGTGAATGTTTATGTTTGACAAACAGTTCTTAATGCATGTGAAGAGGAGCTGGCCTTTAGGGAATTGTGAAACGAAGGTGTGCCTAGCCCAGATTTCTGCAGGGAGTTGTCTGCAGCTAATGAAAATGCTGAATGACATAAACACTCTGGGAGTAAATAGGATCTCATTATAAAATCTGGACAGACTGATAAGGGGAGAGCAGAGCAGGCAGAGTGACTTAAGTCCCTCCGGTGATGGTTGGCCCCATTCAGATGATGCCCAGATCTGTCCATAACACTGTGAGCTGTAAGACCTTTGTGGATAGCAGTGTGAAAATGAGTACTATGGCATATACTTGACAAACATTTGAATGTCCAGATGTACCTGCTGGAGGAGCTTAGGTGGCCTTTTTGCCACAGATGCTGACAATCTTTCAGGCTTTTGTTGCACTTATCATATGAGGTCAGGAATGATTAGTCCCATCCAACTCATGGGAAATAAAGGCAGGAAGTAACTAACAGATGAAATAACAGTATAGCTGAAGCATTTAGTGGGCATCTCAGCACCTGGACCAACCTTCTGCAATGATGCTATAAAGAAGTGCTCCAGCAGCTTCGGCCTGAGTAATCCCAAACTTTGCCCATGTACAGGGGCAAGAATTTGGACCACTGGAAATGGAGATCAACAAGCTGACCAAGCAGATAGAAGAATGCAGTTGTGAGGTGGTGACACTGCAGAAGTACTGGCTCAATCAGCAGAAAGAGCTGGTCAAGTTAACAAAAGAACGGGAGGAACAATTAGCCTCCTTGGATCTGTTAAAGAAGCAGATCACAGTAATGCAGCAGAAGAAAGCGCGCACGGAAAGTAAGTCCTTCCCTAACTCTTGCAGTGTTCATCCACAAATGGAGAAAACAGGGAGTGAGTGCTTACAGGTAGGTGATGTGAGACCTTCACCAAAGAAAGCCCTTGGTACTCCTGTGTGTGTCTGAGCAATGATGCCAATGGCACCAGAAACGTGTTCAGGGCCTCAGGGCTAAGAGCCAGGCACTGCCTGCTGTTTTGGCTGCTGGTATTTCCTGCTGTCTGAACTGACACAGTTGAACCCAAAGGGACTCAGTCATGTCTTACACTTCTTAAATGACGTTGGCAAGTAGTTCCCAGATTCTCATCAGGTTGGAAGGGACCCTCAAAAGTCAGCTTGCCCAACCCCTCTGCAGTCAGCAGGGACATCTCCAACTAGATCAGGGCCAGGGCCACATTGAGTCTGATCTTGAATAGCTCCAGGAATGGGCCTCGACCAAATCCCTGGGCAACCTGTTCCACTGTTTTACCACTCTTGTCATAAAGAACTTATTCCTTATGTCTAACCTAAAAGTACCCTGCTTTGGTTTAAATGGTTTACCATGCAATGGTTTAAAGCCATTGCTTCTTGTCCTATTGCTGCAAGCCTTTCTAAACAGTCATTTCCCAAGCCTTCCTGTTGCTAGGTAAATGTCCTTACCAGCAACAGCGCTTTCCTTGGCCAAACTCAACTCTTTCCAGAGTGGTCTCCTTCAAAACCTTATTTGATTTTCGGGCTTATGGAAGAAGGTTGGGTACATGGGACACAGGTGGCTCTGCATGCAGCACTGTCTGGTCTAACAGTAGTTTGTCACACCTTGCCTTCATTCAACCTTGTGCTCCTAGGAATTGTTAAGACCTTTTCTTTTTTTCTTTCCTGCTCACCTGCAGATGAAATTAATCAGGAAACAAAAGAGCAGAAAGACATCGAACGTCACATGAGGAACATGTCAAATGACTTAATCAGGCTGAATGTGTTGATCAACAAGAACAACAACAGCTTTGAGGAGCTGCAATATGGCAACATTATCACAGAGAATGAGTTCCTACGCTCTCTCAAGGTATAGAGGCATGCCACCTCATTTCCAGGTCTCAACTTTCCATGCAGATTAGAGTCAAATAGTGATCCTGTAAATCTTTCTTGCTCTGACAGTGTGGTATTGGTTTATGCTCCCCAAATCTAGGCAGCAGAAAAAGAATCAGTTGAGATGCAGGAGAAGCACAATCAGTTGTCTGAGGAGAAGGAGAGACTCCTAAACAGCCTGTTGGAAGCTGAGTAGGTACCAGAGAGATTCATGCTTTGTGCCACAGTCAAACTTTCGTACACACGTCCATGTTACCCCCTCCTCTGGTCATCAAACTGAACCAGCACCAGCAAAAGTGCTTCTGTGCTTCTTGGAGAAGATGGAAGGAATTTAAGGAATTTTTGAAATGCAGAAACAGAAAGGTGCTTTAGCTGATTCTGGAACCAGCAAAAGAGCTGGGAGGATGTTGGCTTTAACAGTTCCATCATGCTTGTGCTGGATGTTGCCAAGATCTGCGTGGGAGGACTCCTTCTGCATGCTGTCCCCTCTGCCAGTAACTCAGAGCGAGTGTGCTGCCCTGGGAAATTATAGAATCACAGAATCAACCAGGTTGGAAAAACCTCAGAGATCATCAAGTCCAACCTATTACCTAATATCTATCACCTCATGACAACTAAACCATGGCTTCAAGTGCCACATCCAATCCTTTTTTGAACACCTCCAGGGATGGTGACTCCACCACCACCCTGGACAGCACATTCCACTGGCCAATTACTCTTTCTATGAAGAACTGGGGGTCCCTGTCAGTACCCCCTGGTACTCTGGGTGTGCTGATTGTCAGAGTCATCATGCCATTTGCAGAGTTGTGGAGCTTCCTGTTTGATTTCACACTGCCCTTGCTGCCCTTCTATGTGTCCCGTATGCGAATCCTTGGTTTCCTCTGAACCAGGTGGCTCTGTGTTCAGAACTGATCTCGGTAGCATGCTGGCCCTGATGCCCAGGGAAAGCATCCTTTCTGTGGCTACAAAGGTGCTGCTTTCCCTTTCTGTCACTGAAGGCATCAGATCATGCTATGGGAGAGAAAGATCCAGCTGACCAGAGAGATGCGTGCAGCAGTGGATTCTCAGATGGGACAGGGTGAAATCCGAGCCATGAGACACGAGATTCACAGAATGCAAGTAAGTCACTGGGAAAGGGCTGAGGAGGGAAAGCTGCACACAGCATATTCAGCTTTGGGATGCTGAAACATAAGGCAGGAGATGAGGAACAGGCTGGAGAAGTAGCATCTTCAAGGCTGCAGCAATACTGGAAGACTTACCACCCTACAGCTAGGCTTAATTAAATACATCCAGCCCATGTGTGTTTCATGTGTTCCTGGTGCATGAGGTGTAAGGGGCTGCAGCAGAATCCAGGTGTACCTGAGAAACCTGTGTAAAATGTAGCATGTCTGCCACCTTATTCTGTGACCCTTATTTATAAGCAAAGAAATGTTGATGACTTTTCTTGTCTGGCGAAGCAACTCTTCCCTTTTATTCCCAGGATGCTTCTGCTCTTACTGATTTTGCTGTTGCTAATGAGTTCCAGTAAAGGCATTTTGATGAGTTAGATGAGTTGATAATCCAGCCCTCTGCCTTTCACACAAGGCAAACCAGAAATGAGAGCAAATTTGGCTTGCCAGTGCTCATGTCACATGTATCTGGTTTGTGTTGATGGGATGTGCCCCACAGAAGACTTCAATTAGGTGTCCTTCGTAAACATTCATTATTGCTCAGCCTGGTTTGTATCTTGTCAAATGACAGGTCCGCTATGGCCAACTGATGAGGCAGCAGGAGAAGATGATTCAGGACATGGAGGCAGCTGTTTCTCGTAGAGAGGTGATAGCGATGCGTGGAGAGGCTCAGAACAAAGCAGATAAGAAACGTATCACCAAGAGTGACTTCCACAGCAGGAAACAGGAGCTGAGGAAGAAGATCCATGAGACACAGAAGGTGAACAGGTGGGGGAAGGTTGCAGGAGTTCATGCAGCCTGTGTGTGCCTTCCAATGAGCACCAGTGTGCACTGAGCACAGGCACATGGGGTGTCAGGACACAGGCCCTGCACAGGGATTCCACTGCTCTACAGTGCTGTTACCCCTGCACAGGGGCAGGCTTTGGAGACTCAGGAAAAAAGGTCTCTTGGGAAGATGGTCAGGAAAGCAGCTGAGCTGAAGAACCAGTATCTGCTAATTCTTTCTCTTTTGTTTACCAGAACACCCAAGACTGCAACATGACCATAGTGGAGCTGGAGAGCACCCAAGCATCCCTTAGTGCCACCTTCTCAGAAAAGCAGCAAGAACTGCTCAGGCTGCAGGCTGAGTCCGAAGGCCTCGATTCAGAGGCAGAACATCTTCAGCAGAGGAAGCGATGGGTGAGCACACATCTACTTCCTTGCAGCACATGAGCCAAACACAACCTGCTGTGCTCTTCTGTGGCCACCTCCACAGCTCCTTATCTCCTGAACTGGGTGTGCTTGGTGTGTAATTTTAGCAACACTGGAAGTTAACTGAGCATGTTTTGAGGGCTAGTAGTGATCCTGAAGTGATGCTGCAAGTTGTGCTCTTGGTAAGGCAACATTCACCTGGCAGCATCAGCCTGAAGGACATCATTTGTATCTCGAAAATATCCAGTACCAGCTCTCCTTTGTGAGCACTTGCTGGCTACTCATCAGTATGTTACAGACTTGAGAGCCAGCTCAAGGCCTGAATTGACCTCCTGTGAAGTGTTTAAGTTGATGAATCTCTGTCCTGGCAAGCGCTGCCTTGTACACCCAGGTACTTCTCTGATTTAGAGAACATCCAATATTTAAAAATATCCTTTTTTTCCTTTCTTGGATGATGTGTAGATGTGGCTCTTGGGGATGTGGTTAGTAGTGGACTTGGCAGTGCTGGGTTCATGCTTGGACTCAACCTTGAAGTTTTTTTTCCAACCTCCAAGATGCTGTGACTGTATCCCTACAAAACAGTGATGCTGCTCGGCTGTTACAGTGTAGATTTCGTAACACTGACCTTTTACTCCAGCCCTTGTTTGATAAGGGGATGGTTACAGAACCCATTACAAGACTCACACCAGTTTCTTTACTTCTCTCCCGTGTGCAGTCTTCTGACAAGTAATTTCTGATGTTGCTTGCTTTTCTCAGAACCTTTTGGAGATTGTGGCCTACCAGGCACGCCAGAAGCATCTTCAGGCACTGAAGGAAGGGAAGTACACTCCCCTCTGCCATACTGAGCAAGCCTGGAGAAAGGAGTGGCAGAAGCTGCAGGACAGGCTCCATGCCATCAATGCCATCATCCACCAGGTCCAGCAGGAACATCCTCAGCACCAAAAGGCTCTCCAGTGGCTCAGTCAGTGCTTGGAATCTAGGCTCTGCTCCCAGGAAGCTTGACAGATACAGACAAATCCCATATAACCATCTGCCTCCTGGCGGAGGCTGCAGGCGTTGCGACTAAATAAATAGGAAAGATAAACAGGTGGAGGGTTTAATAAATATTAAAGAGGGTAGCGCTGCGAGTTTTTTCGTTTGTTTCAGTTTCCGTTGTGCTGTAAAAGGGAGGTTCATCGCTTCGGCGATGGAGGTTTGGGGCCGATGCTGCCTTGACTTTCGGGCTGGAGCAGCTGCCCGAGCTGCCCCTCTTCCCCCGGCTTCTGCTCTGAGCGGGCGGGCGCTGAGCTCCCAGCGGGCGGGCTCCCAGAAGGGGACGGGTCCCACCCGGGGCTGGCGCGGTGCTTGGGGCCGGCCCCGCCCCGCATCCAGTGGCGTGACGCGGATCGCTACTGCCGCACTACCGGGAGGCCGGGCTGGCGAGGCCATGCAGGGGCCGCGGCCCCTAGCCCCTGCCGTCGTGCTGCTGCTGTCTCTGCTGGTCCCCACTGCGGCTTGCAGCCCTGGGACTGCCAGCTGCGACTTGCCCCCGGCCGGTCGTTTCGACTGCGGCCCCGAGCGGCTCCTGTCCCGGGAGGACTGCGAAGCGCGAGGCTGCTGCTACGTGCCCGCCGGTCCCGGTCCTGGCCCACCCTGGTGCTTCTTTCCCCAGGGCTACCGGAGCTACCGGGCGGAGAACCTGACAGCCACCGCCACCGGCTACACCGCCCGGCTCCGCCGCGTAGCTGCTAGCTTCCTGCCGGGGGACGTGAGCTGCCTGCGGCTGGACCTGGCGCTGGAGACCGCCACCCGCCTGCGCTTCACGGTGCGCCCTGACCCCCACCTTGGCCGCGGCGCCGGCCCTGCCTCCCCGCTAACCCCCGGTCTCTGCCCCGGCAGCTGCGGGACGCGGCCCGGCAGCGCTACGAGGTGCCGCTGGCCACGCCGCGGGCCAGCGGCCCAGCCACCTCCACGCTCTACGAGGTGCAGGTGAACCAGGATCCCTTCGGCCTCGTCGTCTACCGGCAGCGGGACGGGCAGGTCTTGTAAGTGCCCCGAGCTGGACGAAGGCTTCCCTTGCCTTCCCGCAGGGACTGGGGCTGGAAGTGGGACCTGATGCGAGCCCCAGTGATGTGGGGAGCGGGAGCCAGGGTGCTGCAGGGGGCACAGCAGCAGGGTGGCAGTCAGCAGCTGCAGGGGTTTTGTCGTGACCCCCTCTGCAGTTTGGGGGCTGGGAAGGGTATCCCAGCTCTCAGCCAAAATCTGGTTTTATTTCACTTGGTGATGAGCATCTGTGTCCCTCCCCAAGGCTGGCTGTACTCAGCTCAGTGCTGCCTCCTCCCTGGTTGCCAGGGCTGTTTGCTGGAGTGTCCCTATCTCTCTGGCAGGCTGAACACCACCGTCGCTCCCCTCTTCTTCGCAGACCAGTTTCTGCAGATCTCCACCTCCTTGCCCTCTCGTTTTGTTTCTGGGCTGGGGGAGCACCTGACACCACTAATCCTCGACACAGCATGGACCAGGGTCACCCTCTGGAATCGGGACATGGCACCTGTGGTATGGGACAGGGCTAAGAGACAGGGAGATGGCTTGCTTGCGCTTACAGGGGTGGCCTTATGGCCTCTCATGCATTGACCAGGGCTGGGGAAAGGTGTCCATGCCAGCTGAGCTCTGGGACCTGTCCTCTGCCTTGGGCAAGCCTGTGAGACCATTGTCCCCAGGTGGGGCTTTTTCTTCCTCCGGGCCCTGTGCTGCTCAAGCTACTTTTCCCTGTATGGTCCAGGGATGGTGCTGGGGCAGAGCTCTGCTGACTCAGGCAGTGTTTGGGGCTGCAGGCCCTGGGTTTACACCTTAAGATGTGACAGTGCTTCTGGGCAGAGGCAAGGGGCAGGTGACTGGGTGGGTGGGTGCTGTGCCAGGGTCTCTGGTGGAGTCTTGCTGGCACCACACTGTGCTCTGGTCCAGCCCCAGGTCAACCTCTACGGCTCCCACCCTTTCTACCTGGGGATGGAGGATGATGGTTCAGCTCATGGTGTCTTTCTGCTGAACAGCAACGCAATGGGTGAGTCCTGTGGAGGTGCTGGGCACAGGCTTGGCTCCTGTCCTCATCCTCATCTTGTTCGTCCCATGCTTGTGCTTCCCCAGATGTGCTGCTGCAGCCCAGCCCGGCCCTGACCTGGCGCACAACAGGTGGGATCCTGGACTTCTACATCTTCCTGGGCCCTGATCCCAAGAGCGTGGTGCGGCAGTACCTGGATGTTGTGGGTAGGGCCAAGCTGTGGTTGGGGAGCATGGGACCTCCTGGGGTGGCTTTGCTGGGATGATGCACATGGCACAATGGGGCCAGCAGCGCAGAGCAGCACTGCAGGGGAGCATGATGCTGGGCTGTCCCTGGGTCCACCTGGCCAGCACGCACCCTCCTGGCTTCCAGGCTACCCCTTCATGCCCCCATACTGGGGCCTGGGCTTCCACCTCTGCCGCTGGGGATACTCCTCCACCGACATCACCCGGCAGGTCGTGGCCAATATGTCAGCAGCTCGCTTCCCTCAGGTAGGTCTAGGCTGCTCCCTGAAGCCTCTGCCCAAAAGTGGCCATGGAGGGGCTGATGGAGAGCCCTTGTAGGGCTGGGGTCTTGTGGCAGCATGCAGGGGTCCCTGCTCCTTACTGAGCACCGGTGCCACCATCCCCAGGATGTGCAGTGGAATGACCTGGATTATGCAGATGCTAAGAGGGATTTCACCTTCAACAAGAAAAGCTTTAAGGACTACCCAGAGATGGTGCAGGATTTCCACCGCCGTGGCCTGAGGTACATCATGATTGTGGTGAGTGACATCCTTGGCTGTGCTGGAGCTCCTACACGGGTGGGCTGGTACTGAGACTCCCAGATGCCCCCGTGGACAATGATGGAGCTTCTTGTGAGGAAGGTGAGGGAGGCAGTTCCCTGCCCTTGCTGGTGAAGCCCTGGCTTTGTGCCCTGCCAGGATCCTGGGATCAGCAGCTCAGGGCCTCCTGGCACCTACAAGCCCTACGACGAGGGACTGAAGCGAGGGGTGTTCATCAGAAACACCACAGGGCAGCCCCTGATTGGGAAGGTGAGTGTGGGGAGCAGCCCCAGTCCTTGTGGGAGGCAGATATGTTGGGAAGAACCCCGAGAGCTGGAGGGCAACACCCATGCAATGGCTGTGGTGGAGAATGGGGTGACACATGGGGACTGTGGGGTGCAGAGGGCCTGAGGACAGCAGGTCTTTGACTGTTGCTGTCTCCCTCCTTCAGGTGTGGCCAGGTCCAACAGCCTTCCCGGACTTCACCAACCCAGAGACTCATGAGTGGTGGCATGACATGGTGAAGGACTTCCATGACCAAGTGCCCTTCGATGGCATGTGGATTGTGAGTGTCTCCCACAAGCCTGCCAGCTGTGGCTCCCTGGCTCAGCTCCAGCATGTCAGAGAGAACATCCCATCGTTTCCCTCCCCTTCCCTTCCTTCCAAAGGACATGAACGAGCCCTCAAACTTTGTGGATGGCTCCCAGGATGGCTGCCCCAACAACAACCTGGAGCAGCCACTCTATGTGCCAGGTACGGGGAGCCCCAGGAGGAGCCCAGGGCATGCTCCAGTTCCCACCAAGTGGGCTCTGAGCCACCACCTCTCCCATGCAGGTGTGTTTGGAGGACGCCTCCAAGCTGGGACCATCTGTGCCTCCAGCCAGCAGTACCTCTCCTCCCACTACAACCTGCATAGCCTCTATGGGCTGACCGAGGCCATCGCCACCCACAAGTAAGCCTGGGGCTCGTGCCACAGCTCCAGCTGCCCAGGAGGAGTTGAAGTACATCCCAAGAGATGCCAGAGCCAGGAGCCTGAATTGCAGTGTGGGCAGTTGGGGCGTGGTGGGTGTTTGATGGGTGGGTGAGGGTTTGATTTATAATGCTGCTACCTGCTGCTGCTAGCCCAGTGCTGGATGGGTCTGGAGCTGGTGCAGTGTGCCCATGCTGGCTCCTGGGCTGGGGAATTGTGTCCTGAGCACTGTCCTGTGTCACCTGCCCCGTGGATGAGATGGCACTAGATGTCTGCCCTGGCATGTACTTGGTCTGTGGTTCTGCTGGGAGCTGCTCCCAGCTGCTGGGAGCTGCTGGGAGCCCCTTCCCTGTCTTGAGTGGTGCTGAGCAGAACCTGTCCTGCCCACAGTGCACTGCTGAGGATCCGTGGCAAGCGTCCCTTCGTCATCTCACGCTCCACGTTTGCTGGGCATGGGCACTACGCAGGGCACTGGACAGGGGATGTTAGCAGCACCTGGGAGCAGCTGTACTACTCTGTACCAGGTAGGCTGCAGGGTCCTAGGGTCACATCCACCACCACTTCCCCCATAGCTGGGGGCTTCTCCGTGCCCCTGATGCCCTCTGTGCCCCCTCCACAGAAGTGCTGCTCTTCAACCTCTTTGGAGTGCCACTGGTGGGTGCTGACATCTGTGGCTTCGCTGGTGACACGTCCGAGGAGCTGTGTGTGCGCTGGACCCAGCTGGGAGCCTTCTACCCCTTCATGAGGAATCACAACGACCACGGTGCCCGGGTGAGCAGCCTCGCCCAGCAGGCAGTGGGCAGGGCGGTGGCTGGGTGGATGGGGCAGGGGTGGATGCTCTGGGGTTGTGCAAGCAGCTGCCCTGCCTGCAGGAGAAAGAGGCCGGTGCAGCTGTTGGGGCATGTGCCATCGGTGCCAGGCTCGTGCCTTGCAGGTCTCCACCCCTTGTCCCTGGTGCTCCTGTCTGTGTGGTCTGAGCATCCTCCTTCGGCCTCTCTCCTGCAGCCACAGGAGCCATATGTCTTCAGCCCAGCCGCCCAGGCAGCCATGAGGAGTGCTCTCCACCTCCGCTACTCCCTCCTGCCCTTCCTCTACAGCCTCTTCCACCGAGCTCACTCGGCTGGGGAGACGGTGGCACGGCCGCTCTTCCTCGAGTGAGTGCCAGCCTGGATGGGGCTGAGGGGTGCCAGGCTCAGCAGGAGGTGGCTGCAGGTTCTCCCTGGTGCTACACTACCCCTCCCCATCCTTCTCCAGGTTCCCTAAGGACCCCAACACATGGACTGTGGACCGCCAGCTCATGTGGGGTGGGGGGCTGCTCATCACACCTGTGCTGGAGGCAGGAAAGACCAAAGTCAGTGGCTACTTCCCGGCGGGGACGTGGTACAGCCTCACAGGGGTGGGTGCTCCCTTTCTCTGCCTCAGGGCTTTCAGGGGGTACACAGTGCATTCCTGCACCCCAGTGCTGGTATCCGCCCCCCAGGGCTGTGCCTTGCCTGCCTTTGCTCATGGCCATTCAAGATCAGCCACCTTGGGTTGGGGCCCTCTTGGCCACACTGTGCCTTGTGTGTGCTCCTCCCTCTTGTTGTTTAGGACTCCACCATCCACAGCAAGGGGCAGTGGATCCTCTTACCAGCTCCCCTGGACACTATTAATGTTCATGTCCGTGCTGGGTACATCCTGCCCTTGCAGGTGAGCCCTTCAGCACTGTGGTGATGCCACTGCAACCTGCCTGGCCAGCCCCTGCCTGTGATGGGGCAGGGCAGAGGGCTGTGACACAGTCACCAGCAGACTGGACATTGCCAAGCCTGTGATGCTCAGCAGGGGTGGGGGGAAAGCAGCTCAGGCAGTGTTAGAGCTGTTCCTGATCCTGTGCCCCAGGAGCCTGCATTCAGCACTGCCCAGTCCCGCAAGAAGGGCATGGCCTTGGTCGTGGCACTGACACCAGATGGCTTTGCCAGAGGAGACCTGTTCTGGGATGATGGAGAGAGCTGGCAGAGCTTTGAGAATGGGGACTACACTGAGATCCTCTTCCTGGCCACACATGTGAGTGAGGAGGGACTGCTGGTGAGGGGCATCCAGACATTGGCTGCCACATGTAGCTCCTGGTGTCTGTGGGAAACGTCATAGGCAGCACCATGCCCCGGTGCAGCCAAGCTGTCGTGCCAAAAGTGCCAGACTGAGCAGCTACAGCACTGTGTGCTGATGGGGTGGTGGGATCCCATGAGGGCTCCACCCTGCTGGGAGCTCTTTGAGGGGGGAGTGATGCTACTCCAGAGAGCTTGCTGCTGTCATCTTGCACAGCAGTGGATGATCTCCAGTCCTGTCCTTCTGACAGCTTTGCTGCTTTGCTGCTCTCCAGTGATGGCAGCATGCCCACCTCCCCAGGATCAGTGCCCTGCAGATACGCAGTGTGTTGGGCAGGGCACATGGCGAAGCCCTGGGTGTGTGCAGGGTGACAGCCCTCTGTCCCCACAGGGTGCTGTGCTCAGCCAACTGCTACAGGCTAGTGCTCACCTCGATGGAGTCCTGCTGGAGGCTGTCACTGTGCTGGGTGTCACCAGCCCTCCCCAGCAAGTGCTGGCCAATGGTGCCCTTGTGGGTGACTTCTCTTATCGCAGTGACACCCAGGTGAGTGCTCAGCCCCATCATGGGAGGGGGTGATGGTGGTGGGGAGCTGTCAGCTGGGAGGGGATCCAGGGCTCAGCTAGGGAGCTGGCAGGTTTTGGTCCCAGTGATGACACGAGCACCTGCCGTGTTGGCACCAAGAAGTGTAAAGCGCTGCCCAGCATGGGTTGGGTTCCTGTTCTGAGGCTGGACTAGAACACAAAAGGTGACAAGGAGGAGGAGATGGATGGAAGCACTGTATGGTGATGGGGCTGGAGCTCTGCAGGGAGCAGTGGCAAAGCTCTGCTGCTTGAGCTCTCTGCTGTGGGCATGTTTTCTAGGGGGTCTGCAAGACTGGGGCCATGCCTGGCTGCATCGCTGTGTGCACCCTGAGGAGGACAGGACACCCCTTGGCCCTGACACCCTTCAGGCTCTGTCCTGGCCGGTCCTCAATGTGCTGACCCTTCCTTCTCCCCCTCAGGTGCTGAAAGTCCCTGTATCACTGCCCATGTGGGAGCAGTTTATGATCACATGGTCCTGAGCCCAGGCTGGATCGGTGCTGCTCAGCAGGGACAGAGAATTCTGCTCCCTCCATCTCTGGAGCCTAATCCGTGCTGTCCTGTGGAGAACCAGAGTTGCTGCTGCTTCTCCATGCAATTCAGCTCCTGGGATTTGCCTTCCTTCTTGATGTGAGTTCATGAGTGTGTGCACTGGACTTGGAGTGGCAGGCCTTGCACAGCCCCTAGGGATGGGGAATCTCTTACCTCTTCCAAAACGGGGAAAAACCACCAAAGTGCCTTGGGAGACAGCAAACCTGTTAACAGGCAGAGCTGGTAACCTGTGGAGGGACTGTGGGGAATCTCCTGGCTGTTTTTTTGGGGGAGTGGGATCTGTACAGTGTGGTGAGGGAGCAGTGCTGTGAATAAAGCTGCTGTTTGCTGGGAGCAGCCCAAAGCTGTGTCCATGTGCCTCTGCTGCTGCCTGTCCTGAAAGTGCTGCTGAGCCCTGACTCAGCCCACCCTTGTTAGAATCCCCACCAGCTCAGCCCACCCAGGCCGCAATCCACCCTGGCTCAGCCCACCCTGGCTGCAGTCCTCCCCAGCTCCATCTCTGGGCCTCCAGCACGAACACTTGCACCTGTTGCAGGTTTCACCCCATTTCCCAGAGCACTGGGGGACCCCTGGCTGCTCCTGCAGCCCTGGCTGTGCCACAGAGCCCCTTATCCCATCTGTGCAGCTGCTCTGAGCTCATGGACTGCTGCCCTTGGGGACTCCCAGCTCAGGCTGGCTCTGGTAGAGCCTGTGGTGTGCAGGGAGGGAGCAGACACTGTCACTCAGTGTATTTTGGGCACTTTGTGTATTTTGTTACATAAAACCGTATCTCTGCCACCTCCTCACTGGTACCTGCAGCAAGCAGTGCCACACAGACACCACAGTGCCAGGAGCTGCCCCAGGCATTCTCAGCTCCAAGTACAAATGGAGCCCTCTCCTCCAGAGGCTTCCTTGAGGAGCAACCTGTCCCTAAGGCTCCTCTGATGGAGAACAGGATCCCTCAATGCTCCAAGACCAGGCGGTATGTGCAACACAGAGAGCAGAGCCTCAGGGTATTACCCAGGGCTTTTGGGACTGGCCCAGCCAGGATCCTGCTCCAACCCACTTGTGCCTGATGGGCAGCGCATGGCTGTCCCCTGGCAATGGGGATGCCAGGCAGAGGCGACGCTCACAGCTCATTGTGCAGTGGCCGGCACTGGGGGCTCAGTTTCTCCTCCAGGACAGCATCAGGGGCACACACCCAGGGGTCCCCCGTGTCCCACTGCCACTTCAAGAGCTGTGTGCGAAGTATCTGGAAGACAGCAGCGTAACGGGGGTCGGAGGCCAGGTTCTGGCTCTCAGTGGGGTCATGGCTGCAGTCAAAGAGCTCCCAGCGCTCCCTGTAGTAGTACTGGTGCAGGGACTTGTTCCAGTGGGTCGGCTGCCCGGCCCTGGTGCGGTTGAGCAGGTCTTGGAACGTGGGTGAGATGTAGAAGTCCTGGTCGATGGGAAAGGGCATCTTGTAGTTGAGGTTGTGAATGAGGCGGAACTGCTGGTGCTGGATCGCTCGCATGGGGTAGTACATGGTCACCTCGTGGTGGCTCTGGCTGCTGAAGGCAGTGTCCCAGGGCTGCTCTGACTCCAGTGCTGGCAGGAGAGACTTTCCAGTGAGCTGCACCTGCTTCTTGCCAAAGATGCTGTAAGAAGGGTAGGGGATGGAGAACCAGTCCAAAATGGTCGGTGTGAGATCTGCAGGGGAAAAGAAAGGTGAGAGGAGGGGCTGGTACCTGTGGGAAGAAAGCAGTCATGGAGAAGGGCAGAAGGGGCCCTGGGATGAAGAGGAAGCTCTGGGGAGAAGTTATTGAAGCCTTCCAGTAATTAAAGGGAGCCCATCAGCAGGGTGGTTCTTTTCTATAGACTTTTCAGCAAGAGCTGCTGGTGACAGAACAGGGGGCAACAGTTTCAAACTGAAAGAGGAGCAATTTAGACTAGATAGAAGGAAGATGCTTTTTGCACTGTCCCAAGTTGTCCAGAGGGGTGGTAGATGCCCCATCCCTGGAAACATTCTAGGTCAGGTTGGACAGGGCACTGAACAACTGTTTTAGTTGAAGATGTCCCTGCTCACTGCAGGGAGTTTGGACTAAACAACCTTTAAAGGTTCCTTCCAACTCAAACCATTCTGTGATTCTATGTTGGCATTCTTGCTGGTCTGCCATCCCTCCTCTCCCTTCCTGGGGCTGGCTGTGCCAATGCCAAGGGCTGCAGGCTGTCTTCTGGGACAGGACCCAGTGTGAGGAAGGTGGGAACCAGCTCCCACCCTCTGGACACAGCTATCTACACACCCTGCTCCATCATGGGGCATGTGTGCTCTTACCCAGGAGTGTGGCAAAGGCCTGGCTGACCTGTCCCCAGCGCTGGGTGTGCTCCGGGGAGGAGATCAGCAGGGGCTCAGCAGTGCCTGACCGGTAGAGGTTGGTTCTGCCGCTGGGGAAGGGGATGCCATTGTCAGAGGTGTAGATTACCAGTGTGCTGTTGTGGAAGCCAGCATGCTGCAGCTCCTCCAGGACCAGCCCAATCCCTGCAGACAGAGAAACAGAGCTGAAGGAAGATGAGGTGACTGTGGTGCTCACTGGTGCCAGCCTGGCCCCTGTGGCTCCTACCTTGGTCCATGCGCCCAATGGTTGTGTACTGGGCTGCCAGGTCCGCCCGGGCAGCTGGTGTGTCTGGAACAAAGTGGGGGACCTAAATGGAGAAATAAAAGTGGCACATGGCTGCCATGAGGAAGGAGGCTGTGGGTAGGCTGGGGCAGCCTTCACCAGCTCTTGTCCATAACACTGATAGCAGTGACCACGATGGGGGCCAGCCCTCAGCCACCCTGGCTCCAGCAGACACTGCTGTCATGTGCAGTCCCTATATGCAGTCCCCTACAGCCCCATATAGCTTCACTAAGCCCCGTATAGTCCCACACAGCCCCACAGGCTCCCACCTGCACATGCTCTGGGCGGTAGATCTGTGGCTTCCAGTCAGGGATCCAGCCCATGCCGCTCTCTCCGTTGCCAAATTTCTCACAGAATGCCCCATATTGGGGCTGGGAGTGCCCGCAGCGGTGCGGGTCATGGAAGGCCACATAGAGGAAGAAAGGCCTAGAGATGGAGAGGGTGGAGGAGGTGTAGCAAAGGTCTGCCCATACCCCATGAGACCTTCCCTGGGAGCTGGTGTCACTGGGAAGATTCCCACCTAACCTGACCTCCTGGATATGGGATTACCCATAGACATGTGTCCCTTTCTATTTGTGACCAACTGGGACAGGCTGCCCAGGGGGATTGTGGAGTCTCCCTCTCTGGAGACATTCAAAACCTGCCTGGATGCATTCCTGTGTGATCTGGTGTAGGTGATCCTGCTCTGGCAGGGGGGCTGGACTGGATGATCTTTCAAGATCCCTTCCACCCCTTAACATTCTGTGATTCTGTGACATATGTTCAGCGTGGCTGGTTTCCCTCTCCTCTCTGTGCCCCCTTGCAGCTCACCCCAGGAGCACAGGGTCCAGCTCACCTCTCATCCTGGCTCTGCAGGAACTGCCTTACAAGCGCTTTGATTCGAGTGATGTTTCTCCCCACCTGCAAGACTGAACTGTTCTCCTCTGTGTAGGCAAAGTCGAAGGGGTAGACAGCCTCGGGTCCCACATGCTTCTTCCCAATTATCCCTGCAAGAACACAGACACAGGGTGTGCCTAGAGCAGGGGGTAGGGATACTGGCTGCTGCTGTCTCCTCCCTGGAGGCTGATGCAGCTCATCTGCTCCAGCATGTCCTGTGCTCGTCTGAGAGTGGAAAATGCTGGTGGCTTCTCCAGTCATTTCTGACACTTGCAGAGGCACTGCTGGGTCTGGTAGAAAATGAGACCCATCTGGGGACGATGCTGCCCCAGGTCACAGGAATGGGTAGGCACTAGAGCAGCTGAGCAGTCTGGGTGGATGTTTATATCAAGCACAAGCCTTGTGTGAACCAGGACCAAGCAGGATGGGGACTGGAAGTAGAGTTGAGCTATAAGAGGGATGGCAGAGGAGCAGTGGTGGGGGCAAGAAAAGCAAAGTGCAGGTGTCAGCACAAAACATGGGTATGTTGGTACTCTCCAGCTTGCAGATGAGTTAGGACTCAAGCTTTCTCATCTGCTGGGGTTCAGTGCACAGGGTGGGACATTCCCTGCTTGTGTCACCTGCCCTGAGCTCCCTACCTGTCCGGATGTGTGCTTGGCTGAGCAGCTGGGGCAGGCTCCTCACGCTGTCGAAGGAGTTGAAGTGGTGTACATCCTGGTGCAGCCCATACATCCCGTTCTGGTGCTGTAGACCAGGGAAAACAGCATAGTTGGACAATGCTTGCCAGCCTGGCTCCCAAACCAGTCCAGCCATGCACCAAGTACATGTGCATGGGCAGCAGGTTGCAGGGAGCAGGGGAGAGCGGGTCAGTGGACCAGAGAGGTGGGGATTGCCAGGTCCTGTGACCATGCTGGATGTTCACTGGCTCTGGCCTACTGTGCCCACTGCAGAGTAGCAGCTCCCACCCCAGTGTGCACCATGCTCCTACCTGGGGTAAGCCAGTCAGGATGCTGGCCCGGCTCGGAGAGCAGCTGCTGACAGAGGTGAAGGCGTTCTGGAAGATCACACTGCGCCGGGCCAGCGCGTCCAGGTTGGGTGTCCGGATTGCCGAGTTATTGTAGGTGCCGCTCTCAAAGCCACCGTCATCTGCTGCAGCGGGAGGGGTACGGGGTGAGCCCAGCAGCACCGGGACAGCCCCCTGGCGTGTCCCTAACGATGCGGGGTGGAAAAGCCCGGGGGACACTAATGATTCTGGGTTCACTCCTGGGCTGAAGTTGATCCGGACTATCCCAGCAGACGGGATGCTGCGGAACCCCCGGGGCCCTCCCTCCCCTGCCCGGGGGCCGTCCAGAGCTCCGGGCAGAGGTACCCCGCCGCGGGGCCGGTCCCAGGGCTGCCGGTTCCGAGGGACCCGGTACTGGTCCCGGGGCTCCGCCGGGCCGGCAGTCGTACTTACCCAAAAAGAGCAGCACATTGCGGGCCGGAGCCGGTGTTCCGCTGGTCCCGAGCGGGGCCAACAGCAGCATCAGCGCCAAATGCCGCATGGCAGCGGTACCGCTACCGGCACCGACACCGGCAGAGGCCGGGCGCCGGCGGCGAGGCTCGGCGGCAGTCAGCGGTTCCTCCCGCCGTCGCGGCTCCTCCTCTGCCCCGGTCACATGAGGCAGCCCCGGTGGCTCAGATCCGGCCCGGGCGGAGCCGCCGGGAACCCGCGGCTGAAACGAGAGGTGGCTACGGGGCTCCCGCGCAGCGCCGGCGGAACCTCCCTTCAGGTCCCCGACCCCGCGGAGGTGCCCGAGCCAGTCGGTCCTGGGCCGACGGCGAGCCCTCGGTCCCTCTGTTCCCCCGGCGACCCGGGAGCTCTGGCCCCCGTGGCTTGTGCAGAAGGTCCCGGCGGCCAGAGGTGACCGGGCTGGTGGCCACTGTCCTGGCCATGGCAGCTCAGGGTGCGTGGCACCCGGGGCAGAGCTGCGGGTGCCCGGGTGTACGGGCGAAGCTGCCCATCCTGCGCTGGCTCCCGCACTATTCCCTGTCCTGGCTGCAGCTGGACCTGATGGCCGGCCTGACCGTGGGGCTCACCGTCGTGCCGCAGGCGCTGGCCTACGCCGAGGTCGCCGGGCTGCCTCTGCAGGTGGGTGGCAGTGCCCCGCAGCCCTGAATGCCAGGGGACACCTGCTCGCTGACCACAGCGACCGCCTGGCATTAGGGCGGGCAGGACTGGGCAGCCAGCGGCCGAGGGCTGGTCCTGTGCAGTCATCTGTTTTCTGGGTCGGGACGGTGCAGACACCGTGTGTTTGCTTAGGGCTGGCTGCAGGCACTGGAGGGACCTGAGAACAGCTCAGTCCTCCTCGTCCTGGAGGTGCCTGGCATCTCTCAGCTCTGACTGTCATGCTGGTGTTCCTCTTGTCCCTGTGCAGTATGGCCTCTATTCTTCCTTCATGGGCTGCTTTGTCTACTGCTTCCTGGGCACCGCCAAGGATGTGACGCTGGGTCCCACGGCCATCATGTCGCTGCTTGTGTCTTCTTATGCCTTCCATGAGCCTGTCTATGCCATCCTGCTCACCTTCCTCTCCGGCTGTATCCAGCTGGCCATGGGGCTCCTGCACCTCGGTGAGATGTGCTTGCCATGCATGGTTGTATTTTTAGGGTACACCCTGTGGTTGTTGTGTCCATCTAGCTGTCCTCCTGCCCCAGTGCTCTCCAAGACACTGGGATTGTCCTGCTAAGACTTGTGACAGCTCTGTGTGCATGCAAGCAGTCTGTGCTCCCAGATGGGGCCAGCAGTGTCTTTACTGTCTCTTGTCCCATGCAGGTTTCCTTCTGGACTTCATCTCCTGCCCTGTCATTAAAGGGTTTACATCAGCTGCTTCCATCACCATTAGCTTCAACCAAGTGAAGGTAGGGTCTGCTGGTCTGCCCTGGACACCTCCTCTGCTCCCTTCCAGAGCTGCCTGTGCTGCACAGCTAGGATATTTAGCACTGGCCTGGGAGATGTGCTTGGGGCAAGGGGCCACAGATCTCTGCCAGTGGTTTTGGTGGGTTCCTGAATGTGCTGCTCTGAGCATACCAAGCAGAACTCAACCTCCGCATGTGACCACCTGGTGGCATTGAATACACCAGTAAAACCAGTAAAACCAGAACAGTTGATTTGGTCACTGGCAGGAAGTGATAGGTGATTGTCAGGTGCAGTGGGTTTGCAGCTCAGCTGGTCCCTCACTGGTCCTTCTCAGCGACCTGAATCCCTCCAGCTCTTCTGGGGCTGCAGTGCTTCCTCTGTGGTTGACCGAAATCAGAGACTCCAGGAGATGGCGTCAGGCTGTGTCAGGCCAGTATTAGCTAATGGCTGCGGTCACAGTGGGAGCTGATGCCAAGGCACAAGGGCATGGCTGGTGCTCTCAGCAGGGTGCAGAGGGATGGCAGGGCTGGGATAAGGGCTTGTGCTGGGTTTTCACCAGGCTTTGTCCTCCTACACAGAATATCCTGGGGCTGCAGGGGATCCCTCGGCAGTTTTTCCTGCAGGTGTATGAGACACTGCGGAGGATTGGGGAGACCAGGTCAGCACTGCCCCTACATCTGCCCTGCTCTCTCCTCCTGTGGGGTCTCACTCTGCTGCTTTGTACCCCATCTCTTTGGCCGCATCTTGGACTGATTTCTCAATCCCTGCTCAGGACTGACACACAAGCGCTTGTTCTCAGCCATTTCCATTTGAGCTGGAAATCTGGAGATGGGGGAGCACATGGGTTCCCAAGATGGTAAAGAGGCAGGATAGGGAATGCTTGTCCTGTTTTCTGCTCCCAGTTATGTACAGCAGGGTTTTGGCAGCCCAAAGACAGGCACATCCTTGGGGCTGTCTCTGTGAAAAGTTCTCCAATTTTTGATAGTATAAGAGGGAATTCCCATGTGCCCCACCCTCTCCTGTTTGCTGCACCCCTGGCTCAGGGTCTGCCACAGCCTGGGTTTTACACACAGTGCAATGACACGCAGGGTCAGTTTCATCACAGCCAGCAGATACCTCCCTGTCTAGCTGTGGGACACCAGCCAGGAGTGGGAGAGGCAGATCCTGCCTGTCAACATGGGACCTTCTTCCATGTTTAAGAAGAGCAAACAAACCCATAAACTTTGTACTGCTGTCAGGGGACACCCCCTAGTCCCTTGCATGCAGTCCCCCCAGGGAGGTGACCCATTTTGCCAGTGGTGTGGAGGTGCCAGCCACGTCCCTGCCAGCTATACACCTCCTGGCAGAGCCGTGGCACATGCCCGGGCACATACTTTTCCTCCCATGGAGCTTTGGGGCAGCTCTCCCTGGGCCCTGCAGCACATTGGGACTGGCACTGATGCTCCTGTTGCAGGGCTGGGGATGCTGTCTTGGGGCTGGCCTGCCTGGCTGCACTGGCAGGGCTCCAGGCAATGAAGAGCCACCTGCCCCGAGCTGCCTGTGCGGAGCCGCTGGCTGCCAGGCTCAGCTACCTGATCGTCTGGACCTCTGCTACAGGTGCGTTGGCTGTGCCTTGCCCCCCTGCTCCCCCTCCCACAGACATCCCTCCTGGGGGCTTGCCTCTCCAGGGCAGGGAAGACACAGCCTGAAACTGGTAAAGCTCTGGCTGGCAGGAGCTGAGACCTGGAGGTAGGCTGGGGAGGACAAAGTTCCAAGGATGGTCCTGCCGCTCTGCATGCCCCTTCCTAATGCTTGGAAGACCTCAGCAGCCTGAGAACCTACCTCCTGCTGTCCCTCCCCTCAGCCTGAGCTCCAGTCAGGTTTTCAGAGTTGCTCTCTCCCTTGCAGCACGCAATGCCCTTGTGGTCCTTTTTGCTGGCCTGGTTGCTTACTCCTTCCAGGTGATGGGCTCCCAGCCGCTCACACTCACCGGCAGCATCCCCCAGGGCCTCCCTCCCTTCCAGCTGCCACATTTCTCCATGGCTGCACCCAATGGCACCATCCCCTTCCGGAGCATGGTGGAGGTGGGTGCCAGACTGGCCAGCAGAGCCTGGAGTCTGCCAGCTGCTCTCTCCTTACTCCTGCATTTGCTGGCTCCCTGCACAGCAGAAGGCTCTGCTGGGAGGTGATTCTCATCGCCCGGTGGCAGCACTCACCACGTCCTTCCTTCCCAGGACATGGGGGTCGGGCTGGCTGTGGTCCCGCTCATGGGCCTGCTGGAGACTGTTGCGATTGCCAAGGCTTTTGGTATGGCTGCACCAGGCTTTTGCTCCTGCAGTGGCAGGAGGGGTCTCTGCAGGGCCTTGGGGTGCTTGGGGGGGGTGTGCTGTTCCCACAGGGTCAGTGGGAGGGACTGGATACTGGACTGCTTGTGAGTCCAGTTCATAGCACGGGCTGGCAGGAGGGGTCCCACCATGTGCTGCTGACCCACTGCCCTTGGTCAAGCAGTTCCTCCATGCCTGACTGGGTTGTGGGCTGGGAGGATCCTGTGGTATGCACAACCAAAGTTTGCACAGGAGCTGAATGTTGTCTCAAGGTGCTCCTGCACATGAGTGTGCGGGGGGCTGGAGCCCATGGCTGTTCCAGGCACTCCTGGCCCTGCTCTGTATCTGTGGCTGGTTGTGCCCATGGGAAGCTCAGGACGATGCTGCTCATCTCCTTTCAGCCTCCCAGAACGATTACAGGATTGACCCCAACCAGGAGCTGCTGGCTATGGGTAAGAGGCCTCTCAGAGCTGGAGGGAAGGGCTTGGGAATCTGCCTCAAGTGCATCCACATGTTCCACAGCCCCTGAGCTACCAGAGATCCCCATTTCAGCCATCCTACCTCTACCTGAAGTTTTACCTTTCTTTTCTTGCATGTTACCCCCAGCCCAAGCCTTTTTCACAGCACAGCCATTTCCAGAGCAGCCTGAGCCCAGCTCACATGGCTGGACAGGCTTAGATCTGTCTCTGGGTACCAGCCCAGGGATGGAAGAGGTGATGACAAGGACACTGACCCATCTCATGACCTTAAGCAGTGCCTCGCATAGGTGCTGCATACTCAGCCCCTCTCCTTGTTCACCACAGGCTTTGCCAACATCCTGGGATCCTTCGTCTCGTCGTATCCCATTACAGGCAGCTTTGGCCGGTGGGTGACAGGATGCTTGCTGGGGTTGTGTAGTGAGTGGGCTCTGCATGATCTTGGACACAAGATTGTGTGGACCCTTGTGGGTCCCTGAGCTCACATCGTGGTCCCTAGCTGCCCGTGTTGGCTACCAGGCTATGCATGCATCCTGTGATGACCTTCTTTCCCATCTTGTGCTCTGCAAGCTAGGAGCAGTGAGCTTGCTCATATTGCTCCCTGGTGGGGTCTGCCAGGCTGGGTGGTTTTCCTGTGTGGGGTCTCTGGGCAGCAGGTAGGGGCAGCTGCCAGCTCCAGCCAGCCCAGTGCAGCCTGGGACATGTTGCTTTGCATTTCAGGACAGCTGTGAATGCACAATCAGGGGTCTGCACCCCTGCGGGAGGGCTCATCACAGGTAGAGCCCCCCCCCCCAGCCTGCCATGGGCTGCTCTGCAGGCCCCCATGCCCAGCACCTGCTCCCTTTGGGCACCCTGGGCATTGGGGCCCCATGGCTCAGGTGCTCCATACCTTCTGCAGGCACCCTGGTCCTGCTCTCGCTGGCATACCTCACCTCACTGTTCTACTACATCCCCAAAGCAGCACTGGCTGCTGTCATCATCTCGGCTGTGGTCCCCATGTTTGACGCTGGGATCTTCAGGAGGCTCTGGCGGGTTAAGAGTGAGGCCACAAGCCAGGGCTTGTTGACCCCCTGGTGCTACCCAGCTGTACCTGCAGAGCAGGCACTGTCCCAAAGGGCCCTGTGGCATGAGGACAAGGTGCAGCCACGTCTGGGCTGTCTCTCTTGCAGAGCTGGACCTTGTTCCCCTCTGTGTGACGTTCCTGCTCTGCTTCTGGGAAGTCCAGTATGGCATTGTGGCTGGGGTGCTGGTCTCAGGGATTCTCCTGCTCTACTCCATTGCTAGGCCTCCAATAAAGGTGAGCTTCAAGGTTCCCCTTGCAGCAGGGCCACCTGGGCTCACCAGGGAGCAGGGAGCTGGGAGAGGGCTCCCTGAGGGTCATGGGGTGTTGGGGTACAGGATGCTTCTGTCCTGCTCCTGCTGTCTCCTGTGTCCCCAGCTTGCTGTCAGTGCACAAGGAAAGAGCACAAAGAGCACAAGGAAAGGAGTATCTCAGGAGCTGAGAGCAGGAGAGGGAGGCATTGCTGTCCCTGTTCCTGCTGATGCTGGGGTGTGTGCAGGGGAGGGGTTCCCTGAGGAGTGGAGGGTCCTGTATGTCCCCCTTCATCCAGGGGGAAGGTGCTTTGCTATGTCACATGGACAATTGTCCTTTCTTGGGGAAGGTGACAGCCCCAAGATGCCCATAACTTGTCCCCTCCACTGGTATCTTGTGCAGGTGTCAGAGGGGGACGTGCTCCTTGTTCAGCCAGGGAGCAGCCTGCACTTCCCAGCCATCGAGTGCCTCCGGGACACTGTGTGCAGCCATGCTCTGGCAGGTACAGTGCTTTCTGGCCTGCCAGCTTGTCCTGAGGACTTGGCTGGAACCCTAAGCCCACCTGGATCACTTCTGCTGGGGTACCAAGTGTTGCTTTTAGGCTGTGGGTGCAAGCAGCAGCAACACAGCTTCCCTGTGGTGGTGCCCAGCCTCTGGCTGCTGCTGCTTTCCTGAGGCTGTTTCACCCCTTCCAGACACAGCTCTGGCTCTTGAGGGCTGTCCTGAGCTGGTCATTTCTGGCCTCATCAGGGACATGACTATGTTCTTCTTTCCAGCAGCATCTCCACCATGCTTCATCATCCTGGACTGCTGCCACATCAGCAGCATTGATTACACAGTGGTGGTGGGGCTGGCAGAGCTGCTGCAGGAGCTGCGCAAGCATGGGTTGCCCCTGGCCTTCTGCAGCCTGCAGGTATGTGGGAAGCAGCCTCCCTGTGGTGTCCTGCTTGCTCAACACAGCAGGGTCTGCACCTATGGGCTCAGCCTAGCTGCCTTCTGCAGGTGGCACCTGCCATAAGGATGCTGCTACCTCTTCTGGTAGCACATTCATCACCTCAAGTGTCTTCATCTCACAAAGATGGAGGCTGTTGCATCTGACCCCAGCTGCCAGATGTGGGGGTGGCAGGGAAGGGCTATATCCTCTGCCCTCAGTTGGCTGGGAGGCTCACAGCCCTGGAGAGAGAGTGGCAAAGCAGCAGGCTCCCCCAGCCCAGCTTTCTCTGCCCCCAGGAGCCTGTTCTCCAAGTCCTGCTGTCTGCAGACTTAGAAGGATTCCAGCATTTCCCCAGCAGGGAGGAGGCAGGTGAGGTCACGGCTTACCCCAAGTGCTGGGGTTGGAGTCCCCCAGGGTGCTGCTGAGTGTGGCTCTGGAAGGCAAATCTGACCTTTGTCAGGCCACAAAGCTGCAGGGCTGGGGGGAAGACTGCAAGGGCTTGGCTGCTGGGAAGGTGAACAGGAGCCCTTCCAGAGAGCAGGGCTGGCCCAGCCTCGGAGGGGTTCATGGTGAGCTGCTGTGGTTTAACCCAGCAGGCAGCTAGACACCTGCCCGGGTTTCAGCTGGGATGGAGTTAATTTTCTCCCTACAAGCTGGTACAGTGCTGTGGTTTGGGTGCAGTGTGAGAACAATGTTGATAACATGCTGGAGTCATACCTCTGCTGAGCAGCGTTTACACTAAGTCAAGGACACCAACTTTGGCTTAGCTCTATCCTGCTTCTCCCACTTCCTGGCTCAGAGCGGTGCAGAGGAGCAGAAGTGGGGGGCAGCAGGGCAGCCCCTTTCACCAGCACCAGTGAGACCTCGTTGCTGCTGCCTGAGGGCCTCATCCAGTGAGCCAAGATGCTGCCAAGGACTTTCTTAGGGCCAGTGTCATCTTGCCATCTCCTCATGTCCTGCTGTGACTGCGTTGGGGCTGTACCTGCTGTGCAGAGCAGTGGCAGTGACACCCCGGTGGCATCTCACCAATGCTCTCCATAGATGCCACTTCCCCCTGCTCTGCCTTCTGGGCAGGTGGGTGGGATGCTGTCAGGGGTTTGTCCTCATGTCTCATTCAGGGGAGGGCAGAGCAGCACCAGCCCAACCCCACCTGGGCTGTGCAGGTGACATGAGGGGAGGGAGTGCTGGAGGAGATGCTGGTACAAGGGCTCCAGCTCATCCCACACTGGCTCCCCAGCCCCACTGGAGCTCCAGCACCTCTGCAGGACAAGGATAGGCAGTCTGTGGATGGAATTAGTGGGGAAACACTGCTCCTATCATGGTCACTGGCAACAAGCCATCCCTCCTCCAGGCCTTCCTCATCCTTGAAGCTGCTGTCTGTTTTAAATTGGCTATTTTAATTCTGGAGACTCTTTATTGTGGGACTTACAGAACTGTGACAGAGCATACCCTTGTCTAAGTGAGTTTCAAAGGTGCTGGCACTGACTTCCAAGCCTAAGGGCAAGCTGCAGGGTGGGGACATCTCTTCTAAGGACAGGCTGAGAGAGCTGGGGTTGTTCAGACTGGAGAAGAAAAGGCTCCAGGGAGACCTTATTGTGGCCTTTTAGTACTTCAAGGGGCAGGTAAGAAAGATGGTGAAAGTTTTTAGCCAAGGCCTTGTTGTGACAGTACAAGGGGTAGTGGTTTTAGATTAAAAGAGGGAGATTTACACTAGATACAAGGAAGAAATTCTTCACTGAGGACCATGAGACACTGGCCCAGGTTGCCCAGAGAGGTGGTAGATGTCCCATCCCTGGAGCCCTCCCAGGTCAAGTTGTTTGGGGCTCTGAGCAACCTGATCTAGTTGCAGATGCCCCTGCTTACTGCAGCCAGGTTGGACTAAATGACCTTAAATGTCACTTCCAACCCAGAACATCCTATGATTCGGTGATTTTAGGAAGAACAGCAGTGATTTTGCTTCTTACTGATCCCTCTTGGTTTGTGGGGTGTTCTGCCAAAAGCTGCCATTAGGCAGGGCTGGGCTGTCCCCCCATGGATGTGACTCCTGCCAGGCACCCAATGGGACAGGTACCATGATACCAGCTTAGAGTCAGTCACAGAACGGTAGGGATTGGAAGGGACCTCCAGAGATCATCAAGTCCACCTCCTCTGCCAGAGTAGGATCACCTAGGGCAGGTCACACAGGGATGCATCCACATATCTAGAGGAGACTTCACAACCTTTCTGAAGAGCCTGCTCCAGTGCTCTGTCTCACTCACAGTAAAGCTTGCCTTGCTGTGAAATGGGTGCAAAAAGCAGTAGTGCTGTCAGGCAATGGGGCTGGAGGGGAGGGGATTCAGGAGCAAGCAGTTTTCCTGAGCTGTCCTTGGCTGACATTTTTGTAAGAAAGATAAAATAAAGCATGAATTGTAAATGACTCAGCGTGATCTCTGCCTGCCTTTGGGGGAAGTTGTTGTTTGAGTCTTTTTATTTTATGTGGGAAGGAAAACTGAAACTTTTTTGTTGTAGGTCCAGGTGCATTTAAACAGTTGGATGCACGAGTAACAGAGTTTATTGACATTTGCAAACACAGACAAGTTTTTCAGATTGCCAGTGATAAGCTCTAAGAAAATACAATTGCAATTACAAGGGTAATTACCCGGGGTAAAACACACACTCTGAGGCTGCAGACCTTACCAAAACGTGTCCCTTCTGGGGTGGGTGAAGAGGATGAAGCCCGTGGCTCTTTCTGTATGGCTTTGGTGTCAGAGTCTCATCTATAAATTGGTTCCAAAAAGGGCCAACATTTACAACTTCAGTATTCTGTTATTGTGTAAAGTGTAGGGGTGGGAGTGCAGCCAGATCATGAAGTGGTCTTTTCAGTTGCACAAACGTTCCTTGATGAGGCTTTCAGGCTTACCGTGAGAAGCAGGAGAAAGGGAAGGCCAGGTCACACCTGGCCTCAATCCAGGACAGCTGGATCGTCACCCAGCCTCAGTGTCTGCACTCGATACTTAACAGCAGTGATGAACTTTGCTGTTTTCCATTTGTTCTTTCTGTTTTCAACACTGGTAAGCAGACCAAGGAAAAGAAACTGAAACCAAGCTCAGACTTCCTGATTGCTCAGTACCCTGGCACAGCTCCACCTGCCAAAGGTTTTAAAAGCCTTGGCAGGAACAGGAGAGGTGCTCCGGGGCTACAGAATCAGGATCAAGAGATCCTGTTGCTGGGGGCTGGAAGGCTGTTTGTTCCGGCAGCAGAACAACACTGGGCGGTGAGTTCCCTGTTGCACTGTCAGCAGATAAGCATTTTGCAGAGCTGGAAGGGCACATGTGTCCTTGCTGCCCATCCATCCCTCCCTCTTCTCCCCAAAAAGGAGTGCCCAGCACAGAGATGGAGCAGATTTGATTCGTTTCTCTTTAGCTCAGTGCTGTGTGAGTTTGTACCATGGAAGCTGCTCTGCATGCCCTGAGAAGCTCACTGAGACAGTGGCAGGAGAAGGGCCAGGTAACCTTCTGCCCAGAGATGCTGGGAGGAGCAGGAGTGGAAAAAGAGGGGGGGGGGGAGCGGGGGGGGATGGTGTAAAAGGGGCTGGTTGTGTGTAAACAGCATGTGTTCAAACTTGGTTGTGTGAGTGTGTAAGTGATAGTGAAGCCCAGGTCTGCTGGGAGACCATCTTTAGCTCAGTCCCAGTTGGATCTGTGGATTCTTGTGTGTTTGATCCAGCAGGCTGTATTTTCCTCCACCACCCTTGCCTTCCCCACAGTTGCTGGCAGGCCCTGTACTGGGCTGGGGGGAGGGTTACATGAAATTAACAGAAGGGGGAAACACCCCATAGCCACCTCTTCTCAGCTCACAGAGTCCTCTCTAGAAACTTGAGGAGCCTATTGATGACTTTTTGCTGCTCAGTGACCAGGTGGGATCAAGAAAGCCAAGTGACCTTTCCCTTCAGGCAGTGCTGGGGTGTTTGGTCTGTTTCCACCTCACCATCCCAAAGTGGAAAAAATAGAAGACTTTGCTGGAGATCTGGGAGCTACTAAAAGAGGGCTCCAGGCCTGTCCTACCAGGACTGTCCCACCAGCCCCGGGCAGCTGGAGCAGAGAGCAGGCACCTAGTTCTGGGCTGAGACTGGCCATCAGGTCCCTGACAAACCTCTCCCAAGCCCTCCACAGCAGACTGGACTGTGGGAAAGGCCCTTTGCTGCCCTTCTCCCGTGCCCGGGGGGGATGCCCGGCAGTCCAACATAGCTGCTGCTTCTAAGTACCAGAGATCCTGTTGGGGAGCGGCTGGAACCTCCGCCCCGCTCCAGCGGCAGCGAGGGGGCGGGACCCTAGCAGGAGCCGCCCAGTAAAAGGCGGTGACCAGAGCCACTGCCGGACGGGATTGGCCGCGCCGAGGGCCGGGGCCCGGCGGGGGCGGTGACATCTCAGAAACGAAACTGAGGGGTTTGGGGGAAAAGCGAAAGTTTTCCCGGAGGGAAGCGGCAGTGCTGCTCGGTGGACCGGGCACTGCAGGTGCCGCTGCCCGGCCCGGTTCCTCTCGCATCGGTGAGTTGCGTTGCCTGGGTCGGGCGGACAGTGGGACACCAGTTCTGGGTTTGAGGAGAGGTGGGGTTCCATTGTGCGCGGCGCGGCTCCGGGGGGCAGAGCGGATAACTTGGCAGGCCCGGTCCGGGCAGCGCGCTGCGGGCCCCGTTGCAGCTTCCCCGTGTGCCTTGAACTCCCTGTGCGTCCTGGACCCATGATGGGTCTCGAACCTTCGCCATGTTCAGCCTTCTTCCGCCGCTCCCCTCCTCTTCTCCCCAAGAGCCTGGGACATTCCTAGCCCTTGGTGACCTCGGTGCTCCCCAGCCGTATTGGCGTACCCCCGGTGCCCCTGCTCCACGCAGGCTGGGAGCCGCGGCGCCCCCACCCCGTGCCCGCCCGCAGCTAACGGGCCTCATTTACATTCCGCCGGCCCTTCGCCGCGCCATTGGTCCATCTACCCAGCTCGTTTGCATATTGACCGGGACAGGCGGCAGTTCCCGCATATTCGCGGGGAGTGAGCGACCTCATTTGCATACAGGCCCCGCCCCTACGGTCAGCCCCGCCCCTACGGTCAGCCCCGCCCCGAGCGGTGCAGGTGAAGCAGGGGCCGCAGTTCCAGCCTGGTCTGTCCCGGCTCGGCTCGACTTGGCTCGGTTCGGCCCCGCCCCAGCCTGGGGGGATGGGGTTCCCGGGCTGGGGCTGCACCCTGCGTGACCGCGGGGCCAGGGAGTGGGGCCTACCCGTGAGCCCGTCCGAGCCCGCCCTGGTGTCCGGGTGTAGCTGCACCAGCATCTGGGCCCGTTAGGCTGCGGTGCCGCAGCTGGGCCGCACCGGGGCCGGTACGTTCTCAGCTGCGTGTAATCGTAAAGGGCAGAAGCTGTTCGTGTTTCCGTTCTAACGCGTGTGTGGTTCCCGGTGCGCTGGAATAAAGGCCTTGCACCGGGTGGCACAGTCTGTTTCCTGCCAATAAAAGCGAGGGCAGGAGGAAGGTTTTGTGTTTTAGTTCCACACTAATGTTTGTCTTCCTTTCTCTGCCCCGTCCTTTTCTTTCCCCGCTGTGGCTCTGAAAAACCACTGGCAGCGTTTGCAGCTGGCAAATATGAAGTGCCCTCAGTGTGACTTTGTTTCTCTGGACGACTGTGCCAATTTTTGCAGCAGGTGTGGGGCTCAGCTGGCTCCTGTCACCAGCACTGGGGACAAGGATTCAGGTAGGAAGGTGCAATGTATGGGGGAGCTGGGGGACAGTATCTGTGGGGGGCTGGCTGGAGCATAGTGCTGGCATGCCCTGGGGCTGCACAGTGGCCAGAGGTTGCTGGTGTCCCCTGGTTCTTGCATTAGCTTTGGTGCTCCTGTAGCTCTGGGCTGCTCAGCTCTGGCCAGGTCATTATATGCTGCTCTCATCTTAAACTTCCCTTGCATCACTGGCCAAAGATGGAGTTTTCCTCATTTAGTGACTGGTGGGAGCTGGAGAGAGAAGCAAGGCAGTTGGTAACACCTCCTACACAAACATTCCATGCTCTGATCTCCAGTATTGTACTTGTTTCTCTTTTGCCAGTGATCTGGTGGTATTTTAATGCAGTGGTGTATTACAAAAGCTGGTTTAGCCCCTCTTGAACCAGCATTTCCTATTTTCAGGAGTTGTAGTAGTGTTTTACCAGATGATACTATGTCTGTAAGGGGAAACAGGGAATTCCCCCAAGTAGATATGTGCAGGTCAAGCTTTGTCAGAGTCACTGAGCAGCAGGAAATGTTCAGGGAGGTGTTTAAATTTGACGACGGAGTTCGGAATCAATACGGATGACCAGTGTAATCTGTATTGTTCAGTTTAGTTAGGGGACCTCTGCAGCTTAGATGGACACACAGACTCACAGAGCATGGTTAGCATAACTTCATTGGTTCCCCACAATTGTCCACACGCCCTACTGTTACACACTATTGGTTAAACTACTAATATCACCTGAAGTTGTTGATCAAAGTGTGCATCCTGTTGTTCCAAGATAACTCTTTGTGTTTACAGCTACCAGTACTTTGTTTTAGTTACATGCTGCTAGCACAGCACTGTTTTGCTGACACTACATGGAACTCTAAGCTTATATTGTCAGATTGCTCACGCTACTTATTGCTATGATTGCCACATTTAAACCCTCCAGATAATGGCAGAATAGTAAATTGGATCTGAAACAAACCTGGATACCTGCTTCAGGGACAAAACAACCCACTGTCATGAAGTGTGGTGTAGCCTTTGGGCTGTGAGCTACCTTTACCTTGAGCTTCTGCTCCCAGAAGTGTGGGTTGGTCTCCAAAAAGATTGGAAGCTGCTGCTCTCAAAATTGCATGGTTCTGCAGAAGACCTCCTTGGATGCCTGACTCAGATCTGAGCTTCCTTTTCACAGGTTTTAAGGACTGGATAAAACTGCTGACAATAAAAAGGGAGTTTACTATGCCACCACACAGCTTCCTAGGCACAACACCCAGCTGCTTGGTGGAGGTCACACAACCAGTCCAGAAGGGAAGCTGAGGAGTGCCAGTGCACACATCCTGGGGGTCACCACACATCTTGGGGGTTCTCCAGCAATTTGCTGGCAGCTGTGGTGTTCCCAGCACCTCCTGCTTCAGCCAGCAGCATGTTAGCTGGAGGTAGGATAGAGATAGATCATCACCTCACTACAATGGTTTCTTAATTATTCTGCTACTGACTGCAAGGGCCTTGGAGAGGGAAGGAAGCCATGCTAGGGAGGATGGTGTCATTGCTTGTGGTCGCTGTTGAGCAAGGAACATCACAGCAGCACCTCTGTGTTCAGCTTATACATACACCTAGTTAGTGACAGACCCTCCTTGCTCACCACCAGCTGTGCTTCCTTTTGTGGCACCAACCTGCTTTATTTTCCTGAGTCTCTAGTTCAACTGTGAACCTTCCTTTCACAGCAGAAAGAAAAGAGGTGGAGCTTGCTCCAGTCCCTGATACAGGAACAGAGCCTGGAGGAGAGGTGAAGGCAGAAGGTGGCGATGGGCTGCCTTCCACCACTGGAATGCAGGAGGAGGTGGAAGGATTGCTGATGGAGGACACAACAGGACTGACCAATACCTCAGGGACCACACCTGAATGCACTGCAGATGGGCCTCCTTCCTGCACTGAAACAGAGAAGGAGGAGGGAGGAGGAGAGGAAGCATCACTGCTGGAGGGTATAACAGCTGCAAGTGATAGCTCAGAGACTGCACCTCGGTGTGTGGCTGGGGATCCATCTGAGAAGTCAGGGAAGGTAAGTTAGCTCTTCCTTGTGCTGAGGAGCAGCAGTAGCTGCTAACTTGTTGCTTCCTCTTTTGTAATGCCCTGCAGGAATCCCTTTGGCCTGCTTTTGGCTGCTGGTGGTGGTGGTGTTCCTGGACAAACTGTAGATGTGTTTGCTTCCATGAAGTGTTGTGTGTGCAGACAGCTGATGTGCTGAGCGGTGCAGCTCTTCTGAGCAGAGCCTTTGGTGCACGGAGGGAAACAGCACAGAATTCAGCTTAGCAATTGGTCTGCTCTTGTTAGTGTTGTGCTCAGTGCTGGTCTGTGTTCCTGCTGAGAAAGTCTTGAATGTTCAAACCAGAGTTACTGTGTTTCACCTGCTATAGGAGATGGTTGCTGGTCTTGTCCCTTCTCTTCCTGGTGGTTCTCCATCAAGCCAGTGTGGCAGGAACATGTTGGAACTAGCTGCAATGGCAGAGGTAACAAATTTCTCTTGGGCAATGAATAATGTTATTTCTTTCCCCCCCCCTTTTCTTTAGAAAAAGAAGAGGAAGAGATCAAAGAAAAAGCAGGGGAATGGATCAAAGAAGGATCCTTCCAGCTCTGAAGAGCAGAGCTCTCTGCCTTCTCTAAATACATCACCAGCTCAAACCACAGATTCACGTGTTACTGCCCAAGAAATCCCATCCCCAGCCAGTGAAGCAGCCAAACCAGGTGCTAATGTACTTGCTCATGACAGTGGAGGTGCACAGGAAAGGAACAGTGTGTTGGGTCCCCCGGGAAAGGAAGCTGGAAGTCAGGAAGCAGTTGCAGAAGGCAGTCACAGCAACACAGGTGTGATGACCCCACCAAAGCAGAGCAGCACAGATAATGTGACGGCCCCAACTCCAAGCTCTGCGGCCCCGAAGGAGAAGGTGAGGAGTGAAGTGCTCACACTCTGCTGAGTGTTTGCTTATGTTGAGCAAAGTTTCCCTTTATAGCTGTGATTCTTTTGTGCTGTCTGCAAAGCTGAAGACTATGAGGCTGGGGATATGGAGTGAAAGCAGGAAATACTCTGACTCTGAAGTGTTTCTTTGGAGTTGTACTCTCCTCTGTGTTAGTTCTAGCACAGCTCTCACAGAGTGGTTGCTCATTTAGCCCTGGGAGCTGTGAACTTGTCTCTTCTCAAGCCAGCACTTCCTGTGAGCACTGGGAAGTCTCCTGATGAGATCTTCATGCTTTGTTAGGTGTCCACTCCTGGACAGACCTTTTAAGCTGTGCATTGCTATTTGTTATCTTTCATTTTCTTTATGCCCCATCTTCTGGGGACCTGTGCCTTACTGAGCTGACCTCTTACCAGTGTGTTTGGGCTGGATTCCTCTTGTAATCCATGCATTATTTGCCTTAACCAGTAGCTTCCCTGTGGGTGGGGTTAGCATTTGCAGAAGTATGAAGTTGTCTGGTTTGCTGTGATTTCTGGATATTCCCAGGTGTCTGAAGAGATGTTGGCTATTTCTCTGTGTGTCTTCTGTTTAACTGGGCATTGTCTGTCTTCCTACTGCAGAGTGAAGACACACCATCGAAAAAGAAGGCTGCAAGTGAGAAAGTGTGTGAAGTACCTGTGAAGCCAAGTCAGACCAGAGCACCTGAGGTGGCTAGAAAGGATGATGCTCCAGCTGTAACCGACAGTCAGAAGGACAAGAAGCAAAAGGCAAACCAGAAACCTGTGGATAAGATAAAAGAAAGGTACTGTGAGCGTTTGAGGCTGTGCCTTTAAGAAAGGGACAGTGCTGGGACACTCTGGCTGAACACCCCTGCTGCTCCCCAGTGTTCTCCGCTTCCAGGATTCGGTGTGAGGAGTACTAAAGGACATCCAGACTGAGGCAGGGGGTTGAAGTATTAAGGTTAGGTCTGCATGTATCTTGGACACGTGGAAATAGATTTGCCTTAAATCTGCTCATGGAAAAGGGAGCCAGTGCTCAACTGGGAGCTCAGCAAGGTCATGGACTGGGTGATATACAGCAACAAACCAAGTGACCCAGGTGCACACGGCCTGAGCATTTCATGCTGCCTTTTCCTTTCTGTACAAGCCTTTACACTAGGCCCATCGGTCTGAGTGAACTGCTGACAAGGGTCTTGGGTCTTGTGTCCAGTGAGCTAGTGGCCCAGGTCTTGTTTGTGGTTTAGAATGATTTGTCCAATTAAAAAAGTAAACAAAGAAAAAGTATTAAAAACGTCCTTGTGTTTTCCATCTAATTCTTCCTTGCAGTCCGGTGGGGCGAGGTGATGGAGTCACAGTGTATTTCCATGCAGTATTGTCCAAAGACTTCAAACTCAACCCTGAGACCCATAAAGTCTTCATCAGGGCTGGAGGCATTCCTTCCTATGCAAACTGGAAGGACAATGTTTGTGAGCTGCGCTGCAGTGAGTAAGTACCCTCCTGAGTCAGGGAGAAGCACAGGAGTGTGTTGGCTCTGGAGAACAGGATGCAATATGCTGCCTCGTGTAATCTGCCCTCTACAACTACCTGAAGGGTGGTTGTAGCCAGGAAGGGGTTGGTCTCTTCTCCCAGGCAACCAGCACCAGAACAAGGGGACACAGTCTCAAGTTGCGCCAGGGGAAAGAAAGTTCTTCACAGGGAGAGTCATTAGTCATTGGAATGGGCTGCCCAGGGAGGTGGTGGCGTCACCATCCCTGGAAGTGTTCAAGAGGAGATTGGATGTGGCACTTGGTGCCATGGTCTAGTCATGAGGTCTGTGGTGACAGGTTGGACTCGATGATCCTCGAGGTCTCTTCCAACCTTGGTGATACTGTGATCTGTGAGACTCTTGTCTCTCTGTCCTGCCCATAGGGTGGGTGTTGCTGCAAAGCGTTTTCATAGTAGTGGTAACTGTTCCAAACCTTTCAGCATGAAAGAATTATCCCCATTGCTGGTGGTGGTCGGGGTTGTGGTGTCTCCTTCTCTGGAGACTTTCGAGACCCCATCAGGATGTGTTCCTGTGCCACCTGTGCTAGATTCTATGATCCTGCTATGACAGGGGGATTGGACTCAATGATCTTTGTAGGTCCCTTCCAACCCCTAACATCCTGTGACCATTCCTATTCCAAATGAAGCCATGTGTGGAAAAGGAGGTGTACAGATCAGCTGATGTGTCCTTTGCCCTCTTTTGCTGTGTTTTGTAGGGATCTAGGAGAACATGGATACCTCATTGAAGGCACTGTAACTCTTACAAAAGGAATTATTAATAGAGAGATTCCTTACAAATATTGGGTGTCCTGTGACAGAGGGAAGTATGAATTGATTTACAAGGACCCAGAAAATAAGCCTTACGTGAATCGCTGTTTAATCATAAAAGACTTCTTGCTCAACAATGGAGGTGAGCTTTTCTAACTGGATGACCCATGTTTGGTTGTTGGGGTTGTGGTGTTTTGGGTTTGTTTTTTCTGTTCTGTTTTGGTTTTTTGATGGGGTGGTCTCTAACTTCATGTGGACTAGCATTATTAAACAGTACTGCCTGAAGCTGGAAGCTTCATGGGTCAGTGGTTTTTTTCCTGTGGACAGCTGAAAGTGGAAGCATTGTGCAAATGTCTGTTTTTGATCTGGGGAAAAGGACCTGGGAGTCCTGGTGGGCAGCAGGATGATCATGAACCAGCAACTGGCCAAGAAGGCCAATGGCATCCTGGGGTGAATTAGAAGGGGTACGGCTAGAAGGTTGAAAGAGGTTCTCCTTCCCCTCTGCTCTGCACTGGTGAGGCTGCACCTGGAATATTGTGTTCAGTTCTGGGCCCAGTTCAAGAAGGACCTCAGGGAACTGCTTGAAAGAGTCCAGTGCAGAGCCACAAAGATGGAATGGAACACTGTCAGGAGAACAGAGCCAGGCTCTGCTCAGGGATGTCCAATGATAGGACAAGGGGCAACAGGTAAAAGCTGGAGCAGAGGAGGTTCCATGTGAACATAAGGAAAAACTTTTTCACTGTGAGGGTGACAGAGCCCTGGAACAGGCTGCCCAGAGAGGTTGTGGTGTCTCCCATCTCTGGAGACATTCAGAACCAGCCTGGACAAGTTCCTGTGTGACCTGCTCTAGGTGGTCCTGCTCTGGCAGGGGGATTGGACTCAATGTTTTGAGATCCCTTCCACATCCTAACATCCTATGGTTGTGATTTCCTGTGTTCTGCTCTGTGTTCCTTCTTCCAGAATGGCATCAGTACGATGACATTGTGTGTGCAGAGCCTTCCATACTGAAAAACCTGTCGCACATGTTTTTCCGTGATAAAAACAAAGAGGTGGTGCAAGGGAAGAAAATCGCTGCCAGCTTTATGATAAAGAAGATCTTCAGCATTCTTGGAACCTGGAATGCCAACAACCTGAGAAACTTCCTCATGCAGCTGAAGCAGTTCTATGTCGTGACATCATATCCACTTGTGTTTGATGGCCGTCCAATGCTGTGGACAGGCCTTGACTTTGGCACACAGCAGGTGATCTGTTCTCCTGTAACCCATGCTAGGAAACAGATGGTCACTTACTAAACACTGAACTTCAGTTTTGCTGTGCACCTTCAAGTGCTTAATTTTGCTTTGCCACTCAAAAAGTTGAGGGGTGACTGAGCCAGTGGAGATCCCTTCGGGGTGCCGGCCACTGGGAACTGAAGTCGTACCTTTTGCAATTCAGGTGCCCTTCTGAATATCCCCTACTGGGCAGCAGCAGAGCTGTGATGTGGTGATTTCTTGAGTGGGTTTTGTGGCTGGTTGTTAATTTCCTAAGCTTGGCACTTCAGTTTTGCTGATGGTCACTCTCTCACCAACTGATCTGCCCTCATCTCTGACTCCGTGCCTGCCTGTTCTTTGAGATGAGCTCCTTCAGGTTGAAGCAGTGATGCAGACAGGACTTTGGGAGTCCTGAATTTTGTTCCTGGTGCAATTATGAAATATGGCAGAGTGTTGTGTTGTCTTTTTGAGGCTTCAGACCAGTGTCAGGGCTGCAAGTTTCTGCCTCTACAGCCTCTATCCTCCTGGTGATGCAGGAGAGGCCACAAGATGGCATACCTGCCCAGCTCAGCAGAGCCCACAGGTGTTCCATGGCACTGCTGGCTTTCAGAAGGGTGATTTTGGTATCACCAAGCACCACAGTACTATAGACACTCTCAACATGGTTTCAGAGTAGCTGTTGGGGGTTGTGGGTAAGGACAGAAGTCTCTCTCCCTTTGCTGACTCTCAGACAAGCCTGAGCCCACTGGGAAGTTGGAATCTGCTTGTGTCGTGCAGTGGTGACATAAGACAGTGTTGGATGTACAACTCTAAGCTCCTTGTTTGCCTTCCCAAGATCTGCCCTGGTCCTGTGACACTCCCTAGCTTTCCTGAGCTTGGGAAGGTGCAGCAGTAACTGAGTGGTATGAGCTACTATTACAGACAGGGGCACCGAACCAGTCCATGTGCTGAGATACTACACCTGATGTTCTGGTGGGGGTCAATGCCATGTGTGCTTAGATCCTGGTACAACCATGGTGCCCTGGGATTTGAGTTTCTCTGCTCTTAACTGGCAGGAGAAAATGGCTTCTGAGGAATAAGATTGGTTGAGGAGCTAATGCTGTGGTTGGTTTGTTTCTTCATCCTAGGTGAATGAGTTGCTGCTAGATTACATGGTGGAAATAGCTCTTCCTTTTCTTGCACCAGAAGATGCAAAAGCACCACAGGAGGGCATAGTAGTGAAAAACAAACTGGCTCTGGGGCTCACCATTCTCACAGTAATTTATGAAAATGGCCTCCTAGTATCAAAAGATTATCTGGCTGGCCTGTGCAGCTTATTGTGCTTGGATGAGAAGTCAGAACAAGCCATACAGGATGACCTTCAGCCCATCAAAAACGCTTTTCCAGCACTTCCTGGGTATGTATGTGTGTTACTGGAGTGCTTTCAAGGGGACTGAACTGGGCTGATTTGGCTGCAAGTGTAGCACCCTGTGAAAAAAGGGGTAAGGGACTCAGCTCTCTAGTGTCAAACAATCAGAAAAATTTGGATTTGAAGGGATTTTTTGGAGGTCTTTGCTCCAGCTCCCTGCTCAAAGCAGGGCTAACCACCCAGGCAGCAGTTGAGTTTTAAAAGCCTCCAAGGATGAAGATTGCACAACCTCTCTGGGGCCTTCTTACAGTCACAAATTTTTCTCAATGTGAAAAAAAGCTTTCCTTTTATCCAGACAGGATTTCCCTCATTACAACTTGTCACTGTTGCCAGAGTAGTAGATTGAGTGAAACTCTTTATTTATTACCCATTTTTGTGAAGCATTTTCTACCATCTCTCCCATTTGCTATTCATGCCTGCAAACTCATCATCCACCACGTGCCAGTAGTGTGCCCTTGGGGCCGAGAAGGGCAATGGCATCCTGGGGTGGATTAGAAGGGGTGTGGTGAGTAGGTCCAGAGAGGTTCTCCTGCCCCTCTACTCTGCTCTAGTGAGGCCACATCTGGAATATTTTGTCCAGTTCTGGGCTCCTTAGTTCAAGAAGGACCTCAGGGAACTGCTTGGAAGAGTCCAGTGCAGAGCCACAAAGGTGATGGAGTGGAACATCTCCCTTCTGAGGGAAGACTGAGAGAGCTGGGGTCTTTAGCTTGGAGAGGAGGGGACTGAGAGGTGACCTCATTCATGTTTACAAAGGTGTGAAAGGGCAGTGTCAGGAGGACAGAGCCAAGCTCTGCTCAGTGCTGTCCAATGGTAGTACAAGGGGCAGCAGGTAAAAGCTGGAGTAGAGGAGGTTCCATGTGAACATAAGGAGCAACTTTTTCACTCTGAGGGTGACACAATATTGCAGTGGGCTGCCCCGAGAGATTGTGGAGCCTCCTTCTCTGGAGACGTTCAAAACCTGCCTGGATGCATTTCTGTGTGACCTGCTCTAGGTGACCCTGCTGTGGCCTGGGGGTTGAACTCCATCTTTTGAGGTCCCTTCCGGCTCCAAACATCCTCACTGGGGACCACTGAGAAGAGTGTCTCCATTCTCCTGGCACTTGCCCTGTAGCTATTCCCCCACTGAGGACTTGTCTTGTGCCCTGTAAAAACCCATTGTTTTACTCTGTGTGCACCTTTTGGTTTATTTTTGATTGTTTGGTGTGTTTGGTTTTGTGTTTTAGTTTGGAGATTCAGCTGAAACATCTGTGCACCTTGTGCATTGATGACCAAGTAGATCAGTGGGTGTGGGTTCTTCCTCTTCTGCATTTCTTTGCTGGTCCTTCTCAGCATGACGAGCTCCTGATAGGAGAAGACACCTGGACAGGGCTGGAAGGGCTTCCATTTGCTGAAATAAGGAAGAAGGAAAATAGGTGAGTTTTCCAGAACTGTTAGTTCTATCCAGTGCCTTGACACTGTAGTGGGTGGGGATCACCTTGCCTTTTCTCCCTTGTTTTTAACAAGGAAGGAAGAGAGCGTGCTGGTCGTGGGCGTTTGGGCTATGCGAAGACAGACATGGGTGAAGGGTTAAATTCAGAGGGCTGATGGAAGGGAAGGTGTTAGCCTTGATGGGTCATAAACCCTGGGAACACAAAGCAGCTGTGCAGGTGAAAGAACACAGATAGCTGATTACAAAGGGTCATTGCAACCTAAAAGTAGGAACTCATGAATCTTGTGGCAGAGTCCCTGGTTGTTTGTTTAAACTTGATAAGGTCTAGGTGTTAGTGTGATGCTCTCTTGGTAGCCACCCATGAGTCTGTAACTGATGCTGGGACATATCTAATAACCAATCCTAAGCTGCTTTTTGAGTATGTTAGCCTTTATAAAGAAAAGACTTTGTACAATAAAGTTGACACTTTGCTTGCATCAAGAGAAGTGTGGCCAGCAGGTCAAGGGAGGTGATTCTCCCCCTCTGCTCAGCTCTGGTGAGACCCCACCTGGAGTACTGCATCCAGTTCTGGAGCCCCTATTACAAGAGGGATATGGATGTGCTGGAAGGTGTCCAGAGAAGGGCCACAAGGATGATCAGAGGGCTGGAGCACCTCTCCTATGAGGACAGACTGAAGGAGTTGGGGCTGTTCAGTCTGGAGAAGAGAAGGCTCTGAGGTGACCTCATTGTGGCCTTCCAGTATCTACAAGAAGGCTGGGAAGGGACTTCTCAGGATCCCAGGTAGTGATAGGACTAGGGGGAGTGGAATGAAGCTGGAGGTGGGGAAGATTCAGGCTGGATGTGAGGAGGAAGTTCTTTGCCATGAGAGTGGTGAAGCCCTGGAATGGGTTGTACGGGGAGGTGGTTGAGGCCCTGTCCCTGGAGGTGTTTAAGACCAGGCTGGATGAGGCTCTGGCCAGCCTGATCTAGTGTGGGGTGTCCCTGCCCATGGCAGGGGGGTTGGAACTAGATGATCCTTGTGGTCCCTTCCAACCCTGACTGATACTATGATACTAAGCTGTGTCCCATCCCTCAATTGTGGTACATGGGGGGTTGCTCAGAGATGAGGATGTGTAGCAAAGCTGTGCACTGTTACCTTTCAGACACAAAGAACACCCTTACTGTTCTGCAAGCTGTGGAGCAGCTGGCACAGTTGGTGCTGCCTGATATGAGTTAAAACAGTTCCTGGTATGTGTTGTGCAGAGTCAGAGCAAGACCTGGGAGTTTATTTTCCTTGGGTGCTTCTGCTCAGCAGTTTAAGACTGATTCTCTGATCACTGGGTCCTGGGGTCGTCTTCAGCCATAAATGAAAAAGGCATGGGAGTGAGACTGAGTCCTCTGTGGGCTGGACAAGCTCTTGGTCTTATGTACCTTGAAAATAGGAAGATTCTGGTTTGTTTTCCTTCTAGGCACACCCTACTAAAACTAATGAAAGAGAAGAAATACTTGATGAAGTTTGATAAGCTTCTGGTCAAGTCCTGGATGTCTGTGCTGCCCCTGGAGAGCCTGGCTGAATTTATCCACGATTTCTCCAGTGATTTGTTAACTACTCTTCAAGGTCTATTTTACAGATTGGAGAGCCCTGACTTCTTGAGGAACAGTCTCGAGGTTTGTCTTCTGGCAGCTGGTAAAGCTAAAGGGTAAAGGGTGAGACTGGGCTGTAGTGTCTTCAGCAGAACTGACCTGCACTGAAGGCAGTGTGACTGGTAGCAAGTCAGAGCACAAAGAACTTCAAACTCAGCTAAAAGCAAAAGTGGTTGCTCTGAAGTAGGAGATTGCCAAGAGGACTGTACCCAAAAATGTTGCTGGCATTGATGAGAGAAGGGTCTGCTTATCTGGATTTGCTCTAGTCACTGGCAATTGTTTTACTCCTGAGATCCTTAAATGGCTGCTGAATTCTTCACAGCTCTTGGAGGGCCTGGTCAAGTTGCTTGCTGCTTTGAGAGATTTTTCTTGCCTGTTGTGAAAACACAATATGTAGTTATGTGAGAGCAGCAGGAACTGGACATTGTGGCTAATGATAGTAAATTCTAAACCCTTAGATTGTAAGAAGTGCAGGTTTTGTCTGCTCAAATAATACATTTTATGTGGATGTTGACTCTGACATGCAGTGCGTAATGATTGCAACTTTAGACCATGTTTGTAAAGGTGTCGGAGAGAGCAAAGATGATCACTGAACTCCCTGTTCCACAGCATCCCCCTCAACTAATGAGCCTTCTGTAATGAGCCTTCATCTCAACTAAGACCTTCTGTAAGGTCTTTTCACAGTTTAAGTGTTCTGTCTTTTTCATTCTTAGGTCATAGAGAGCCTTCTAAAGACAGTGCTGTGTAGCCTGGATGAGAAACAGGCCAGGTAACCAAAGTGCACTTCCGTGAGAACATCATCCTTCTTATGTACACCGGACCCATGGGCTGTGGTGATGCTTGTGGCTTGAACCTGTGCATTGAAATCTAGAGGAATGAAAGAATGCTGTATTTCTATCCCTCTCAGTCAGCAGGCTCTTTCTTCAGCCCATCCTGGGGAGGGTTGGTTAGTTGCCACACTGTATTGAATTTGGTGGGGGATTTGGATGTTTATTTTTTTTCCACATTCTGAGCAGGGAAGAATTTTTTTTTTCCCTTTTTATTCCTGGCCTTCAGTGCTCTGGAAGCTTGTTATTGGCAGTCCTGCCTGACCTACTGCTTCAAGATACACCAGAGGGCCTGCAAGTACACAAAATGGGGGCAATGGTTCTCGATTCAGGTTTCTACTGCCATGATGATTTCGAAGGTTGCCAAGCTCCAGCCTGCAGCAGTAAGTAGCAAGTAGCCACTCCTGGGTTGCTATGAGCAAGATCTCTAGGAACCTTACCCAAAAAAAAAAAGGTGCAACAGACTGGGTTTAGGTCATGTCTATTCTCAGTCTTGGACTCTTCACACCCTAAATTAACCAAGGTTGTGGTACTTTGAAACAGTTGTGAAATCATTGTAATGATCTTGATTCTCATTGAAAACAAAGTCAGATGCCTAGGTCGGCTGCCAGGGGGTTATGTCTGGGTTTGCTTTGGGTTTTGTTTTTTCCTTCTCATAACCATATGTTGTCTTGACTCCTGCAATAAGAGGTTTTTGAGCATTGCATTTCCCCAGCCTCCCTCTATTCTTTATTCAAGTAGTGGTGGGTGGATCTCCTGTTGCTGGCCACATTTTGTGCTTTAGATATATTCAGGCTTTCTCTTTTGGAGCTATTCAGAGTTGTACCTTGCTCTCCTGATAGAACTGTTTTGGGCTTTTGGTTTGTTTGTTTGTTTGTGGGTCGGTTTGTTTGGCTTTGTTTGTTGTGGTTTGGTGCTTTTTGGCTGTGGTATTAATCCTCTGTGTGTGGCAGGTTCCAGGAGATGCTGTGCAGGAATTTCCAGGGAGAGAAGTGTTTGCTGGAGCTCTGACAGACACTCGAAACTGGTTCAGAAATACTTTAAGCCAGAAGTTACTAAATAGCCTGGAGCCTGTGAAATTCTCTTTTTCTTGGGAACTTAAGGTTTGTAATTTTCTAATAATATGAATAAAAAGAAGTTTGTAGCTTAACTAGCTAGTCTTGAGTCTAATAGCTCTTTGATGTGTAGCTGCTGTGGCTAGGTGAGGAGCTGGGGACAAGCAGTACCAGACTACAAGCTGAGAAGCTAAGTTGTTTTAGGCACTGTTGGCTGCAAGGCAAAGGGCTGTCACTGCTGCTGCTCAGCTCCCTTCCTCCTTTTTATCTGCTGATCCAAGAGGCATTTCTGGGATTAGGTCCTGCACCTCATATCTGGAGCTATGGTCTTGCTCACCCTGTATGTCCTATGGGCTGTCCTTCAGTCCTTCAAGAGGCAGAGCGCAGGGCAACTCTCTACAGCCTGTCTCACTCAGCTCTCCTCTGGGACTGTTTCCACCACCAAGGTGGAAGTGGTTCATCCAAGTGTCTCCTTTAGCAACTGGGATATTTTGATGCTGTTTGGGTTTAAAAGCTGCCTTTTGCTGCTCTGGGAGTGCTCTTTTTCTTCTGGATGCAAACATTCCTAGAGGTGTTTAATGTCAGGTTGGATGAGGCCTTGAGCAACCTGGTCTAGTGGAAGGTGTCCCTGCATAAGGCAGGGGAGTTGGGACTGGATGATCTCTATGGTTTGGGTTGGAAGGTCTATGAATCTGAAAGGACTGCAGTCTGTTTGAGGACTGTGGTGCCCCTCATCAGCAGTTCCTTTGGTTTCCTTATTTATATGTTAAATCTCAGCACTTAGTGCTTTGGGTTTGTTTGCTTCTCACCTGCAGGCCTGGCATGGATTTCTGGAGATCAGCTTTCCAGATGAACAGTTCACTGCAAAGTGGAGGGAGACTTTATGTGGAGATTTGAAGAGAAGAATTGAGCAGGTAGTTGGGGACTGCAGGCAGTCACTGTGCTGGTGGACAGACAGTCTTCTGCTGTGCTTAGAGAGTAGCTTCTAGAGCCTGAATGGGCAGATGAAAACACTAGGGCTTTGATCATATAAATTGCCATTTCTGTTTTAGTAACTGTGTTCTGGAGGCTCAAAAATTGGACATGAAAATGTCTTTGGTGTCAGAGGCCTGCTAGACTGGCCACAGTGCTGGCCCCCTTCTAGCAGTGACTGATATCCTGCTTTCAAGGAAATTGCCCATTTCAAGCAATTGCCACCCCTACAGTTTTGAGAAGCACTGGGTGTAAACACTGAAGGACTTAAAGAAACAAAATTGGTGCTTGTGTCTTTTCATTCTTTGTATGGGAACTGGGTCATTCAGGCTCCCAATGCACACCCAGATGTGTAGGCTCCTTCTGATATCTCTCCTCATCTCCTAAGTCAGTTGCAGAATTCTTTAAGCCATTGATTGTGATGGTGTAATGAGGAGATACATATTTCCTGGTGGAAGCTTGGCTTGGAGAGATGCATATGAAAGAATCACACATTTTAGGTGGAAGCAATCTAAAACGTTGTCCAAGCATTTATTTTTTGTCTCATTTCTCTTCTGGGCCCTGATAAGTGAGCTGATGCTTGGCTCCACTAGGAGCTTTTTGGCTCCACTTAATTGCTTTTAACGTCTTAATAGCAGCACTCCTTCATGCTGTCCAGAAGAAACACTGTGGAAACTAAGTTGATAAGAAATCTCCCTTTTTGCTCCATAGGAGTCTCCAGTTAATCAAGTCTTAGTCTACTGCAGTCTGCACACCACATCTGAGCAGCTTAACTCTTCCATTGTTTGGTGTTTCTGTGATTGTGCCACACAGGCTGTAACTGCAGCTTGCCAGGTATTGTATTTCCCCTCAAGGTAGGAAAAGCCAAATTTCTTGTTGCACAGAAATCCTGTGTCATAGTGCAGGGATGGGCATTGTGGTGGAAGAGAGTTGCACATTCAGTCTCTGACTGCTTGAGTTGCTGTGTGTTGGTTGGTTGGTGGCTAAACCAATGGAAAAAAACTACTGACAAATCAGGAAATGAGGGTTCCCTTACAAAGGATCCATGGTGACCTTTAGAGGTCCCTTCCAACCCAAGCCACTCTTTGATCCTGTGAAAAATCCTTGCAATACTTTTGCCATCCTGGCTTCTGGAGGCAGTCATTTCATACAGCTTTTTTTGGAATGTCTCCTGGGAGTGCATTAAGAAGTCTCTGCAGCAGGTCTAGGGAGGTTCTCCTCCCCCTGTACTCTGCCCCAGTGAGACCATACCTGGAATACTGTGTCCAGTTTTGAGCTCCCCAATTCAAGAGGCAGGGATCTGCTGGAGAGACTCCCAATGGAGAGCTACAAGGATGATTGGGAGACTTGAACATCTCTCCCATGAAGTGAGACTGAGAGACCTGAGGCTTCTTGGTCCTGAGAAGAGAAGGCTGAGAGGGGATCTTATGAATGTCTATAAATACCTGAGGGGTGGATGTCAAGATGCAGCTGTTAGGCTCTTTTGGTGGTGCCCAGTGATAGGACAAGGAATAACAAGTCCAAGCTGGAACCCAGGAGGACCTACCTCATCATGAGGAGAGACTTCTTTACTGTGAGCATGACAGGCCACTGGAACAGGCTGCCCAGAGAGGTTTTGGAGTCTCTTTTCAAACCCACATGGACGTGTTCCTGTGCAGCCTGCCCTAGGTGATTCTCCTTTGGCAGGGGGTTTGGACTAGATGATCTCTGGAGGTCCCTTCCAGCCCCTGATGTTCTATGATTCTGTGTGATTCAGCACTGGAGGTGTGCCCTGCTGACATCAGTGCCTGATCCTGAGAGACACACACATACAGCATGTTGCCCAGAGCACAGATCCATTCCTCCCTTCTCTCTTGTATGCCTTGTACAGACTCAGAGCAATCTCCTGGAGAAGATTTCTCCCTACAACCTGGACAAATTCAGCCAGCTTGTATCGAGTATTATTGTGAGCTTGTGGCCAGTCAAGAGTGAGCAGTCTAAGGATGATTTTGAGGAGATTTTGCACCACGTGCTTTCCTGGCCGGACATCAAACGTATCTTCACCATTAACAGTATGTCTCTTAGTTACATTTGTAAGAGCCAGTGAAAAGCTGCTCCCTGTCTCACCACTTCTGCTTCTCAGAGAAGCAAACAGATCTATAAGCAGTCTCCTGCTTTTGTTTTGTTCCCCCCTCCAAGTGTTCAGCCTGGTTTTGGAGAGGAAAGGCTGAGGAAGAGAGAAGTAGTATTCCTCTTGTGCTAATCCACTGCAGCACTTGGATTGGGCTGCTTGAACCTGCAGGGGCAGTGGATTTGGAGAGCATAACTTCTTTCTCTGAGAAGCTCTACTAAGTTGCTGCTGCACAGAAATGCAGAAGTGTTTGTCATGTGAATGGATCAAAATGCTGGGGTTTGGGGAGGGGAAGATGCCTGAGTTGCTCTCTTAAGATCCTGGCTGGTTTTGCTCAGAAAATCCTGAGGGGTTAGAGGGTGGTGTGGTGAGTTCCCAGGCTTTTGGGTAGGGATTTGAATGGGAAATGGAAGGACTGTATCGTGACATGGAATAGTTCTTGTTTCTGTCTAGGTTTTGTGAAGCAGGGCTGATGTAGGTTTTACATGCTTTGTTTCTGAAACAGGAACAAACACAAAGCTCCTAGAAGAGCTTACTTGTGAAGCAAAGAGGATCATGGCCACAGCAGACTCTGTGTTTGAGTCTGTCAGCAATGACATCTGGAACGGCAGCATCCTTGTGAAACACTTGGAAGAGGTTTTCCAGCATGAGGAACAGTTCATCAATATCTGGGAGATAAGTAAGAGCACCCTTCAAAGGTGGCTTTGCTGACTTACAGCATCATTGATTAGTGATGGGTGGCCTGCTCTGTTAGCAATTACTGATGGCTGAAGCAGGTTAATGAGGTGCTTCTGCCACCAGCAGTGCTGCCTTTGTCCTTTCTATGGAGCTCCAGTTTGTGCTGCCTGCATTTCACTGTGGTGTTTGTGACTCTGCAAATGCAAGCCTGAGTTATGGGTGCAGGGGGTGGAACATACCTGCTTTGTGACTACAGATGAGCTTTCTTTCAGAGCACCAGCACCTGCCAGGTGAAGACAAAGCACTACTCCGGGGACAACTGAAAATATTGCTGCAGAGGAGGCGAAAAGAAGTAGCACTTCTCAGAGAAGAGAAAAAAGCAATAGGAACCTTCCTGAGCATGTGCAGGAAGGTGCAGGAGTATCTGAAAGGTAGTGTTCTGGGGGAGCAGTCTGAAACTGGTGACTTCAGAAAACATAATTCTCTTTGAAAATGACTGGGCTTTGTAAACAGGTTTTATTCTAAACCACAACAAGGAGGAGGAGGGGTGGAGGATGTAAACCCAGAGTGTTGGAGAGCTCACATTTGAGGGCTTACACATAGATGATGTTTGGAGGGGTCCACATGCCCAATAGTATTCTGTGACTCAGGATTAGAAGAAGATGCACACAGGCTAGATGTCTGAGCTATCTCTGACCTGTCTCTCTCTCTCTTAAAGTTGATGTAGGTGAAGTGGCTTTTCAAGACAAGGAAGATTTTCACTCAAAAGGATTAAATACAGTTGTGAATGTGAAAAAGAGCCCTCCAGAGACCTACTACAGCCTGAGCCCAGAGCTGAAAGAATTTGCCCAGAAAATACATTGTTTTAAGGATAGCTTGATCTTCCAGCAGTTCTGGAAGGAAGCTGCACAGAAGGCAGCAGAGGAGTATGAAATTTCAGTAGAGGAGGCTGGAGGTTCGATAGAGGAATATGGAAGTTCTGAAGAGGAGGAGGAGGAGGAGGACTTCATTTTTCCTGCACTGAATCTTGATAATATTTCCACCAGTCTAATCTCTCCTTGTTTTGAGAGATATGAGCAGCTGTATGAACTTCTCAGATCTGGAGGTCTCACATTTTCTGCAGTTGATACAATTTTCCAGGAGTTCAGAGATCAGCCTGAAGATCTCAAAACTGAACTAAACAACATCTGTAAGCTTAGACCTGGAACAGACAGAGCCTGGGTGGATCAGAGGTTTCAGCAGATCCAACAGTACCATGAAATGCATTTAGCTTTTGAAGCTGCCAAGATTATTGCCAATGTCAAGGAGAATTTGAACCTCTCTGGTGACTTCAGTCTTCTGGAAAACTTGTTGGACATAGTGAGTATCCACTTCTTCAGCTCTGTAACTGTCAGAGTGGTTAGCAAAGCTTGGGTAGACCTTCCTGCAAGCCTATCCCAGTCTGTCAAGAAGCATTTCCTGTCCAAAAATACTTACTTGAGATTAAAAAATAAGTGTTTGAACAAAGTGCTTTTGTGTAATCTCTCATAAGAGAAGGTGATGTTCCTCTGCTTGCTTTGTAGGTAGAAAATCATAAAGCATACAAGACACAAAAGCTGGATTCCATCAGCTCTGAGCTTATGAATGCCAAGAGCCTGCTGCAGGGGATCAATGTGAAGCGTCGTGGCTGTCTGAAGGAGCTGGCTCAACAGAAGGAGTTTGTCTGCTGGGTCAGGCAAGCACTGAAAGGTGTGTGCTGCTCACCCAGGAATTAGACAGGTAGTGCTAGAGGCCCCCAGCCTGTGTAGGGGCAGAAGGAATGCTGTATCCCTGACCCATCAGCTTTATGCCTTCACAGCTTCTTGTACTGATAGTTACAGGCATCTCTTGGGGGTTTTCAGTGTTGGGGGGATGCCATGCAGCAGTCCCTTTAAATATGCTCATGCTGTTGTAAGATCACCCAGCTGCTACTCTGCATGACAGCTGGCCTTGGTGTGAAGAGTTGCAATAGCTGCTGCTGTGTGAATCTGCTGGTGCTGGTAGTGCAGGGAAAAGTCAGGGCCAAGGATGTTGTTCAGGCTGAGTGAAGTTGCAGGCAGGGTGAGTGGAGGGGAGTTACCCAGGAGGTGCTGTTCAGAGGTGTTCTTTTCAGTGTTTGCTGTAAAAGGTGGTGATGTGGAATTGCATTGAAGTTGCCTCATTTGGTGTTTGTTCATCTCACTCCAGATATGAATGAGCTGAAGGTATTTGTAGACTTGGCATCCATCTCTGCTGGGGAGAATGATATGGATGTGGGCCGTGTGGCTTGTTTCCACGATGCTGTGCATGGCTACTCTTCCCTGCTCTATGACCTGAAGAAAGACTCAGGGTTTGAGGACTTCATGTGCTGCTTGAAGAAGTTGTGGCGAGCTCTGGACAGCGATGAGAGTCTTCCTGAGAAACTGGTGAGTTCTGCTGGAGCAGGACCTCTCTGCATCCTTTGGGCTCCTACTTCCAAGAGTGCCTGGAAGATTGGCTGCACAGGACAAACTGCACTTGTGTGGGGACATCACAATAGCTCTTGTTGCTGGAAATAAAAATACCATGTTTCTGTGGCACAAAAATTCAGCTGTAACTGGTATAGCATGGATTTCTTCAGAGCACATGTATTGGGTTTGGCTGGTCCCTAGGCCAGATCTGAACCACCACAGCACTGCTGAGGTTTTCAAGTGTGCTGTGGTGTAGCTTCATTCTTGCAAGAGTTTGAATGCAAGAGAGGGAAGGCAGATGGCTGGGAGCTGTCTTGTTCTTTGCAGCAAAGCATGAGTCTATAGCAAGAGGCATTGAAGCACTCTGGGCTGTTTGTCCAGCCTCACATGGTGGTGGTAAAGAACAGCTGTCCAGAACGGTCAGGCTACAGCGTTCCCGCCCCTGACAGTCTTATGGCAGCCCAAGCTGTTTGTCCTGAGCACAGGTGTAATCCTGGAAAGAAGTGCCAGGTCAGAGTGATTCCTTACTCACGTGCCATGTCTTCTTCCCGCAGCGTGCTTCAGCTCAGCACCTGGAGTGGCTGAAAACGGTGAAAGAGAGCCATGGCTCTGTGGAGCTGTCCTCACTGTCACTGGCAGCTGCCATCAACAGCAGAGGAATTTATGTTCTCAAAGCACCTACTGATGGCCAGAAGGTGAGGCTGCTTGGCGTTCCCACCCCCTTCTGCAGACAACACTGCTGGTGTGTCAGTGACTGTTAGAAATGAGCTGTGGCTGTTCTTCCCCCCTGAAGAGTTTGGTTTTGGAGCTGCTGGTTCCTAAGTGCTCCTCTTGCTGGGCACAGCCCTGCCTCGGGAGCAGAATCTCGGTACACATCAGTGCTGATGCCTCGTTCTTTGGCAGGTCTCTTTGGACAATGTCCTGCACTTCACCCTGCCAGGGAACTCTGCAGATGAGGCATCATGGAAATACTCCCTGGCAGACCTCCGTGAACTGCAGAACAAGCTGATGCTCATGTCAGCAAAGGGAGAGCAAAGCCTGGAGGTGGAGAAGTTCTCTGAGGTTAGTTTTCAAAGCCTGTGGGTTACTGATGTTGAGGCTGGGGTTGGATTTTGCCTTGCCTGTCAGCTTTTAAGACTGGTTGACAGCTGAGCTGCTGGAGACAAATGATAGCAGGCAGATAGGTGTTCCTGCCTCTTTGGTTCCTCGTTAGGGGGGAACTAAGCTGAAGTCTGGACATGAGGAATGATAGCCTTATCCTTTGGCTGCAGTAGAGGTGCTCCTGGCCAGAAGGGCTCCTGCTCTTTTGTAGCAAGCTGGGGATTCCATCTGGGGGGGTGCTGCTGTTAAAAAGCCACAAGACTGCTTCTGCAAGGCCTGACACACTTGGCTTAGGACCAAAGCCTTTATTTTGATGGAAAGTCTTTCCTGTGGTTCCATGACTTGTCTTGGTAAATCAGCATAGTTTTTTTCCTTCCTCTATCCCCACACAGATTTTTTTCAATGTTGTCCAAAGACTTGCTCAGGCCTTTATAGACCTTTATTCAGCTGGAAACATGCTCTTCCGCTCCTGGCTTGCCCACATCTACTGCTCACCCAAGACAGAATCTTGTGTTTATATAGACTTCTCTCTGGGACTGATCCCAGTGCTGCAAGGGCAAGGAGATACAGCAGCTGTGCTCCCAGGGCTCTGCAAGACAATGGAGAATTTCCTGGAGAAATGGGAAAACTTCATGTCTGAGAAACGATTCCAGCACTTCTACCTGAACTACTACACTGCCGAGCAGTTGGTCTATTTGTGCGTGGAACTGGGGCAGGAGAAGCCCAGCCAGGGGGCCCTGATGATGCTCTCATTCCTAAAAATCCACTGCACCAAGCAGGACGTCCTTAGAGCCTCCAGCAATGAAAGGCCTCCTGGCTCAAGGGAGGCTATTTCTGACTTTGAAGTGATGCTGAATAAAGAGAAGGACCTAACTGCACAGCTGGAGTACATCTGGGAGTGCTACATGCACAACATGGGCCACTTCCTTCCCAACTGCTTGGACATCGATAGGCTTGGTGAGCAGCTGGAGAACCTGGCCAGCTGGGAGAGGCAACATGTCACAAGAGACTTCCCCCAGGACTTCCTGTGCGTTGGGCAGCCCAACCTCATCACCTGCCCTCGCTCAGAGCTGCTCACCTCTGCTCTGGCCATTTACATGAACAGCCCCAACGAGCCCCTTCCGACTTACGACGAAGTTCTCCTGTGCACTCCTCAGACCACTGCTGAGCAGGTGGGGCTCTTCCTCAGGAGGTGCCTCATTCCCTGCAACAGAGGAGAGAAAATTTACACCATGCTGTATGCAGATGAGCTGAGCTACGACGTCAGCCGCAAAGCAGAGGAGCTGTTCCAGCACCTGCGGCACTACAGCAGCAGCTATCGCCTTGTCGTCCTCTGCAACTGCGAGAGGGAGCACAGCTACATCCCCTCTGCCTTCAGCCAGTACAAAGTGCACATGGTACCCCAGAGGCCACTAGCTGAAATCCAACAGTACCTTCAGCACCACTACAGAGTCACTCAGCCTTCAAGCTCAGCTGCCTCTGTGTTCAAGGACAACATGTGTGTGGGGATTGTGTCCTCCAAAAGAGCTGGTGTGGGTAAGATGCTGCATGAAAAATGTTGGAACTCAAGAGGGGGGTTTCACTAAAACATAAATAAAAGCTTCTTCACTCTGAAGGTGGTGGAGCACTGGAACAGGCTGCCCAGAGTTGTTGTGGAGTCTACTCCTCTGGTGACTCAAAAACCTGCCTGGATGCATTCCTGTGCGGCCTCATCTAGGTGAACCTGCTTTAAGCAGGGGGCTTGAACTACATGGTCTCTTCCAATCCCTACTATTCTGTGATTCTGTAGTTTACCTTGCCAGATTTGGAGTCCAAGTCATAAGCATCTAGTCAAAAAGACAGACTAAAGACCCAGCTCCTATATTACACAGAGCATAAAGGGTGTGATGGGATGTAGCCAGTAAACATGGAGCAGTCTTGCCATGTGCTGTGTTAATCTGGGGAACCGCAAATGCAGACTGGAGCCAGCTGCAAAGAGCAAACCCAAGTCATTGGCTTTGCCTGAAGGCTGGCAAAATCAGTTTTTACAGGACAAGACAGGAAAACAGAGAGTGCTTTTGTCTTTGACACAACTTTTTTTCTGTTTTTACTTTTTCCCCTCCTATGTTTTGACTTCGGAAGCAACCACATGATAGAACAGATTCAGGTCCTAATCAAAAGTAAAGCCTCTCTCAGGCAGCCTAAGCAAAACAAACCATGTGGATAGTGAAAGCCTTTAGTAGCCAGCAACAGCTATGGGTTTGGTTCCAGGCTGCAGCTGCTCTAACCAGCAGGAATGCCTTTCTTGGCATTCTTCTGGAAGGCCTATCAAGGAAGGTTCTGAGATTTCAGAAAACAAGCATTTGACTTCTTTCTGTGATGACCTTGATAGGATATATTCTGTATTGATGACTTTGAATTCTCTTGGTGGTTTTTATGGTAACAGGGAAGTCTCTGTACGTGAAGAGGCTACACGAGAGACTGCAGGAGCAGCACCCTGATAGTACAAAGCTTCTGAAAACCATTAGACTCATTGAACCAGAAGTGGATGAAGATAAAGTGCTAAAATCTCTCCTGCCTTTTATGAAGAAAAAATACCAGACAGCACCCATGATATTTCATTTTGACATCACCTCTTCAGTAAGTACATCCTTCCCACAGCTGCCTCGTCCTAGAAGCGCTGTCTGGATCTTTGCAGAGGTTGCTTCTTGAAAACTTTGTATTTCTTGGTGAGCCATTTCTCTAGGATGTGTTTTCCCATTATGGGGTAAGTAACACAAAGAACTTCTTACCATCAAAGTGTTTGAACTCTATAACAGATTGCCTAGAGAAGCTGTAGAGTCTCAGTCTTGGAGATATTAAAAACCTTGACTGGACATGGTCTTGGGCAACCTGCTGTAGCTGAGCTTGCTTGGAGCAAGGTGGGGCTGGATGAGAGGACCTCCAGAAATTCTTTCCACCCTCAATTCTCCCATGATTCTGCAAAATTATGATGAGTGCCTACAAAGAAAATGCCTTTCTGTCTTGTCTTGTGCTAGGTACAAACTGGAATCCCAGAGTTTCTGTTCAAGCTGTTGGTTTTGCAGTGTCTGACAGACGCTAATGGCAATATGTGGCGGCGACAGAAATGTCATTTGTATATCATCGAAATCCTGGAGGTGTCAGCAGTGCCAAAGCAAGCAACAAGACATGTATGTGCACAGCAATACCTGATGGCTTCAAATTGCTCAGGCATTTTGCATGTGTGTTTGTATGCAGCTGCACGTGAGCTGTAGAGACTCTCAACTGTGAACACACTGTAGGGCTTCTCTGTTTCTTCTCGGGGGGTGCTGTGTGTTGCATGTCCCTGGTGTGATATTAAAACTAGATGGCAATTCATACCTGTCAGTTTTCTTGGGTTGGTAGTTTTCTTGGCTTGTTACTCCAAGCCTCACTGGCCACTAATGATTGAAAAAAACAAACAAAACAAAAAACCCACAAGCAAAAATCTAATCTTCCTTATGTGACTTTGGATGTTTGAAAGTAGTAGGGTATCTATATGCAGCTATAAGAACAGAGTGTAGAACTGACAGGGATAAATGACAACAGTTTCTTGGGTTTGAGAGCAGCCCTGCAACCTGGGGTTGCTGGTGAAGCTGGACATGAGCCAACAGTGTGCACTTGCAGCCCAGGTGGCCAATGGCATCCTGAGCTGCATCAAAAGAAGCATGGCCAGCAGATTGAGAGAGGTGATTCTGCCACTTTGCTCTGGTGAGACCTCACTTGGAGTACTGTGTCCAGCTCTGGGGCCCCCAATACAAGGGCAGATCCAGAGGAGGGCCACAAAAATGATCAGAGGGCTGGAACACTTCTTCTATGAATACAGGCTGAGAGAATTGGGGCTGTTCAGCCACTAGAAGAGAAGGCTGCAGGGAGACCTTAGAGTACCTTTCAGAGGACCTATAGGAAGGCAGGGAAGGACTGTTTAGAAGGGCTTGTGGTGATACGATGAGGGGCAATGGTTTGAAACTGGAGCAGGCTAGATTTAGGTTGGACAGCAGGAGGAAGCTCTTTTCAATGAGGGAGGTAAAATACTGGCACAGGTTGCCCAGGGATGTGGTTGAGGCCCTGTCCCTGGAGACATTCAAGATCAGACTCGATGTGTCCCTGGGCAGTCTGATCTAGTTGGAGGTGTCCCTGCTTGACTGCAGGGGGGTTGGACAAAATGACTTTCGAGGGTCCCTTCCAACCTTATGTAGTCTGTGCATCTGTTAAAGTTTTCTTTGAGGTAGCCCTGGGAAAGGGCTGGAGGTAACAAAGGACTAAGGTTACAGGAAGGAGGCTGCAGGATGAGATAGAATTAATTGTGGTGCACTTAAAGCAGGAAGTGATGCGCAGGGGTGAAAGTATCATGGTTACATAGGCTAGCTGCTGGTACTCAATTAGGGCTGTGATTTCAGACAAGAACACTGCTAGGAACAGATTGAGCAACCTGAAGATGCGTGCTACAGCTTTGAGATGGCATGTTCTTCTCTTTTCTTGCAGAAGTCAGCAAGGCAGAAGTACAATTTTATTGATGTTTTCCCTAAAGTAACGTGCAAGTCTCCCAAGGAAGTACTGGAAATGCATACACTTGGGAACTGCCCTGGGGATGCTTCAGACCCAGGAATGGATGAGGAGGAGTTTTGCAGTGAGGCTTTCCAGAGACCTTTCCAGTATCTGAAAAGATTTGACCAGGGGCTCAATCTGGACACGTTCTGGTATGAAGCACACTCTGTGGAAGGGAGCCCAGCAGAATGCCTGCAGCTGTTCCTCCTGCACTGTGGCATCACAGACCCCTCCTGGTCAGAGCTCCGGAACTTTGCCTGGTTTCTCAACGTTCAGCTGAGAGACTGTGAAGCTTCTGTCTTTTGCAACCCTGACTTCGTGGAGGACACTTTGCAAGGTTTCAAGAACTTTGTTGTCACTTTCATGATTTTAATGGCGAGGGATTTTGCGACGCCCTCCCTCAACATCTCGGATCAGAGTTCAGGCAGGCAGCCCTCCAACCTGGAGAACGTTCCAGAGGAAGATCTTCTCCCTTTCCGCGTTCGGAAGAAGTGGGAGTCCGAGCCTCACCCTTACTTGTTTTTCAATGAAGATCGTGTGTCCATGACCTTCATTGGGTTCCACTTCCAGCCTGATCACCACCACGGTGTCAATGCTGTTAATCCTCTGAATGGCAGCATCATCAAGAGGAACATCATGACCACAGAGCTGTACAGAGGCTTGTTGCTCCAAAGGGTTCCCTTCAACATCCCCTTTGATCAGTTGCCTCGGCACGAGAAGCTGGAGAGGCTTTGCATGGTGTTGGGCATCCCCTGGGTGGTAGACCCTGACGAGACCTACGAGCTGACGACAGACAACGTGCTGAAGATCCTGGCCATCGAGATGCGGTTCAGGTGCAACATCCCAGTTGTTATCATGGGGGAAACAGGCTGTGGGAAAACGAGGCTGGTGAAGTTCCTCTGCCAGTTGCGCAGGAGCTGCACAGAGGCGGAGAACATGAAACTCGTGAAAGTTCACGGAGGTACTACAGCAGAGATGATTTATGCCAAGATCAGAGAAGCAGAAGCCCTCGCTAAAGCCAACAAAAAGAAGCATGGGCTGGACACGATCCTCTTCTTTGATGAAGCCAACACCACAGAGGCTATAAGCAGCATCAAGGAAGCTCTGTGTGACCGCACAGTGCAGGGAAAGCGTTTGGCCTCTCACTCTGGCTTGCAGATCATAGCAGCCTGCAACCCCTACCGTAAGCACACACCAAAGATGATTCAGCGCCTGGAATTAGCTGGACTGGGCTACCGTGTGAAAGCAGATGAGACAAAGGATAAGCTTGGATCCATTCCCCTGAGGCAGCTTGTGTACCGTGTCCATGCGCTGCCACCCAGCATCATCCCCTTAGTGTGGGATTTTGGGCAGCTCAACAACTTGACTGAAAAAACATACATCCAGCAGATTGTCCAGAGGGTCACTGAGGATGTCCCCATGAATCAGTGTGAAGCAGAGGTAGTCACAGAAGTGCTTTTTGCTTCCCAGCAGTATATGAGGCAGAGGGAGGATGAGTGCAGTTTCGTCAGCCTGCGGGATGTGGAACGCTGCATGGAAGTCTTCAAGTGGTTCCACAAGCGCAGTGACCTCCTGCTGAGGGAGCTGAGGAAGTACCTTGAGAAGAGAGCTCCAAAGAGCACTGTTGAGAGAGATAAGGTTACCTGGTCTTTAGTGCTGGCAGTTGGGGTCTGCTATCACGCATCCTTGGAGAAAAAGGAGGAATATAGGAGAGCTATCAGCCAGGTCCTTCCAAAGCCTTATGATACCCAGAAAAAGATTTTGGATGAAATCTCTCTGATGCAGGATGTGTTCCTGAATGGTGTGTACCTCCGAGATACCATAGCAAGAAACTTGGCCCTGAAGGAAAATGTCTTTATGATGGTCATCTGCATTGAGTTGAAAATCCCTCTTTTTCTTGTTGGGAAGCCTGGGAGCTCCAAATCTCTTGCAAAAACCATTGTGGGTGATGCTATGCAGGGTCAAGCAGCTGCTTCAGATTTGTTCAAGGAGCTGAAGCAGATCCATCTCGTATCCTTCCAGTGCAGCCCTCTCTCCACTCCAGAGGGAATCATAGGCACTTTCAAGCACTGTGCTCGATTCCAGGAAGGGAAGAACTTGGAGGAGTATGTCTCAGTGGTGGTTTTGGATGAGATTGGGCTGGCAGAAGACTCTCCTAAAATGCCCTTGAAGACTTTACATCCGCTTTTAGAAGATGGCTGCATAGATGATGTGCCTCTTCCTCACAAAAAGGTTGGCTTCATCGGGATTTCCAATTGGGCTTTGGACCCTGCTAAAATGAACCGTGGCATCTTTGTCTCGCGTGGTGACCCCAGCAAAAAAGAGCTCATAGAAAGTGCCAAGGGGATTTGTTGCTCAGCACGAGGGGCTTTGCAGAAGGTTGAACACTACTTTGGCCACTTTGCAGATGCGTATGAGGACATTTGCAAGGCCCAAGACAGGGAATTCTTTGGACTGCGTGACTACTACAGTCTCATAAAGATGTTTTTTGCCTTGGCCAAGAGCTCCAAAAGTGACCCCACACCTCAAGACATAGCTGAAGTTGTTCTGCGTAACTTTGATGGCCAAGATGATGTCAATGCCTTGGAAATATTCACCTCACAGTTACCAGAGAAAGGAGAAATCTGTGCTCACAATGTGAGTAGAATCGAGCTGGTACGACAAAACATTTACAGCAGTGGTGATGATGGTGATTGCAGGTACCTGCTTGTGTTGACTGAGAATTATGCAGCACTGCAGATCCTCCAGCAAGCTTTTTTTACTGCCCGCCAGCAGCCAGAAATCATTTTTGGCTCCAGTTTCCCTAAGGACCAAGAGTATACCCAGATCTGCAGGAACATCAACCGTGTGAAGGTCTGCATGGAAACTGGCCAAATAGTTGTTCTCCTCAACTTGCAAAACCTTTATGAAAGCCTCTATGATGCCCTCAATCAGTACTATGTGTACCTTGCTGGCCAGAAGTATGTGGATTTGGGGCTGGGCACCCACCGGGTGAAGTGCCGAGTGCACCCCAAGTTCCGCTTGATAGTCATTGAAGAGAAGGATGTGGTGTATAAGCACTTCCCCATCCCACTCATCAACAGGCTGGAAAAGCACTACCTGGATGTCAGCACTGTGCTGGATAAGGGGCAAAGAGAAACTGTGAAAGAGCTGAAGAAGTGGGTCCAGGAGTTCACCGCAGCCAATGCAGAAGAGCACTTCATAAGCAAGCAGCAGTACAGCCCTTCGGATGTCTTCGTGGGGTACCACTCCGACACGTGCGCCTCGGTGGTCCTGCAGACAACAGAAAGGCTGAAAGCAGTGTGTCCTCCGAGCGAACTGGTGTCCAGTGTGAAGAGAGAAGCCCAGCTGGCACTGCTGAACTGTGCCACCCCAGACGCTGTGATCCGCCACTGCAACTCGCCGGGTGCCTTCCTGGCAGGTGCTCTGGCCCAGGTGTACTTCAAGCAGCAGCAGCACACATCCTTTGCAGACTTCCTCCGGGCTCACGTCCACGCTGGGTCTGGGTACCAAACAGTCTTCACAGAGGTGAGTGCCCTGTGGAGTCCCCTCAAAGCCAGGCTCTTCTCTGTGGTGCCCAATGGCAGGACAAGAGGCAGTGGGTGGAAGCTGAGGCACAGGAAGCTTCACGTAAATACGAGGAAAAATTGTTTCACTGTAAGGGTGACAGAGGACTGGAACAGGGTCACAGAGGAGTGGAACAGGCTGCCCAGGGAGCTTGTGGAGTCTCCCTCTCTGGAGATACTCAAAAGTCACCTGGATGGGTTCCTGTGTAATCTGGTGTAGGTGATTCCGCTCTGACAGCGGGGTTGGACTGGATGATCTTTCAAGGTCCCTTCCAGCCCCTGTGATTCTGTGAAACCCTCCCAGTCTGCACTGAGGATTTTATTTTACACTGCTGGGGCTGGTTCGTGGCTACACCTGTGTAAATGTGGTAGCAGCCTTGTCACTTAGTGCCCCCACGTGCATGCAGGCTGGGTGTTCCAGCAGGTGTGTTGTTGCATTCTAAACAATCTAATACCTCCTCCCCTGTGTATGAAGCAGTTTGATGATGCTCCCTGCCAAGTGGGGTTTTTAAGTGATTTTGGGCAGATGGTGCATCACTTGATTTTGAAAGTAGCTAAGTCTCCATGTACAAAGCCAGCAGAGGTGGCTTCTGGGTGCAGAAGAAGTTGTCAGGAGCCTTCAAGCCCTCATTTCTCTGTGTTGGCCTCTTGACTTAAAGATACAAAAGGTTTTAACCCAGCTAAGCCACAAATCTTGTAGGCCTTTAATAGGGAACGTTTCTGGTTTACTTTTGCTGAGTACCAAAGGTAAAGAACTTCAGCTGAGGTTGGATGGAAAATTTCTTCCTCACCTGGAGACAACATTCTCTTGGGGCAGGACATGCTGCTCCCTGAGAGCACTGCAGGCAAGGCACACTATAGGGGTTCATGAGAACCACCTTAAAGCTTTGGCTGCTCCTTCTCAGCTACCCCACTGCAGCACCAAGAGCCACTGTGTCCAGCTACCCAGCAGTGGTCCTGGGTTGCTGTAATAGCCCATGCTGACTCTTTCCTACTGTCAGGGCAAACAAATGGATCTTTTTGGGTTGTAGTCCAGCTCGACAGCAAATTAGCTGGGAGCAGAGATGAGCAAGTCTCTACAGACTTCCTGTTGCAATTCAGAGCAAAGAACAAACATACATCTTGCACTCACAGGTCACCACCTTTTCGAGGCTCCTCACCAGTGCTGATGCTGCTTGCTTGGAGAGAGAAGTGCAGGGTAAAGCAGAAAGGCCTCAAATCCTGTTCCTGCAGCAGTTTGACACAGAGTACTCATTCCTGAAGGGCATCAGGTGAGTCTGGGTTTGCATGGCCCTGTTCTGAGCAGGCTGTCTTCTGGGTGGGCAAAGCGTTTGGAGCCACAGATATGGAAAAGGGAGGCAAGAGGCTGTGCTGTGCTGAACAGTGGCTGGCTGGGTGCAGACTGTGTTAGCTCCATGACACTGAAGGGTTTTTGAAGTTCTATCATCTCTATAGGATGGACATTTAATCTCTCCTGCCTGCGGCAGCCAATGCTAATGTGGAGTGACTACTGCAGTCTTTAATGTTTTGATTTTACACTTGGTGACTTCTTTTAAATCCCCCTTTCACTCTTCAGGAATTTCCTTGATGCCACATCAGGAAATAAAGTCCTCATTATTCAGACAGACTTTGAAGATGGCTCTCAAAATGCCCAGCTCATTGCCTCAGCCAAGTAAGTCGAGTGTGAAGTGGTTCCCAGCTAACTGTTCTTCTTGCTGACTCCTCACCCCCATTTGATTAGTGGCTGTTTTGGGGATTTCAGTGTCAGGAATGTGTAATCCTTTGTGTATTCTGTAGTGGAATGAATCTAGAAGCACTGATTGTGTTTCAGATAATAATTCACAACCCAAGTGCAAGCAAACTAAACTGGGTCAAATTACCAGATAATTCCCTTTGAAGTGTAAATCCTTGCCAGTGGCTGCAGCAGTCATCAACTTCTGTCTGTCCTCAGTCTTTCAACCCTGTTTCCTCTCTGCTGTTGTAGATACACTGTTGTTAATGAAATCAACAAGGTGGACCTGGGAGAAGTCTCTGTCTTTGTTTACTTTATTATGAAGCTTTCCCGAGTGGAAGGAGGAACATCCTACGTGGGATTCCATGGAGGTGGGTCTGGCCATCTGTAGCTTCTCACTCCTCAGCTGGCTTCAGGCAAATGTGCCAGAGCAACATTTCTCTTGTCTGCCTTCCTTTTCAATGCTTGCAATTTGGAATCAGTGTGTCCTGTGGGTTCTGAGCCGCATCCCTTACCCACAGGGACTGCCCCAGGGTATCAGAGCCTTGGAGTCCTTGTCTTTGTGAGGACTTACTGCTATGCCCACTAATATGGGAGTCTTCTTTCTAGTCAGCTGGAGAGTAGTAAACAAACACATGATGCTAGCTGCAGTAGCTGCTTGTTGCCCTCCTGGAGGTTGCTGAATCTGTGCTTAGGTGTTGTACTTTCAGCAGCAAGGTTCCTGCTCTGTGAGGTGAGCTCTAAGAGCCTCCAAGCTCTGATAGTGTGCACACCCAGTAGTCTGCATTAGCATATTTAAAGCTGAATTGGTGCTCTCCCTTTCCACACCAAGAAGTGAGAGTAAGTGAAGTCTGAATGTGAGCTGCTAGTCCACAGGTACCAGGAGGTCATTCTTGGGAAGCTCTTCTAGGAGAGCATGTTGCAGATGTGAAATGACTTTTCCTTGTTGGTTTCCTGCCTTTAGGGCTGTGGCAGTCGGTGCACATCGACGATCTCCGCAGATCCAAGGACATGATCTCTGACATGACTGCCCTGCAGAACCTCACCATCAGCCAGATGTTCTGTGAGGATTTGGGTAAAGCCAAAGGTGAGCTGGGGAAAGGAAAAGGTCTGGTCCCAGGATTGATGCTTGTGGAACTTAGGTCAGGTACAACGTATTTAATGATGTTCTCTGCTCAGCATTTGGGGGTTTTGGGGAGGTCACCACATGGCTACCAATTTGTATTTTTTAGTTTGTTATTGCAGCTTTGAGTCATCAAGTTAATTTGGTGGCTTTCCCTTTTTTCATTTTGACCAAAAAAAAGGCTGGTATTTGGGCTGATCAGCACCCCGAGAGCTCTGTCTCAGCACAGAAGGCAGCAGATGCTGCATGGCAGGGACCACTGACAAGGAACTGCTCAAGAGAATCTCTCACTTCTGTGAATGTAGATCTGGTCACCTAAGCATGCAGGATGGTTAGAAAACACTTTTTGTTATCCTTAATATTTTTTTTCCTTTCACCATACTGCTTGACAGGGTTGAGGTTTACCTACTCTAGGTGATATTGCTCTGGCAGGGGGGTTGGACTAGATGGTCTTTGGAGGTCCCTTCCAACCCCTAACCTTCTGTGATTCTGTGTAGATCTCAGTGCATTAGCTTCAAGTGTCAAATTCCTTCCAGTTCTTGCTGCAGGAAGCTTGACAAGCCTAAGAAGCCTTAGCTATGTTTAGGGAGGTGGATCTCAGCTCCTCATACAAGTGATAATGGATTTCTGACTGATGCTCTGCTGCTCTTGGATGCAGTTGCTAAATAAAACTGTATCTGACTGATGCAGTGGTGTGCTGCCTCTTTCTGACAAAAATACTACCCCTTAGTTGCAGCTCTCCCTGGGACTGGAGAAGAACAGGGGAATGGAGAAGACCAGGAGCACTGCAAGGTCAGTTCAGCTGCTTCTTAGCTGTATCTGCTCTTTGTCATCCATAGGTGCAAGACATCTTTTGCATCCCCATTTGCTTTGAAATCTATAAGGAATATTGCTTGCATCATGAATCTAAAGGATCAAACACAAAATCCTCCCCCCACTGCCCAATCAAAATGAGCATCACTAAAGAAGCAGACCCTTCTAAGACCCATTTTAAGGAATCTCTACTTCCTTAGTCATTTTACAATTTCAGTTTAAAATCTGTTTTGGAGGCTTTGTTTCTGCACCCTGAGGCTGAAAACAGTGATTCTGAGCATGCCACTCCAGCTCTTCATGCATTTGAAGCCATACTGTGGACTTCACTGTGTTGCAGTTATGTTGAGACTGGCTGGTGTTGCCCCGATAGCATCAGCTGGGGGAGGCCCAGCACAAGGGTGACTGCAGGTAGCTTTTGCCCCTCTAGTGCTGAAGCATCTCCAGACAGAGGGTATTTTCCCTAGTTGAATTTATCATTTCCACTTTTCCCCCTGAACTACTGAATTTCTATGACTCTGTGCTATCTTAATACAAATGGTGTGTTTCATGTCAGTTTGGAAGGGCCACAAAATGTGCATCATGCACTTGATAGCCGCAGGAGGACTTGGATTTGCCTGGGATGGGAGGAAAATGGGGAGAAGTGACACCAGGGGGACAGGCCCTTTCTAGAGAGCACTATAGTCATTTTAAGAGGGATGTGTTGGGGCAAAGGTGTGAAAGTGAAGAGTAATGAACTTGTTCTCACACTGTTGCTGGGAAGGGTGAGATCTTGGACACCACTGTGCTCCTGAGGACCTGCGTACAAAGTGCTGTAGGGATGCTGCGGGACCAAAAGGAAGATCATAGCCGAAGCAGAAGGCGAATTAAGATTCTCCTTGGCCTTCTGTCCAAAGAGGATGACTTCAAAGGTATGTGCTGCCTGGCTACAGGTCTAGGGCACCACCAAAACATATCAGCTAATTCTCTGGGGACCCACAGATCCTTGCTGTAGTGCAGACAGGGTGAATCTCTCAGGCAATCTCCCAAGGGAGTGCGTGTCTGTGCTCCAGTCTGTCACTACTTTGATGGCTGTAGGGCTTTTCCTGGAGTTCAGGTTGTGGCTTTTTCTCTGGCTGTTATGTTTTTGGTTTTTTTTTTCCTGTTGGCTAATTATTGAAATAATTGTAAAATGCTGTACTTGGTGTGATACTTGGGTTTGGATCTAGTGCCAACAGAGAACATGCAAGTTCCCTCTTGTCTCCTAGCCCTTTTCCTGAAGATAACAAAGGCTCGTCTCTCCAGCCTTTTGAAGAAGCAAGAAGAAAATTCCTTTCACCCCAAAAACTGGGTGCTTCGAGAGGCTTCTAACCTCACTGCTCTCCAGGAGGCAGGTACCTTCAGGTGAGGACAGCAGCAGTATTTTATAACCTGCAGGCTTCCCAGAAAAGTCTGCAAATGGCAACTGTGCAGCAGAGGCAGCAGTTTTGTGTAACCTGACTATCTGCAGTGTCAGTCTCCAGTCTGGGCTGCAAACTCCAAAGGTAGTTTTGTCCTCTCCTGGCTCCTGAGAGAGGGTGACTGGGACAGTAGTGTAAGAATGCACAAGTGCTCAGAGTGGAACAGTATGATTACAGGCGAGCCATGAGTGAGAAAAATGTAGGTTGTTGTTACTGGTATTTTCCCCTTAGAGGTAAGATTAGGACTTTCTCACTTGCAAATGTCAGCAAGTTTTCAGGACAGCCACCTCCTGGTTTGCTGATACCTGTTGCTCACCTTCCCTCTGGATTTCTTGGTCTTTTTCTGCCCCCAAAGGCACACCTTGTGGAAGCGAGTCCAGAACGTGATCACTCCATTCCTGGCTCTCCTGATTGCTGTCATAGACAGAAATGGCAATCTGGAGCTGCTGGCCAGGCCGGCAGCTATGTGGGTGACAAACCTATGGATGTTCATCTTCAGTGATACAAAGCTTCTGACTGTCCCTTACGGTGTGGGTAAGAACAGGTGAGCCACTGGAGAGAGCAGCAGGAGGGCTTGGCTGGCAGCACTGGGACCAGTCCAGCGCTGGCTTTAAATCCCTGCGGGAGACAGACACTGCTGGCTGCTCCCCTGTGCTGCGCCAAAGGCAACAGGGCAGTTCCTGGTGACTTCAGAAGCCTGTTCTTTCTACCTTATCCCAGTATTCCTGGGCTTTGCTCTCTACCTCTTGACATGCTTACGCTTCTCACCCAGCTCCTGAAGCCCACAGGTCATCCATTATAGCTCTGTTCCCAAAGAGCGCCTACTGAGAAGTCCTAATGCTACCCAGTTGGCAGGATGAGCTGGACTCAGGAGTCCTTCAGTTCCTTCTTTCTTTCATCCTCTTCTAGGGCTAATCTCTTGCTTTCTGCAGCTTTGTGCCTCTGTCTGAATTTGTTTCCCAGGCAAAAGCCCAGGGCATTAACGGCCTTTTCATCTCCTAGCACTCAGCCAGAGATAATTCTGGTGCAGAACAACATGATGGTGTCGTCTGAAGCTGGCAATGAGATGCCTTTCAGCTGGAGGATAAAGGAGTACTTGGATGAGATGTGGTTGGAAGCTCAATACATCCAGAACACTGAAGGTGAGGGCCTGACTTGAGCTTGTGACATGGAGCAACTCCAGCCACCTACTGCATAAACTCTGGTTTGTCACTGCTATACCTCTACCTTTCTGTGACTCTGGAGTCACCACCAGTCCCTCTGTGCTCATGTGAGCCAGCAGAGCTTTGCACAGCTTGCTTTTCTTTGTGCTTCTCACTGTTGGCCTTTCTCGCATGTTCTGTGCCTTTCTATTCAAAATGCTGTGGAAATGCCAAGAGCTGATGACAAGGTGAGATTCCATAAATATGACACTGATGCTGAGAAGGCCTGACCTCCAGTTCCTTGTTGGTGCTGTGAATCAGGGCAGTGCTGTATGCATCAGTGATTAATTAGGTGTCAGTCTCTTTCAGATAGAAGCTGTCAAACCCAGCCTCCTCCTAATACTTGGCTTCTCTCTGCGTTCTCATTTTGCAGACCAAGCTGAGAAGTTTGTGGATATCTTCCAGAAAACTGCACTAGGAAAATTTATCTCTGCTCTGACTGAGGAAGAAAGGCAGATGCTCTTCCAGTGCTATATCAAAGACTTTATTGTCATGACCATTGGTGTGTCCTCCCTAGAGGAGCTGCAGGTTAGTGTCTGGAACAAGAGCTGGAAACCCTTTGGAGAGAAGAGCAGGATGCTTGTGAACATCCCCTCCTGTATCGATCTTGTCTTCTCAGATAAAATCTCCTTCTGAGACAGACTAATGGCCAGGTAGCCACAAAGCACTAGTGTCACAAAGTAGTCACAAAGGTAGTGTCACAAAGACACTGAATGGCTGATGAAATTTCTGAGCCCTTATTCAGAAAAGCACTTCCAAAGGGGCACCTACAAAACACATCATTTAAGGCTCTTTGTAAAGTTACTGATTCTCTTACTGTGGATTTTGCCAGAACTGCCAGGACAAAACTCATAAATCTTCTATTTGCATTTTGGTTTTTAACCTTTTCTTCTCCCCCCCCCCCCACCCCACTTTCCCCTAAATTTCCAGTGTCTGCAAATTGCCTTCTTATCCTGCATAGAGGAATGTAAGGCCACATCTCTCAGGAGAGAGGAGACTGTGCCATCCTTGCCTTGGGTCCACCTTGGATACAATCAATTCAAGAGTCGCCTGCAGAACTTCTCTAGGATCCTGGCTCTACAGCCCCATGTGGTTGGCTACCTTGGGCAGAAAGGATATGGAATACCACACTCAGAGATGGTAAAGTCACTACCAAGCATCTTGTGATCCTCACCCCTAGCAGTGAGCTCTGTCTTCCCTGAACCAGCTAACGTGCAGTCTCCTTTTGATTTTGGCAACAGCCAAGCAGGAAGCATAAGGTCAGGGAATATTTGCTGTTACCATTATCACTAGCAGGTTTTAAAGTAGTTTCACTTGCTTTTTGCATCAGTTACTCAGATGTGCTAATGATCCAAGCCATGAACATGACAATTCCAGAGCTTAAGATAATCAATTAGACCATTATTAGGTAGAACACAAGCTACAGCAAACCACACTGAGAGTCCAAGGCTTATAAATGATGCTGAAATGCAGCTGTCATGTTACACTCACAGCCTGTGTGTGCCTCTAGGTTTTAGATGTGTTAGCTGCAATGGTATGTGCTGAAGAGCTGGAGAGTCAAGTGCAGACGGCCTGTCCAGAGGTCTGGCTGCAGGAAGTGAAGAACCTTCGAATGCCTATTGAATTCCTTTGTGTAGAGAAGGATTCACTGAGGAGTGGAGTTCGGTGCCATCAGCTGCTCAAAGAACTTGAGTAAGTACCCCTGACTGACTCTCAACCTTGTGTTAATAGGGATATCAGTGCAGGCTGAGAGCTGCTCTGGTGCTGCTTTTCTCAGATGAAGACTTTGCAAACCTTTCCAGGTTCCTGCTAGGCTCAATTAACACACCAGACACCAACAACTAGATTGATGTATTTAGCCTCATCTCGTGTAGTTTCTCTCTCTAAAATCTGGCAGCATCATCCAGTGCATTCCAGCTGGGTTCAGGGGTTCCTGTTAACCAGCAATGTGTCCCCCCCAGTTCATCCTTGTGCTTAGACTGTGAGAGATGGGGAACCTCACTGCATTTAAGACAGATGTCTTCCTCTTGGAAGACAAGGCTAGAGAGCTACTCTGGTTCAGCTAAACAAGGTCTGTGGGGAAACTAAAGTGAAGAAAGTGAACTCAGTTGTGGTTGTATTTTTTTAATTGTTTCCTTGATACAAAGGCTAGAGGTGTGGGAAGGTCTTTGCAGTGGTCCTAGTTCTGCTGCAGTGCTGTGTACAGGACAGACTCTGGTGCCATCAGCTTGCTGTGTTAGATGCTGTGAGGTGTTTTGTCCTTGACAAAAAGCCAGGAGTGATGACCAAAGGGCAAAGCAAGAAGTTGGCATGAGAAGTGCACAGTTGCTGAGGGGGTGAGCATGAAAAGCGGTGAGGTCACGAGGCTGACCTGACACTGCACTTCCATTCATGCTCTCAGCTCATCTTTGTACTCTTTGGAATCACCTTTTCCTTCCCACAGTGTCTGCTGGAACCGGGTATTCTGCATGTCTCTGTTTGTAGAACATGTGTTGTTGGGCAGCAACACTCTGATGCCAGAATTTGAGACTGTAGTGAAAAAATACACTTTGTGTCTTGCCCAGGTAAGCAAAGATCTGAGCTCACCTCTTCCCTCTTTGCTTCTGCTGATTGTGTGCACTTTTGCCTCAGGTTTTAGTGCTGAGTCACTTAGCTCTGTCCTTTTCCTCTGCAGTGTTTTCAGCACAATTCAGACATGAAGACTCATCCAACTTTTATTGCAGTGATGAAAGTACTGTGCCAATGTAAGGATGAAGTCAGCAACAAGCTCTACAGGTACTGACACTGAGAAAAGTTGCAGGGCCAGCACGAATCTTGCCTGTGTCACCAGCACATTCCTGAGCATAAGGCAGTGCTGCATACAATGTCATGAAAGCCAAATAAAGAGCAATAACTTTTATGCTGCACTTGAAGCTAAGCAGTTAGCCAACAGGTCTTATGTTCTCTTCTCTTGGTCTGGTTGCAGATGAGCATCCTTATTAAAGGCCTTTGGTAAGACAACACTGAAGGAATTGTTTGTTGCTGTTTCTGAATTACAGTTGTGGTCTGGAGCCATGTGGCATCTGCCTGAATGAGCCAAAGGACCCAGTCTGCCTGCCTTGCCACCACCTGTTCTGTCAGAAGTGCATCAGAACGTGGCTAGTACCAGCACAGATGTATTGTCCATACTGCAGAGTTACCCTGGAGAATGATGTTGATTTAAATGTCTCTGTGGAGCTCAGGTACTCCCCCCTTCCCAAGGTGGAAGCCTTGCAACAGGGCTGCTTGTGTGGAGGAACTGATTTGTAACTCTCAGGTTGTCAGTGTGAGCAGAATAGGTAGAGGGAACTCTGCCCTGCTCTGTCTGGAATCAGAACAGATCCTGTTCATTTTCTGTTTACTCTTTCAAAAGAAGGGAGGAAATTTCCTTGGCTCATGTTAGGAAACCATAGTTAGGAAACCCTGTCAAGTGAAAGCACTGTCAGTGAGTGAATCAGACAAGAGAACTGCTTGTCACTTTGGAGTGCTTTGTGATAGCTTAGCAAACAACTCTCAGTGAATGTATCTGGCATCACATTGCCATTTGTGATCTTGGTTGTCAACATGACACAGCCTTTGCAGAGTGAAGTGTTGCACAAATCCAGCCTTTAGGAAAGCTGGCAGAGCAGCTCACTGGTGACTTTGGCCTCTCTGCTTTGCTTCATCTGTTCTGTGAGTGGTTCTGTTTGAACACTGTCCTAATGCTTTTTACCCTTCCCCCAGGAATGCCATAGCAAAAAATGCCCTGTTCAGGCAGAGATGCAATAATTTCTTCATAGATGTGGTCACTACCATGTGCTTCAAGGACAATGAACCCCCAGAGGCAAAGGTGATCCAAGAGCTCCTTAATCTGCTCTTTGTTGACAGGACACTCCTGAAAGGTTCAGGTGAGCTCCCTTCATCCTGATGCTCAGCCTCACGCAGCTGATTCTCTTGCCACTTCCTCTCACCTGCCAAACTTGTCTTTTTCTTGTCTCCACAGAGCACCCTGCTATCTACACAAAATTTCTGTCCCCATTTAATGATGACGTGGATGAAACTCCCATCATCCGCTCAGTAATGCTGAAGCTCCTCTTGAAGTACAGGTGAGCACAGTCAGACAGTGGATGGAGGTTACCCTAGGGGTGGTTCAGCTCTGTTTGCCATGACCTCATCAAACCAATGTGATTGTTGTCCTCACTTCCATGCTGTTCATTTAAATTGAATTGTGACAGGTGAATTTCATCCTACACCTTTGTATTAGTTATGCAGCTTGGCTGTCTTGCATGTGGCTTGTGTTGAAGCATCTCAACAGCCTGTGCCAAGGTTTCCCTAGCTGTTCTTGACCTAAACCAGTGTTGAACATGGATGGCTCAGGTAACCTAGGAGCATCTAATTGATATGCTTTGGATCAGCAGGGCAGTGCTTTTCGCCCACAGCAATGATCTTTGCTTCCACAGGCCTCTCCATTCACACCAGCTCCTCCAGCCTCCCATAGCAGTCAGTGCACTGAAAGCAGTTTCCCAAGTGTGATCAACTCCTAATTCAGATACTTAAAATAGATCAGATGACTTATGGCCTAGAAATGCTAATTTGCCATTATTGATGATAGAAATAGGCTCAGACAGAAACTAGATGACATCTAGCAAAACACACCACACTTGCCTTTCCATCTTCCAGATGGAGCCAGCGTGACCCTCACCTGTCACATGGAGATAAGTAGTGGTTTGATCATGATTGAGAACATCAGTAGTAGCTCTCAGTATTGCAGCTGTGGTAAGGGAGTGTTTCTCTTTCCTGTAGCTTCAATGAAGTAAAGAATGATGTGCAGCACTACCTGTCCCAGGTAGAGCACAGCCAGATCCTTGAGAAAAATGATAAAAAGGAACTCTACTTGCTTTTTGTCAACTGCCTGGAGGTAAGAGTGGGGCAATGAAACTGTTGCAAGAATAAAAGGAAAAGAAAAGACCAAAACCCCAACAACAATGAAAAGAGTAGAAATGTTTCTGCAGTTCTGGGCAAGTTTTTTTTGTGCTTGTAGCTATCTGCCCAACTAGAAATCCCCAAAGGAATTTTATGTCAAATCACCTGCTCAGAATTTCAGTTCCTCAGTAACTAGCTTTGCTTCTTGAGTTAAGGCTTGGGTGGTTTTGCAGCACTGCATAAAGTCTTTCTCAGACACTGTGGACAGGTGTCTAAGTGAGGCCAAGTATGACTCCAACTCCAATGCAGGAATGTAGCAGATAGGAGGATTTCTGGTTGCAGTAGTCTACTACTGGACTACTTCCTTGTTTTCACAGGCACCTGTGTGTTGGTAGAGCTTTAGGTTATGCTGTTTGAATTGTTCCCTTTCCTCCCTTTGCATCACTTTAATACTTTGGACAATTTTAAACAAACTTGACACTAGGGTGGAGGTTTCATTTCTTAGTTTTCATTAGAATGGTGACTTTGTAGATCAGATGAACATTTGTATTCTTGCTAAGGGAAAGACAGGTGGAGCTGGGTGCCTTGGAATATGCGATGTGTGTTTCAGCATGTGTGTGTCAGTATGCTCGTAACTCTTGCTCAGCTACATGCTTAGGAATATGGGAGAGTGCTTAGGTGCATTGCTGAAAATGGTGTTTGGTGATGTGGCAGAGGCTTTGATAAGCACTGGAGAGATCACAGGGAGGAGCTGATGGCATTGGGGTGGAGGGTGCAGTGTGTGGATCTACTGAAGATATAAAGTACCACTGCACAGGATCTTAATGCCTTTGGTTCTGGTACTCATGCACTATTCTGACTCACCTTTAGGATTCCATGTGTGAAAAGTCTGAGGGCAGTCTTGGATATGGCCAAATAAATGATCTGCCTGGAGACAGAGGCTTTCCAGATAACTACCTCCCAAAGAACAATCAAAGTCCTCAGGAATCATCTGTTGAGTATTTGCAGGCAGTGGCCAAGGTTCGCTTGTACCTGAGAAAGGCTGCAGAGCTGCTCTTTGAGCTGCATGAGACCACAGGTAAATAATCCTGCTGTCGAATGGAAATGCTGCAGACACAGCAAAGACACCCTGGGGAGGTGGGCTGGACACTGGCAGTGCACCTGTGCTGGAACTTGTTGTGATGCATGGCCAAGAACAAGTGCATCAGCTTTCCAGTTTTGCTCTTTCACCAGTGCCAGTCATTATTGGTTCCCTTTACCATCTATTAGCAGTGCTCTGTAACAAGCAGCAAGGCTGTGCCAGTGACCCCAGGGGTGCAGTTACACAGCAGTTGTGCCTTTGGAAGGAGATTTATTTTATCCTCTGGATGCTGACAATGAAATTTTATTTGAGCCAACTAAATCGAACTTTAATGACCAAACAAAGTATAAATGATGCTTCAGACCTGCTGTAAGGTTTATTGGTTTATGTGAATGAGAGCTCTGCACAGCTAAGAAGGATTAGGAGATACTTAAAAGCAGAAAATTTGAGCTGGTTGGCTGACCCTACAAAGGAGAACAGTGTGTGGAGAGTCTCAGATACTTAGACTGTTCGTGAAGCATCAAAGTGTATTAACAACTAGGAGTTAATTGTGTTGGGACTTCAGCTTCCAGCCCTTGCATTGGGGATGCCAGGCTAGCGAAGTGTGTCCCAGGAGATCATTCTCAGGAAGCACCATCACCTTGGCAGCAAAGGAAAGCTATTTCTGAGAAAGGTGAAAGAGCTCTGAGAATGAATTACCTACTAGTAAATGGGAAAACTTGTCCTTGGGAGAAGGAAATGGAAGTAGAGAATGGTATCCTCTGCTGAGGAAATGAATCCTTGTCTAAGATCCTGCTGAGGAAACACTCCAGATAAGCATTTAAGGAAGGGAGGGCTCTCAGGTTCTCCTGTATAACTTAGTACTAGTAAAAGGTGATAGAACAAGGAGAAATGGCCTGAAATTGTACTGGGGAGCTTTATCTTGGGTTTGGGGGAAAATCTCTTTCCTGAAAGAGTGGTCAGGCACTGGAACAGGCTGCTCAAGTCAGTGGCGGAGTCACTGCACCTGGAGGTGTTCAAGAAACATGTGGCCATAGCACTTCAGGACATGGTTTAATGGCCAGGGTGGTGTTAGGTGGTTGGTTAGACTCAGTGACCTTAGAGGTCTTTTCCAACCACACCAATTCTATGGGAAGGAGCCTGGTGCTACAGCTCATGCTGACGGAAGAGTTTTGCAAGGTAGGATGTGGCTTTGCCTCTTATTTTTCTTTTCCTCCAGAGCAAGACCAGAGAGAGAAGTGGCATTACCTGGCAAATGTGAGAGCTTTCTGTGGCCTCACCAAGAATGACTGGCATCATGTCTACCTCGTCCGGGTGATTGCCAGTCAGTATGGGATGGAGTTTGCTCAGAAGCTTCTCACGGAGGCCCAGTTCAACTGGGTGTTCCCAGGGGAAATTCTGCAACAGGTGAAGAGCAGCTGTCTCCTTGATGATGGCTCTGATCTCCTCTTGGTTTTCAGTTTGTGAGCCTTTGGGGGGGTTTCTGCTGTTGTGTGGCAGAAACTACACAATCATCTTCACGACCACAGTAGGAGTGGCTGCGAAGATGATTTCTTCTCACACGTTGTGGAATGGAGTCTCTTGTGGCTGTAAGAAGCCTTCTGAGTTGCCACACCTGCTTGATGTCTCTTTGCAAAGGCTGAAATGCCGCAGTTCTTGGGAGGAGGAGGAGGTTCTGCCTTCTCCAATGTCTGGTTAATGTCCACAGTCCTCACCATGGGCTTTTCCCTGTATAGGTAGGGGACAGCCAGGACAGCCACATTGATCGTTACCTGCTGTGTGGCAAGAGTTACAGAGTCTTGCGTGATGCTGTGGGGAAAGCCATGATGGATTGTGAGATTGAGGGTCTTCTGGAGGCAGAGCAGGTAGGCCATGTCCCATAATCCTATTGTGGGTTCTGGATGGCCAGTGTTTATTCTTTATTGGCAGCCTCTCTTCCTGGGCTGCCTTTGCTTGAAAGTTACTGTGGCTGATACTGGCAGGCACCCATTGCTTTACTTCCCTACTTGTGTTCCAGCATATTTAACTCTGAGGCTGTTTTCTGTTGGCCCTTTTTTTTTTTTTTGTCATGTCACTCTTCTCCCCTTGGAGAGTAGAGGAAGCTTCACCTAAACATAAGGAAAAAACCTTTTCCACTGTGAGGCCGACAAAGCACTGGAGCAGGCTGCCCAGAGAGGTTGTGGAGTCTCCTTTTCTGGGGACTTTCAGAACTGACCTGATCTTGGGCAGCCTGATCTAGGCAGACATGATGATTGTCATTTATTTCACTCCTTGTGCTGTTGTGATTTGAAGGCTTGTACAGGTTGCTGCTACTGAGGTTGCAGTTAGAAGAATAAAATACTTCAGAGGTTTTTGATGTAAAATCCTCTGTCAGCTTGAATGCTGTCAGACTCATTTATGGCTTGAACAGCCATTTCTGCACTATCCCTTCTCATTTGTGGAGTGAGCTTTACCACAGACCTGCTGCAGCCTACATAATCCAGTACCTGTGACAGCTACAGCCTGCTCTCTGCTCTACCATCAGTTCTTCTGTTGTAGGTATCTAGCGGCTCCCCGGCTGTACAGTCTGTCCATCTGCTCCTGGCTATTTTCAGAGAGGTCACTACCCTGTATGGAGCAAGTCACTCAAGCCTTCACCCCAAACAGCAGGTAAGGTACTTCATTTTGGAAGGGAAGTGACAAACTTGATTGGCTGAGAAGGATGAATGAGATTTGGAATCATTGGTGGAAGAGCATTTTGCTCTTCTGGCCCAAATAAGGTTATGTCCCCACCTGAGCAACCTGGAAATGTTTTCAAAGCAGGACCAACACAGGATGCTCCTTACAACTACCTGAAAGGAGGCTGTAGTGAGGTGGGGATTGGTCTCTTCTCCCTAGTATCCGGTGATAGAATGAGAGGAAATGGCCTGAAATTGTGCCAGAGGAGGTTTAGGTTGGATATTAGGAAAATTTACTTCAGTGAAAGAGTGGTCAGGCACTGGAACAGGCTGCCCAGGGAGGTGGAGTCCTCATCCTTGGAGGTGCTCAAGAAGTGTGTGGACATGGCACTTCAGGATGTGGTTTAATGGTCATGGTGGTCTTAGGTCAGTGGTTGGACTCTGATGTCTTTGCCAACCAAAACAATTCTATGATTCTGTGGGAAGCAGCTGGCAGCCCTCTTCAGTTTGGTGGGCAATTCTCATGCTGGGTTTTTATTCTTGCAAATGTATGCTTGCAGCAAACAGATGCTATGATTAAGTTCATCCAGAACTCCCAAGTCTTGAATTCTCCAGACCTGCAGCGCTTTGCAGCTTCTCTTGTGATGAATGAACTGTCATCTGTGACAGTGGATCCTCGAAGCTTCAGCCACCGTGGAGCCCTAATGGAAATGGCTGTTCACACCGCAGCTGTTCTGCTCTGTGGGCAGAACCCCATCCTGCAGCCCCTGAGGAACCTGGCATTCCGTCCAGCCACCATGCAGGTAAAGAGATTTAACTCAGATGGCAACTCACCATATTGCTGGGCTTCTCATGATCTCCTGGCTCTCTATAACCTAACCTTTCTCAACCATCAGAAGCATCAACTTACTCTTTCAGCTGTGAATTGCTGCTGTCTGGTTGTGGTTAGGGTTAATTAGCACTCTTCAAGGTACCTCTGCATCCTGAGTAGTGTCAGGCAAATACTTTTGCTGCTGTGGGGGTGAACAAGTGTAAAAGCAGTTGGCAGGTCATGCTGTGGAGACCTGTGGTGTTCTGAGGATAACAGCTCATGGAGCTCCAGGCTGAGTCAGGGTGGAGGGATCTGCTGCTCTCTTTCTTCTGGCTAGCCAACGCATAAGGAAATGTGCTGGTACAGAACAGAGTACATCAGGCCACAGCAAGAGAAATCCAGTTCAGGGTGTCTAGAGAGTGCACATGCAAGTATTGACAGTTCTTGAGGGTGGATTTTCAAAGGCAGAACTGGAAAATGTGCAGGAACATCATCTGCACAACCTCTGCTTTCAGATGTCTCTTGTTTCCTGTCATGAATGTGAGGGACTCGCCCAAGTCAGGGGCTGCTACGGGAAGGACCTCATTTATGCATTCATTTGTCACCCTTTTTTTCCTTTTTCTTCCTTAGCACTCTTTCCTGCCTACAATGCCAGAAGATATGATGGCTCAGGCGAGGGCCATGGCAGACCTGGCCGGTCTGCGCTGGTACAGTAAGTGCTCCTGAGTGCCTGGGAAGGGAGGTGAAGGATAATCCTTGGGTATGGAATGAAACTGTTCCAAATGTAGGGGCACACACACACTCCTCTCATCAGCATAAGTTACCCCTTGTAAATTAAGATTTGTGGCTACAATTTATGCACCAAAGTGCATTGAGGTTCTGCTCAGTTTCAGGCTTAGAGCTGTTTACAAAGTGTGAGTGGAAGGACCTGGACCTGTCCTGTTACTTCTGCCAGTGTTAAATGGTGTGAGCAGAAGAAGGGCACTTTGCCTTCTTCCTGGCTAGCTTTCAGTTCCCTGCTTCCTGCAGATCTCCAGGGTGGGATTGTTCATGTTTACCAGGCTCTTGGGACTGAGTAGCAAAACCTTTCAGGCTTCCATTCCGTGTTCTCAAGGAGAGAAGTAGTGAAAAATTCTTTGGGTTGCTACATAGGCCCATCCCTCCTTTCAGCTTTGGGACAGTCAGTGCCTTTGCTTAGACCTTGAAGCATATTTCTTGCTCCAAGATAACAGTCACTACGAAAGGAAATAACAGGAACTTTATCAATGTCTTGTTTTGAACACTGTCCTTTTTATTTCTCTTCATAGCATGTCCAAATGGCCACCCCTGTGCTGTAGGAGAGGTAAGAACTGGAGCCTGTTGGGGTTTTTAAGCAGGCAGAGTTTTCAGCAATGAGCTGTTGCAGTTTGTTTACTGGTTTGAATGTTCCATTGCAGAGTGGTTTGTTTTCTGAACTCTCTCTTAGTCATTTTTGTTTCATGTAATTTAAAATTCAGGGTAGTTCTAAACCAGCTTGTACCATAACTCTGGGAGACAAGATCAGAGGATCTTTGCTCAGTAATACAGCAGTTCTTGAATTAACCAATTACACCTTGGATTTTTGTTTCATTCTTTCTCTGCTAGAGAGGCTTCTACTCTGGAATTCAGTGTTCTCATTGTGCTTTTTACTAGTGTGGCCTCCCCATGGAAACTAGCTCCTGTGTGGACTGTGGTGCCCAAGTTGGAGGGGTGCACCATAAACTGCTCCAAGGCTTTCAGGAACAGAGGTATGCTTTGAGCTGTTAACCTTGCTTTCAGGGCTCAGTGGTTTAGTGCTGTCATTATTCAAGGCAAAAGGTAGCAACCACTGCATGCTGCCACCTGATGAGTAGTGTGGGAGTCCCTGTTAGTGCAGACATTGGCCTCTGAGGGGAAAGAGGCTCAGCTGTTAGTGCTGGTGTATGCAGAAACAGCCTTCACATAGATCTTGTCAGGCTGCTGCTTTAGGGTTTTACATCTTCCTGCTCAGCCAGGCTGATACAGCTGTTCATAGCATTATAGAATGGTTTGGGCTGGAAGGGACCTTTAAAGGTCATCCAGTTCAAAACCCCTGCGGAAAGCAGAGACATCCCCAACTAGATCAGGGTGTTCAGAGTTCCATCAAACTTGACCTTGAATGGCTCCAGGGATGGGGCCTTTACCACCTCCCTGGGCAACCTGTTCCAGTGTTCTTCCACCATCATAGCAGAGAACTTCTTCCTAATGTCTAATCTAAATCTACCCTTCTCTAGCTTAAAACCATTGCTTCTTGTCTTACTGCTGCATGCCCTGGTAAATAGTCCTTCCCCAGCTTTCATGTAGGCTCTCTTCAGGTACCAAGAGGCAGTATTTTCTCAAATGCATCAGCAGGACTCAAGAACTTCTACTAGAGCTCCAGTAACGGATTTGTGCTCTCTCCTCCTTGATTCTCTGGATTAGCACTTAACAGCCTTTGTGTATCAATGTTGAAATTAGTTATTCTAACAGCAGTGGTTTCTCATCCATCCAGTGTGGAGCTGGTTAATCTTGCTTTGCAGGGCAGGACACTGCCTTTCATAGAAAATGAATTAGGAAGGGATGTCCAAGGAAGAGCAATCAGCCAGCAACACCAGCTTGGCTTCTTTTATGTACAAAACTTGCTGGAAGTTTTCATTCCCCTGTAGCATGTTTAGTGGCAGCTTTTATGGCATTCATGGAACTTGTGGATCTGAAAGATGCTACTGGGTAGCAGAGACATCTTTTGTGTGCTTTTTGTCAAGGCAAAAAATGCCCAAACCAGCTAGACCTTACCTGGAGTAGTGTGTACAGGTCTGGAGCCCTCAGTGTAGTAAGGATGTGGACCAGATAGAGAGAGTCCAGGGGAGGGCCATGAAAATGGTCAGTGGGTTGTAGCACCTCTGCTATGAGGACAGGCTGAGGGAGCTGGGGGTGTTCAGCCTGGAGAAGAGAAGGTTCTGAGGAGACCTAGTAGCATCCTGCCAGTACCTGAAGGGGTCCTGCAGGAATGATGGAGAGAGACTGTTTACGAAGGCCTGCAGCGATAGGATGAGGGGCAATGGCTTCAAACTAGAGAAGGGCAGATTTAGACTGGATAGCAGGAAGAAGCTCTTTCCTGTGAGGGTGGTGGAATACTGGAACAGGCTGCCCAGGGAGATGGTTGAGGCCCCATTCCTGGAGATACTTTGAAGTGAGGCTCAACAGGGATCTGGGCAACCTGATCTCATTGGGAATGTCCCTGCAGACTGGGAGGAGGTTGGACTAGATGACCTTTGGAGGTCCCTTGCAGCCTGGACCATTCTAAGATTCTATATATGTGTTTTCTAACAGGATTCTTGAAGACAGAACTCAAACTGGGCACGTGCTGGGAGATGTACAACACAGAAGGACAAAGGGAGTGTCTGACCGGCCCGTGTCCCCAGTTGCCATTGCTCTGATACGCTTGCTCATGCATTTGGCAATGTTGCTGGGAGCCACAAAAGATCCTCAGGTACTTTCCAATACTAGTTCCAAGGGGCCCCATGAAATGTAGATGGAAGCTTTGTATGATGCTGCTCCTTTTCATCATCTTGCAATTTGAGTCCTTCAAGACGCAAAACCCAAACTTGCTTCCCTCCTTGCCCAGGAGTGATTTCAGTTCCTTTGTGCATTTGTGTGCACACACTTCACTGCCTTTCTTTGTTCAGGTGGTAGGAATCCTACAGGATGGAGTTGACTCTCTGGCAAGGCTAATGCTACATGACTTGTGCTTGACCTGGATGTTATTGGCTGTGCTCATTCCTGCCTTTTGTTGCTCTTTAGTCATTTCAAAACATTATCAAGCCACCGGTGCCCAACGCGGTGATTTTCCTGACTCAGCATATTCAGGAGGACTTGGCACAGCTGACAAAAATTGTGGGGAAGAGCGTGGATGAGACTGTCAACATCCTTCATCTCGTCCTATGCAGCCTCCTTAAGAACCCTCATCAGCACCCAGGCCAGTGTAAGGAAAGCTACCTGCCATATCCTATCTGCCAGCCATAGCAGCGTTTTAAGGGCAGCAGTTATTCAGCTGCTTTGCTAACAGAACATTTCCAACAGGCAGTAGCTGAGGTGATGAGGAAGATCCGGAAATGTGAGGCTTCTTATTGTAGGGAGTGAAGAATTTTTGGCTGTTTAATTCTTTTGGCTGAGTATGTGAGGTTTGCAGGGTTTGGTTCAGAATTCTGAAGAGGAATTACTAAATGAGTAACCTCATGACACATTGTCAGAGCTTTCATCTCCCAAGCAGAGGTACTACACAAAGCACAGTAACTCATGCTGTATATTTTCTACACCTGTAGATGACTACCAAGAAGTTATTTTGTGGAAGAGGGGATGACAGAGTGTGGGTCCTGGTAGAATCTGGAGTTCAAGTTGGCAGGAGTCATAGTGCCGTAGGGGGATTTGTATGTAACAGCCACATTTTAGTGTGTGACAGCACAAAGCAGTATTCCCAGCTCTGTTCTTTGGTCTGTCACTGGTCATGATCTGACCCTGGAAAACTTGTTGAGCCTTTTGGAGATTATGAATAACTTTTATAAATGTCCACATCAGTCAGGAATGACTGGGCTAAAGCTGAAAACCTGTGATCATTACATGTTGTTTCAGATGATACCCTCCAGCTAGACCAAGACTAAGACCCTTGGTTAGCTTCTAGGATCTCTGTAACTGTTCTTGGCTGATGATACTAACTTGCAAGGATGGCACATCTGGAATCTTAGAGGAGCTGTGCTTTCTTTTAACTGACACATTGCAGATGTAGAAACTCTTCCTGTTGCAGGGCCAGTTAGATTTGATGGTGTGCTCTCCACCAAGGAGAAGAGAAACAGATGGGAAGAAATTGTTGCCGGAACAATCATTGTTCCTGAACTGGAGGTGAGAAATTTGCTGTATAAAACTTCAGTAGCTGAGCAGTTCAAAATCCACTCCTTTGGAATCTGACCTGCTGTGATCTGTGCTGCACTTGTCACCCAGCTATTCTTAAATCTAAGCCATCCCTCACACAGCTGCAGGTCAGCTTTAATTTGTAAGGGTCAGCCAACTTTATTCTACCTGTGGAAATGAGTGTCTGAGGCTGGACTTGTGCTAGGATGGTTTTTGTATAGCTGGAAAAGCAGAAATGTCTTAGCTCTCTTGGAAGCATTTGCCTCAGTGAACAATATGGTGGCCCCAGATAAATTCTATCCACCTTTTATTTTTTTCTCCCCTTATCTATCACCTCAAGAGTGAAAGCCTGTGAGCTGCACAAGAGAGAACAAAGAATCATTATATGGTGTACACAGCTGTCATTCAGTGTCTCTTAGATGCCTTCCCTAGCAGTCCGCCTTCTCCTTTGACACGCTTCTGTGTCAGTTGGTGGTCAAGCTGTTAGGGAAATCTATCCCAGTGGAAGTTCAGTGCTATAGTAGATGCTGCCAGTTCAGGCTGGATTTTAATGGTGGTTGTGTTGTTTTGTTTTGTTTTAATGCAGGATTTGGATAAAAAACTTCTGAAGTTAAATAGACAAATACAAGAGGATGAGAGAATTTCTTGCAATCCAGTAGTGAAAATAGTGTATGGTGACCCAGGCACTTTCCTGTCCCAGCTGCCAAAGGACAGTCACATCCATCATTCCAGGATGTGGAGCTGCCGAAAGAGGATTTCAGTGGAGAACCTGGGCCACGTAGTCCAGCAGAAGAATGCCAAGGACACTGTCCCTCTCCTCTGGAAGTTTTTGCAGAAGGTGGGTGGGACACAGGAATGAGAGACCACAATGGTCAGAGACCAGTTCACAGACTGCTTGAGGTTGCAAGGGAGCTCTGGAGATGGTCTGCTCCAACTTCCTGCTCAGGCAAGTGGGGCTGGAGGCAGGTGCCCAGGACTAAAGCACTGTTTGATGATACAGGGCCTTTATTCTCATCACCTTCCAGAATCTTGAGAACTGCATGTGTAAAATTGGTTTTGTTGTTGTTGCTTTTTTCCTTTTCAACACTTAGAAAGGATTCCATAAAAGTATTCAAAACTAGTTTGTCCAAGAACAACCTTACTCAGAGCCTTCCCTTTTCTTCTTCCAGGAAACAGAACTGAGGCTGGTGAAATTCTTACCAGAGATTCTGGCTCTGCAGAGAGATTTGGTGAGGAGATTTCAGAACACTGCTGCTGTCAAGCAATGCTCAATCAAAGAGTTCCTCAATGAACCCCTCTCAGGTAAGAAGAGTCTGACAAAACTGTTATGAGTGAAACAAAAAGCACTGGATAGTCCAGCTGGAGAAGAAAGTGAAAATTTCTCTTGAATTGGCAGTCTTAAGCCCTCATATTTTCCTTTTTGACTCCCATCCAAATGAATTTGAGACCTTGACCCTGGAGTTATGCTTGGAGGAGTCATCAGGTGACTGTAAAGAGAATTATTAAGCACAGGAGGATTGTTCACAGAGGGTGGGGCTTCTGCTCAGAGACAGCCAAGATAAATCCCTTAAGGCAGCAGTAGGCATGTTGAATTTGTAAGCTCTGCCCTAGAGTAGGGCCTGCCTAAAAGGTGGAGGGTCATGCAGGATCAGCCCAAGGAGCCATCCAGCCTTGAAGCCTGGGCCAACAGCAGACAATATGGAAGAACATAGCCAGAACAGATGACTCAATGCCACTAGGAAACTCTTCAATGTCTATTGAGTCTCCCTTGATCTGTTTGAGCAGCTGGCTAAAGTTCAGTGGTATGCTTTGACAGTTCTGATGTTAGAGCTTCATAATGTTGCCAGTAAAAGATGTTTTAAGGATTTGTCTTCCTGTCATTCCTCAGGTGTGATGAGGGATCTCTTACAGAGGAGAGTGAATGTGTTCCTGTCTGTATGGAACAAGCTGAGAAGCTCACTGGACACCAACGGTGAGCTCCTTCTTTTCAAATATTGTTTTGAAGGTGATGGAAGCAAGAGCTTACCAGCTGTGAAACACTGCTCCTCTACTCTTTGACAGTTTGAGTTCCTCCTGTCAGTGATGCTGAGATGTCCTCAAAACTGACCTTGGCCATTAAAGGTTTAAGATAATCTGGGTAGAGGTGGAAGAATTTGTTTCCCTCCTGTAGTATTCTCACCTGAACTTTCTCCCTTCAGCCCTTACATGTAATGGAAACAGTGCTCCTGGTCAGCTCAGGAGAGGCTTGCTCATCGTGGGCTGGCTCTGGGCCACTTCGGTCTCCTCTGTCTTTTATTTCAGGGGAAATTAAACTTCCTAAAGGCTGTTGTGATGCTGACCTGACCCTGGACAGCAAGCTGGAGGTCCTTCTGCCACGTCGACAGGGGCTAGGCCTCTGCTCCACAGCCCTGACCAGCTACCTCATTAGTCTGCACAATGACTTTATCCACTCAGTGAACAAGCACATGAAGGAAGATAACAGGTATGTTGCTGTTCCAGAGAGGCATTTTGGAGGGCTCTGCTTATAGGCTGCTGTTCCACCATCGGCTTTCCCTGCTTCATAAAGGCTTCTCTGTCTAAAAGGAGACTGCTTTCTCTTCTGCAGGTACTTGATCAGTCCATCAGAAGTGGCTGACCTGCACTTGATTAGTTATGAAATTGAGAGAGACCTGATTCCTCTGATCTTGGCTAACTGCCAGTACAGCATGGAGAAGGGAGGGGAGACATTGCAGGACTTTGACCTGGAGAGGATCCAGCAGCAAGTTATCAGCAAGTTCCTGCAGGGGAAACCACTCATCACCCTAACGGTAGGAGAAGACAGCTAGCTATGCTTTCTGCAGAAAGCTTCTTAGGTGATGTGGGAGCCCTCCAGTGTTTGCTGCAGCCAGGCATGCACTGTAGCAGGGTAAGCATTGTCACCAAAACTTTACAACCATGGGTTTCTCTCCTGACAGGGAATACCTACCCTGGTGTACAGACAGGATCGGAATTACGAGCAGCTCTTCAATGATGTCAGGAGTAAGATGGATCAGGTGAGTCGTGCATTGGAGGAAACAGGGCATGAATGAGACCCCAGACATCTCAAGAAGAGTTTGGTTTGGTTTTTGTCCCTTGCCTTGTTTACCTGGAGGCCTGCCTGCTCTCAGCATGACTTGAGTATGTAGAGAGACCTCCTTTGGTCAGTCAGGATTCACAAAGGGAAGGGATCCAGTATAGCACTTCCAGTTTCCTAAATCTGGGACTCTACCATTTTCCATGACATCAGCAACTCAAGCAGCAGTAAGGAATGGCTCTAAACTAATATTAGCAACTGCCTTGACTTTGTGGTTTTCAGAGTGCTCTCCCCAGCGCTGTGATGAACATGATTAGTGGGGAACTGCAGTCCTACAGTGATGTCTGTGATGCTCTGTCCATCACTGAAATTACCTTGGGATTCCTGGCCATGGCTGGAGAGAATGCTGAGATGCTACTGACAGACTACATTGTAAATGTTCTGCAGATGGGTGATCAGACAAACCCTCATGTACTGCAGGTGAGTCCTGAGAGACAGCTCTTCCTAAAAGATAAAATCTGCACTGGTTTATACTGAATTAAATCAGTTTGATCTCCAAGCCCTGCAAAAGTTCAGCTTGAAAGGAGATGTGATAGAATTCACTCCACACCATATTCAACAGCAGAGGGTGGTAACAATTTTCACTTCCACTGTTTGCAAGATGGGAGCATCTAATGGCTTGTGATGCTCAGCAGGTTCATGCAAAACCCTACAGAAAGCTCAGGTGCAGGCTGTGCAGAAAGTCAAACTCTTCTCTGCAGATCCAAGCTCTTCTGTCAGCACCAGAAAGGAGAATTCTCAGTTGAGTGTCAGCATGATTAGTTATGATGCTTCAACTGAGAAAAGGGAGAACTTTGAATTATGAGTCAGCTTTCAGTAACACTGGCTTGCCTGGTGCTGAGCAGGATTGAAAATATGCCTTTGTGTCTCAAAAGTGGTGACAGGGGAAGGTTTTATCTTCTCATGATGTGTGCAAAGAGGCCCTTTGATGGTAGAGGGCAAGGGCACTATGTTGTGACAAGTGTGTGACACATAGCCCTGTCACTTTCCCACTCCCTGGATATTATTGAAGGCAAAATGGGGGAAGAGGGAGAGAGAAGCCTCTTGCAGATGGGCTTCTACACCCAGGGTAAAAGGGAATCAATGACTTCTAGAATGGCCTAGGTTGGGACCTTACAGATCATAAACCTCCCTGCTAATGGGCAGGGATACCTCTCAACTAGACTCAGCTGCTTACAGCCTCAACTCCTAGCTGATCTCTCTGCACTTGTACTCCTTGTGCAGTTTTAACCTGCCACATTCCTAAAGGTATCCCTTAGGTTCAGGTTCATTCCATATTTGTGTGTTTCTTTCAGGCCCTTAGACGATGCCACCTGAAGCACAACATAGCCCTGTGGCAGCTTCTCTCTACTCGCAAGTCTGAGCAGCTTCTGCGCCTCAAAAAGGTAAGGCACACTGACAGCTTCAGTGTCTGACCAGCTCTTTCCTCTGCTCTGAATGAAACTGACCTCCTGTATGGCTGGTTGTTTTTTCCTTTCACTTCATTTTTAGGATCCTTTTGGAGACATCAGCACAGACTATAAAGCTGAGCTCAGTCCGCAGATTGCCAAGCTCCTCAACACCTTCCTTGTCCACTCAAGGCTGGAAACATTCCTGCAGGAGCTCCATGAAATGATCATCTTGAAGCTGAGATGTGTTCAAGCTGCAGATATATTCAGACCCACATGGAGGTAACAGAGTTATGCAGCCCAAACCATCTCATAGTTGTTACTAAGCTTCTCTGCTTCTGAAAATGCATCTGATGGACATAATTCCCTTGGCAAATGAATGCCACAAAGCACCACCATGAAGAATATGCAGCTCATTCTAAGACACATTGCCTGTTTCTGGCATGTATGACTTTTCTTCATCTTACACAAGCTGTTTTGGGAACACTGCTGGAGCATACCAGCAGCTGTCCTTCATGGGCACTATGCAAGCATTTCTGCAGTCACACAGATGAGCACACTACACTCTCCACATCTACAGCCCTAACAGCTTTGTTCTGACCTGTGGCCTCCCAGTTCTGGGTTTCTTTGATTGTAATGAGAATAGGTGTAGTAGAATAGGCTTTCTAAATCTGGCTGTTCAAACTAGAGAGTCTTAAAACTGTGTACTTAACACAGATGCATTCCCACCACACCAAATACTGTGGCATTTGTAGTTTTCTGTACACTTCTCTTAATACTACTTTTTCCTGTTTTGCAGCTTGAAGGAATCTCTCATTCCTTACCTTGATGAAAAAGACTCTGAGTTAGCTCCAGAGCTGCAAGAGATGTTCCCAGATGAGATTCTTCTTTCTCATGCTACTGCAACGTGGAAAGCAGCTGCTCTCTTCAAGAGGGAGTGCAGGGAACACTAGGACCACCAGCACTACTGGGACTGACCTTCCTCCCCCATTCACGGGGGAATTTTAGTGCTGCAACCCCATAGCGGCAGTGAGATGCTGCAACCTCGAGCAGTTGACTTTTATTGGGGATTGTTGTTTGTGTTTGAGGTGGCTTTTTTCAGTACCAAAATGATGATGTGAAGATTAGAGGCCTTCACCCCTAATGATGCTGGCGGAGACACAGAAAGCTGCACCTCGGAGAGGCATAATGAATAACCACCCACCTCCCCCCACCCCCCAAACTTCAAAGCCCCTGAGGACGATGAAGGATTTTTTTTTGGACAAAGCGTCCTTCCCCGTTGCTGGGGCAGGTGCTGTGTGGTGTTTTGGTTGGGGTTTTTTGTTTTGTTTTTTCCCAGTCTGCATTTCTGTTTACAGGGAGCGGTCACCTTGCTGTAGAACAGCCCCCTCCTCTCCTCGCACCCCCTCTGCCCATCCCCCGGGCAGGGGTACCGCTCTGGCATCGGTGGTCACCCACCACCGGCAGAAGCCGTTCCTTCGCTGCCTCTAACCTCTCGCTGCGGCAGAGCCCTCACTTCGTTCCCCCCTCTCCCAGTCCCTCGGTACCTGCCGCCGCGTTCCTCCCCGGGGCTGGGCCCCTCTCTCCCGTCCGTCCGTGCCCCACCCTCGCCCCGGAGGTGCTTCACAATAAAGCCCAACTCTGGCTGTCGCGACTCCTCTCTTTTCCCTTCGTCGCCGCGCCCGGAACGGCCGCTCCGGGCCCGCGTTGCCGGGGCGGCGCTGGGCTGCGCCTCGCTTCCGGCGCCGCCATGCTGAGGCGCGCAGCGGAGCCGCCGCCGGACGCCACGCTCCGCGGCTGGGAACGGTAACGGCAACGGCAACGGCGCGGCCTGCGCGTGCGCGGGGCGGTGCCCCGGGCAGCCGCGCGCGGCTGCGGGTTGCGCCCGGGCCCGCGGTGGGGCTCTGGGGTGGGCTCGGCGGGGCTGTCCCACCTTGTCTCCCCCTCCGTACCGGGACAGCCGCCGTGGGCTCCCCGGCCCTTCCCTTGGATCCTTCTCAGCCCTCGTCCCGCTCACCCGCGGCCCTCCTGAGGACAAGCACAGTTCTCGGCACCGGGGGGGCCGCACCTCCAGTACTGGGCTCGGTTTTGGGCCCCTCGCTCCAAGAAGGACATTGAGATACTGGAGCGTGTCCAGAGATGGGCAGGGGAGATGGCGAAGGGTCTGGAGCACGTCTTGAGAGGAGCAGCTGAGGGACCTGGGGTTGTCCAGCCTGGGGAGAAGGAGCCTGAGGGGAGACTTTCTCACTCTCCCTGGGAGGAGGGAGGTGGGGTCAGGCCCTTCTCCCAGGAAACAAGTGCCAGGCCTCAAGTTGTGCCAGGGTTTAGGTTGGACATGCGGAACAATGTATTCCCCCAAAGGCTTGTCAAGCCCTGGAACAGGCTGCCCTGGGAGGTGGGAGCCTCTGACCAGGGAGGGGTTTCAGAGCTCTGTAGGTGTGCTGAAGGGGTTGGGTTAGTGGTGACTTGCCAGCGTTGGGTTAAGGGTTGAACTTGACGATCTTAAAGGTCTTTTGCAACCTGACCAATTCTGTAATTCAATGAAAGTGAAAGGAGTTGCAAGCCCTATCTCCTCTTTCTGCTGACAGTGGGAGGGTGTCCTGCAGACCCATGTTGAGAGGAGCCAAGCAACAGGGGCCCATCCATGGGCTCCTTCACCTGCCAGTCATGGGGCACAGCCCAACCCTGCAGTGGGGTTCAGTTGGTGCTGAGAGAGCTGGAGCAGGGCCTTGGTGTGGGGAGAGCCAAAGAGGAACAAGGACCTTTTCCACTGCAGTCTGTTGTCTTTCACTAGAGAGCAGGCCCAGCTAAAGGCCAGCGTGGTTGAGGAGGACACCGAGGAGTGGCAGAAGGACTCAAGCTTCACAGGACTGGAGAGAGTAGGAGGTGTGGACTTGTCTTATGTCAAAGGAGATGACACCAATGCCTGTGCTTCCCTGGTTGTGCTCAGCTACCCAGCTCTTGAGGTAACAGCAGATGACCAGGGTCAGCTTTGGGGTTGTGTCCAGGTGTGCAACAATATAGGGAGGTTTGTAGAAAACTTAGACAAAGGCCATTGCCTCCTGTGCTTCTCTTACAGGAAAGATGTGGATGTGCTGGAACGTGTCCAGAGAAGGGCCACCAGGATGATTAGAGGGCTGGAGCACCTCTCCTTTGAGGACAGACTGAGAGTTGGGGCTATTCAGTTGGGAGAAGAAAAGTCTCCAAGGAGACTTTATTGTGGCCTTCCAGAATTTGAAGTGGGCTACAAAAAAGCTGGTGAGGGACTTTTTAGGATGTTGGGTGGTGACAGGACAGGGGGGGAGTGGATCCAAGCTAGAGGAGGGGACATTTAGATTAGGTATTAGGAAGAAGTTCTTCATCATAAGGAGGGTGAGACACTGGAAGAGGTGGTTTTTAAGGCCAGGCTGGATGTGGCTCTGGGCAATCTGATCTAGTGGAAAGTGTCCCTGCCCACGGCAAGGGGGTTGGAACTAGATGATCCGTGGGGTCCCTTCCAACCCTGACAATTCTGTGATTCTCTGAGGTGTAGTCTGTAGTCAGGCACAGAAAACTTGAGCTGGTATAGGTGTGTGCTGAAGAGAATCAGTCTGTGCCACTACCCAGAAGCAGACAGAAAGGACTATTTTTATTCAGGAGAGGGACAATGGAAGTGTTTGTAGTGCTCAAACAGCAGGTGTCTTGTTTGTGAGTTCTTGCTGGCAATCAGTTGGTACTAGGGGATGTAACAGCCTCCTCAAAAACACCACTTCCCACAGTTGTTTTACTTGAATTAATAAAGATTTTTGGTCTCTTTCCCAGTTTTCAAAATGGTATAAAAATCATCTTTAGTTGTAGAGCCTGTAACAAGCAGAGACATGAAGTTTGATGCTGGCTGTTGGGATTGTTGTGAGCTGAATTTCAGATCCTACCTTGAATCTTGACTTGCCCTGCACAATCTTTTTGTCCTGCCTTACAGGGTTTCTTTTGGCCCAGCCCTGCATGGAGACAGACAGCCTTTGATAATGCTCTGACTGGGTGAAGTTTGAGGTCCCCCACTGTCTATTTGAATAACTGCCCTAGTTTTGTTTCAAGGACTTTGCTGCCAAGCAGGGTATGGGAGGTGATGTCCAGCCCTCTTCTGTCAGCAGGCCATTATCCACCTCTGCTCTGAGCACAGTGACGCGATCCAGTGGCTTTGTGGGAGAGAGTCAGGAGCAGAGTATTAAAAACAAAAAGAAAAAAGATGAGATCAGGGGATGTAAACCAAGGGAGATGCCTCTGAAACAGCCAGGAAGCAACCAGCAAAGTCTGGAGGTTGTTGTCTCTGTGCTGTCCCCTTGCTCCCAGGTGCTGTACGAAGATTGCCGCATGGTGGCTGTGAGCGCCCCATACGTGGCAGGGTTCTTGGCCTTCCGAGAGGTCCCTTTCCTGGTGGAAGCTCTCCAGAGACTTGAGCAGCAGAAGCCCGAGCTCAAACCTCAGGTGTGACATATTTCTTTGTCTCTACTTGAGATATCATGAGGGTGCAGTGCACTTTTCCTTTCCTGAGACCTTGTTATCTGGCTGTTTTCTGCTGGTGGGGCAGAAGGTGCAGTGTCAAGAATCATATTGAAGCATCTGTTGCCTTTTCCTTAGAGATAGGGATGCTGAGCCAAGAGTAGCCAGACAGCTCCTGGCAATGGGAGTCCTGTTCACTCTGCAGCACCAGGGAAGAGCACTGCTAGCCATCCAGAGTTTGTGCTGCTGATCATTGATAGTCAGGTGTAGACAGCACCATAGGAAGACCCTTACAGAGAGAAATGAAAGGACTGAGAGACTTCTCCTTCCTCATGGGGCTAGCATCACTATTTGCTAATTGAAGTTCTTATCAGTGCACAAGAAATAACCTTCAGTTTTTTGCCTTTTCAGGTACTTCTTGTAGATGGGAATGGCCTGCTCCATCCCAGAGGTAGGACTTCACTGGAGAGCCTTGCTCTTCAGTATCCCCATGCTGCAGCTTGAGATTCCTGTTCTCTGGTGTCCTACAGTTAGAGTGACTCATTGTTGGCAGGATTTGGTGTGGCCTGTCACCTTGGAGTCCTGACGGGTCTACCATGCATTGGAGTGGCCAAGAACCTCCTACAGGTGGATGGCTTGGTCAAGGATGAGCTGCACAAAGAGCAGGTTAGGCTGGGCTGGGAACTTATTTCCATTCTTTAATATCCCAAGAGAATTGGCAGAGCTGTCTATGAGTGCTTCTTAACCAGCTGGCTGTGGGTGTTATTCCCTAGATTCGTTCCCTGCGGAGGGGAGGAGATTCATTCCCACTGACAGGCAGCTCAGGTGGAGTCCTGGGCATGGTAAGTTGCAGGGAGTTTCCCAATTGACCATCAGGTCTTCCAGTTTTGTGTAGCTGGGAGCACTGGAGGATGTTGTCTCTGTAGTGAGACTGTCTCTGACATTAGTTCAGGAGAACATGGTGTGAATAGGTGACTGGTGGCAGAGCTTTCCCCTTTCTGTGAACTCAGGCATTTGCAGAAAGAGTTGGCACTTTGGGTATTGGATATGTTCACATCCATGGCTGTGTCATTTGAGGTGCCATGCTCCAGTTCCTGAACCACAGCTACAGAGAGATGCCAGTTCTGTAGCAGCTCACCAAGATTCCTGGCTCAGGAGTGATGCACAGGAAACAGGCAGACGCAAAAATCTTGTGTCTGCTGTATTTTAACACAGTCTGCTCTAGCAAGTCTCACCACTTCCCAGAGCATTTGGGGAAGGGCCACAGGGCTCTAGCTCTTCATGGGAAGAGATCCTGGGAAGTAGAAGAGGGCTAAGAAGGCTGGGAGTTGCCAAAGACAGAGGCACCATCCCACCTTCTGAAGGCAGCTGGCTAGCTTACAGTTCATCTGCCAGTCTGTATTTGTTAAAAGGAGCCTCTCCAGTGTCTGCTCTGCCTTGTCTCCGTGCACAGGCCCTGCGGAGCTACGACAAGAGCTCTAAGCCGCTGTATGTCTCCGTGGGCCACAGGGTGTGCCTGGAGACAGCCCTGCGCCTGGTCAAGTCCTGCTGCCGGTACCGTGTCCCGGAGCCCATCCGTCAGGTACAGCAGCAGGGAGCTGAGGAAGGGGAAGGCAGGCCTGAAACTGGCAGTGGAGGGATGCCAAGCCCATGGCCACGTTGGAGAGCCTCAGTTTGCCACCCATTGGCAGCTAACAGTCCTGCAGCTGGCACCTTTCTTGCTGGCCTGTTCCTCCCAGCCTGCTGTGTTGTTTCTGTGGTCATTAGCTGATCCTTCTTCCTTGCTTGGTCTCCTGACGCAGTGCCCAGAAGCTCACACAGCCCCTACTGCAGACCCAGCTTGACTGATTTCTTGGTTCCTTGCTGCAGACAACTTCTCTGATGCTGCTGTTTATACAGAGGAGTTGGAAATGTAGTTTTCCTTGGGCACTTGGAGCATAGCACAGACTGCAGTGCTGCTCCTCTGGGCTTTTCCCTGCTGCTGCACTCCGCAGGAGCTGCAGGCGCTGGGCGACAGCCAGCCAGTAGGTGACAGCACTGGATCACTGTCAGTGAGGAGCAGCTGCCGCCGAGGCTCAGCTTCAGACTCATTAAATCGCGGCAGGGCTTGAGGAAAAGATCTGGAGAAGCATGAAACTTGTGGGACTTCTTTCGTGATAGGAGCATCCCTTCTCTGAGGGTCACCCTGCTGTGAGTGGCTCGGGCAGACCAGACCCAGTGGCCGCCCAGGGAGCAGGCCCCAGTCAGTGTCTGTGGAACACACCGTTGGTGTTGCTGCAGTTCTCTGCTGCTCGGTGTCTGGCCACCTTTGCTCTGCAGCTCCTTGGAGCAGCTCTGGGGTGATCCTGCTGAGGGCTGTTAGGCAGCCCCAGCCCACAGGAGCTCCTCACTGGGACTGCAGTGTTTTCTGAAAACAGAGTCTTGAGCCTACAGTTAGAAACCAGACAAAAATCTTAACACCTCAGAGCAAAACAAACCTTGTGAAGCATCCATTCCAGAGCTGGAGTTTCTGATCTCATCCAGCACTACCTGCCAGACGGGAGTAGGCTGATGGCTCTTATGTAATCTCCTCCAGCAAGGGACAGATGCCTCCGCAGAGCTCTGAGCTAGCACTGCAGATCGGCGTGTTCAGAGGAGAGGGGAAGGCATTCCCTTTGGAGACAAGAAAGTGTCTTGGAGCTTTTCTGCACTCTCATTTCGTTTCCAACTCCCTCCAGTTTCTGTCTAAGTTCTGAGACTTCAGTTCTCTTAACCATAACTTTTAAAAGAAAGAGTTCTTGTCACTCTCCTTACAGAGAGATTAAAAGTCCAAAAGGGAGGGGTGAGTGTGGAGGTAGGGAGGGATGGCAGCGGTGGTTTGTGTGGAGGTAGAGAGGGATGGCAGCGGTGGTTTGTGTGGAGGTACAGAGGGATGGCAGCGGTGGTTTGTGTGGAGGTAGAGGGATGGCAGCGGTGGTTTGTGTGGAGGTACAGAGGGATGGCAGCGGTGGTTTGTGTGGAGGTAGAGGGATGGCAGCGGTGGTTTGTGTGGAGGTACAGAGGGATGGCAGCGGTGGTTTGTGTGGAGGTACAGAGGGATGGCAGCGGTGGTTTGTGTGGAGGTAGAGGGATGGCAGCGGTGGTTTGTGTGGAGGTACAGAGGGATGGCAGCGGTGGTTTGTGTGGAGGTACAGAGGGATGGCAGCGGTGGTTTGTGTGGAGGTACAGAGGGATGGCAGCGGTGGTTTGTGTGGAGGTAGAGGGATGGCAGCGGTGGTTTGTGTGGAGGTAGAGGGCTGGCAGCGGTGGTTCGTGTGGAGGTACAGAGGGATGGCAGCGGTGGTTTGTGTGGAGGTACAGAGGGATGGCAGCGGTGGTTTGTGTGGAGGTACAGAGGGATGGCAGCGGTGGTTCGTGTGGAGGTACAGAGGGATGGCAGCGGTGGTTTGTGTGGAGGTAGAGGGATGGCAGCGGTGGTTTGTGTGGAGGTACAGAGGGATGGCAGCGGTGGTTCGTGTGGAGGTACAGAGGGATGGCAGCGGTGGTTTGTGTGGAGGTAGAGGGATGGCAGCGGTGGTTTGTGTGGAGGTAGAGAGGGATGGCAGCGGTGGTTTGTGTGGAGGTACAGAGGGATGGCAGCGGTGGTTTGTGTGGAGGTAGAGGGATGGCAGCGGTGGTTTGTGTGGAGGTAGAGAGGGATGGCAGCGGTGGTTTGTGTGGAGGTAGAGAGGGATGGCAGCGGTGGTTTGTGTGGAGGTACAGAGGGATGGCAGCGGTGGTTTGTGTGGAGGTACAGAGGGATGGCAGCGGTGGTTTGTGTGGAGGTAGAGGGATGGCAGCGGTGGTTTGTGTGGAGGTACAGAGGGATGGCAGCGGTGGTTTGTGTGGAGGTAGAGAGGGATGGCAGCGGTGGTTTGTGTGGAGGTAGAGAGGGATGGCAGCGGTGGTTTGTGTGGAGGTAGAGAGGGATGGCAGCGGTGGTTTGTGTGGAGGTACAGAGGGATGGCAGCGGTGGTTTGTGTGGAGGTACAGAGGGATGGCAGCGGTGGTTTGTGTGGAGGTAGAGAGGGATGGCAGCGGTGGTTTGTGTGGAGGTACAGAGGGATGGCAGCGGTGGTTTGTGTGGAGGTAGAGGGATGGCAGCGGTGGTTTGTGTGGAGGTAGAGAGGGATGGCAGCGGTGGTTTGTGTGGAGGTACAGAGGGATGGCAGCGGTGGTTTGTGTGGAGGTAGAGGGATGGCAGCGGTGGTTTGTGTGGAGGTAGAGAGGGATGGCAGCGGTGGTTTGTGTGGAGGTAGAGAGGGATGGCAGCGGTGGTTTGTGTGGAGGTACAGAGGGATGGCAGCGGTGGTTTGTGTGGAGGTACAGAGGGATGGCAGCGGTGGTTTGTGTGGAGGTAGAGGGATGGCAGCGGTGGTTTGTGTGGAGGTACAGAGGGATGGCAGCGGTGGTTTGTGTGGAGGTAGAGAGGGATGGCAGCGGTGGTTTGTGTGGAGGTAGAGAGGGATGGCAGCGGTGGTTTGTGTGGAGGTAGAGAGGGATGGCAGCGGTGGTTTGTGTGGAGGTACAGAGGGATGGCAGCGGTGGTTTGTGTGGAGGTACAGAGGGATGGCAGCGGTGGTTTGTGTGGAGGTAGAGAGGGATGGCAGCGGTGGTTTGTGTGGAGGTACAGAGGGATGGCAGCGGTGGTTTGTGTGGAGGTAGAGGGATGGCAGCGGTGGTTTGTGTGGAGGTACAGAGGGATGGCAGCGGTGGTTTGTGTGGAGGTAGAGGGATGGCAGCGGTGGTTTGTGTGGAGGTAGAGGGATGGCAGCGGTGGTTTGTGTGGAGGTAGAGAGGGATGGCAGCGGTGGTTTGTGTGGAGGTAGAGGGATGGCAGCGGTGGTTTGTGTGGAGGTACAGAGGGATGCCAGTGGTGGTTTGTGTGGAGGTAGAGGGATGGCAGCGGTGGTTTGTGTGGAGGTAGAGAGGGATGGCAGCGGTGGTTTGTGTGGAGGTACAGAGGGATGGCAGCGGTGGTTTGTGTGGAGGTACAGAGGGATGGCAGCGGTGGTTTGTGTGGAGGTAGAGGGATGGCAGCGGTGGTTTGTGTGGAGGTAGAGAGGGATGGCAGCGGTGGTTTGTGTGGAGGTAGAGGGATGGCAGCGGTGGTTTGTGTGGAGGTAGAGGGATGGCAGCGGTGGTTTGTGTGGAGGTACAGAGGGATGGCAGCGGTGGTTTGTGTGGAGGTACAGAGGGATGGCAGCGGTGGTTTGTGTGGAGGTACAGAGGAATGGCAGCGGTGGTTTGTGTGGAGGTACAGAGGGATGGCAGCAGTGGTTTGTGTGGAGGTAGAGGGCTGGCAGCAGATAAGGACACCCAAAGCTTCCTGTGGAATTCTCTCTCTCACAGTTCCTCTTTTTGGTAATTGTTGCACATCCTGACCCAGGGCCCTGCTGGAAGCCTCAGTTCTTGAGCATCTGAAGCTGGAGTTAGGAGGTAGAAGGCTGTGAGGACTCCTGCCATGGGTGACTTCCTTGGCCTTTTTGCTATAGTATGTCCCTAGGATGAGCTTGCAGACCTGATGGGTGGTGTGCTTATGGCTTTCCCAGTGTCATGAAAGACTTCTGTGTGGATCATTAGCTCTTAGCTTGTAAGTTCTGGTATCCCAAGAAGTATAATGCCCTCAAGAGAGCTCAGCTGCCCAGACTTCTTGAGGCTGAGCTTATAGCTTGTATGAAGACAGTACTATGCCATTGTATGCAGAGTGCTGTGCAGGTATTGTGGCAACCTAAGCCTTCTGCTTCCCTTAAGGTATGGCTGGCTGGTTGGTAGAAGACATGTTGTGTTTCTTGGGCCTGCAGCACAGCCTGGTCTGCATTCAGCCCACAGTGTGGTCATGATGCCAAAGGAGTGATTGTACCTGCCACAGGCTGTGATGCAGGTGGGAGAAGTCATCGTTCAGAGAAAGCAGAGGGAAGTTCCTTATCACCTGCAAATCAGTACTGACATCTCAGTGAGTCCTTACTCCATGTCTAAGTGCAGTCTGGGGCAGTTCTGCTTGCATGGGGGTGAGCTCTCTCTGCCCAGCCAGCTTGTGCAATGTTGAGGGTTTTCTGCAGAAAGCTGGTCATTTGGAGCTACCCAGACAGGGATTGAGGTAGGCAGGAGCTGTCATCCCAGAACAAGAAGCAAAGCATTCAAACTGAGTGGCAGTGGAACAATACCAAGCCCTCCTGAGAGAAGCTGCCCTTGCCTGCTTCTGGCAGAGGTCAGAACCCCGCTCTGGTGTTTGCCCATGCTCCAAGCCTGCTCAGCCCCAGGATCCCCATGCACAGCAGGGAAACAGCAGCTTTTAACACTCTCCAGCTGCCAAGGCTTGCACTGGGACTGATTCTTCTGCTCTTGCTGTTTCGGGTTCCTGGTTGGCTCCACACCAGCCTCCAGCTCACTTGATGATCCTTTCAGCTCTAGCTGGCACCTTGCCCAGCAGGTTCCTGCTGGCTCAGGATGTGGCTGGTGGGACAGCCTGATGTTGCTTCAGTCCACTGAGAAGGACAGAAGTAGGTCTTCCCAGGGCTCTGAATTTCTGCAGGTCACTTGCCCTTAGGCGAGCTGAGGAATAAACCATCATCCCTCTCCTGAGTGTGAACAGCTCCTGCTGCCCAGCAGGGAAATCAAGAGCTGCCATCCCCAAAACCCTTCAGATGTAGCTCCCACTGCAAGCTTGCTGTGTACCCAGGGGTCACCAGCACCCCTCATAAAAGAGGCAACAGTTCAGACCCTAGAGCCAGCACTAGTCCCCTCTGAAAATAGCAGCAAGCTGCGAGGATTATTGCAGGACAGTTATCCATCTTATTGATTAGCCCTGGCTTAATGCTCTGGCTTAAGCTGTCTCTCAGCACTGTGCTAGGAGTGAGGAATGGCCAGGAATTTGCCACCTAATCAAGCATTAGCTCATGCCATCAGCAGAACGTGGCTGGAGTTTTTCCTCCCCTAGAAGAAGAGTTTGTAGATGTGACTCTTGCTGCCTTGGTCTCCCAGTAGGGACTCTATTGAACAACCTCCTTCCCCTTGTTATAAAATCCATCACATAATCTCTTACCCTGAAGAGTGATCAAAGTTATTTGTCAGTTCAGTTATGAAACTGTCCAATTATAGAGAGGAGGGAGAAAAAAACTCTCCCAAACAAACCACCCCTTATGTAACTCATTCTCAGGCTTGCAGAACTGTTCAGCAGCTGTGGAGCTGTGTTTCCAGCAGTAAGCAGGGCAGAGCCTCCACCCAAGAGGTGTGCCTAAGAGCTGCAGGGATGGAGGGGTGGTGAGGAGCTTGTTGAGGTGAAGGAGAAGCTCTGCAGAAGTGGAGCAGCGATGAGAGTAGCAAATGCTTCAAGGACAGCCACTGGGGATGTGTTAACCCACTTTATTAGCATGATCATCATACACTGGGAAGCTCTTCCAGCTGGGAAGGTCACACTGCTTTGTAAGTGGAAAGAGATGCTCAGCCTTTGAGGTGTGGTGTAGCAGCTGTTCTCCAATGTCACAGCAGAGCAGTGGGTTTGAGGAGTTTCTAAAAGAGGGAAAAAAACCAACCCAAAACATTGAGGGAATATAAAACTGAGCTGCCACTTCCCAGAATTGTCCCAAGAGCCCAGGATCCATCTCCATGCATCAGAGAGTCTTCTGCTACTTTGGTGCAGCACTGGAAATCTGAACAATAACACTTCAGGGGGACAGGAATATCCAGTAAACATCCAGCAATGCTTTCTGCAGCTCCTGAGATTTGTGTTGGTGTTCCCCTTGCCCCACTCTGCCCACGTGCTGGTAAGTGAGCAGTGCTGGTAAGACAGCAGCCTTGTGTTCCTGGGGAGTTCAGGAGGGTTCATGTCACAGGAGAGTATCTCAGAAGAGAAAAGAAGGAAGTGGGGACATGCAGGAGATTGGTTTGATGAGGTTTGGTGATGGCTTCAAGCTGAATTTCAGATGAGGAGGGCAGTAAACCCTCAGTTTGGTAGAGTCTAAACATTACTCCTTTTGATTTTGGTCCTAAAAGCAGAACCCAGGGCAGAGATGTGGCCTGGCACATAAACTGCTCCTCTTACCTTTTGTGGCAGCTTTGCCTTGGGACCCCTGGGGTGGGGCAGTGTGAAAGGTATGCCAGTCTCTTGCCTTGCAGCTGCTGCCAAGCAGCAACAGAGCCAAGGATGTGCTTGTCTCTTGCCTCTGTTTGCCCTGAATGGATGTTTTTACCTGCTTTAGCTGCATGATTACCATCCCACAGCCAGCCCATCCAGCTCACAGGCAGGATGAGCCAAGCTCTTGCCTAGGCACAGGGATGTGCTGCAGACAAGTAGTGAACTTCTCCATCTGCTGCTGCATCATACAACTGTTGGAACAGAGGAAGGAAAGGGATGGGTACAAGAAGGGGCAATGCCAGCTTCTATCTTTTCATCCCTCTTAAGAGCTTGCCTCCTGGGTTGCCACATTCCTCAAATCTCCATAGCCCTATCTATACCCCTGTTCCACCTCTCAATTCACAGATCTTCCTGGAGGGCAGAATCCTCAGCTGATTAGTGACTACAAAAGCTAATCCTTTGGGAGCATCACAGTGTCACCACTGTAGAGACCATGGATGATCCTGGCAGTGCTGTCACCCCGGAGGCTGCAGCCTGCTCATGCTTGCAGTGCCAGTGGGAGTCTCTGTTAGCACAGCCCTGGGACACAGCTGCTGTTTCACTGAGTGAAGATTATTGCAGCAGAGTCCCTGGGGCATTCTGCTGCTCTGGGACAGGTCAATGAAGTGTAGTTCCTTACCTTCTAAGGAGGGATTTATGAGCCAGTGTCTCATGTCGAACTGACTTGCAGTGCTGCAGAGATCTGCCTTAGCCTTCAAACAGTTTTGGTGCTCCCAGGAACTTTCTATGGGCCAGGGAGCATAACTGCTTTTGGACATCAGTACAGGCTGGAGATACCCAGTCCAACCCCCCTGCCAGAGTAGGACCATAGAATCTAGTGCAGGTCACACAGTTAACACATCCAGACAGGTCTTGAAAGTCTCCAGAGAAGGAGACTCCACAACCTCTCTGGGGAGCCTGTTCCAGTGCTCTCTGACCATTACAGTTAAGTTCTTCCTCATGTTGAGGAAGGTTACATCCATTGCCCCTTGTCCTATTGCAGGGCACAGCTCTCCCTTGTCCAGTGAACACCTCTGATTACTAAGGCTGTGGAAGGCCTTGCTGGCCTGTCACATCCCTAGATGATGAGGAGTAGCCATTGCCTGCAGGTGCAAGATGAGGGATGCCAGCTGGGTCAGTGCTTGCTGCAGCAAGGCTCGCTGCACTGCAGTGTGTGCTGGAAGCTGTGCTAGTTCATCCTCTGCTGAAGGCTGACTGCACTCAGCTGAAGCCAGGACTTGCCCAGGAAGCCCAGTCTGGGTCCTGCTTTAGTTGTTCATCCTGCCACGCTTGGTCAGGGCTGAGAAGGCCTTAGGCACTGTCTGGCAGGAGCTCCATGTTCCCTGTGTCTCACCTCCCTACTCCTGTGCGGAGAAAAGGAGCAAACAGCAAGGGTTCAGCAGATGTCATTTCTGCTTCTGAAACAGCCTGTGCCCTGGTAAGGCTGTTTGGTCCAGGACTCTCTGTTTCTTCATTTTAAGCCTTTATTCTCCCAGGCAGCTCACAGTGAGGCACAGAAACCAAAGACAGACAGACAGACGCAGGTTCCTTTTTGCAGCACGGTCATACGAGAGCTATTTGTGATGTGCTGACATCAGGGTGTGCAGGGAGACAGTGAGATGACAAAGAGGAGGCACCAAGCAGGCTGATCAATCCATTCTCACTCCTTTCCCTCCTTAATTCCAGGCTGATATTAGGTCGAGGGAGTATATCCGGCAGCAGCTGTGCTCACCGCTGGAGGTCACATCTTCTGGGCCAGAAAGGTAGGTGTGTGTGGGCAGCCCAAGCAGCTGCCTCTCCAAAGGGGATCTGCTCATGTAATGATCTTCAGTAATGGCATTAAAGGGACAGACAGGGTAACAAGGTGAGCTGGAGTGACATCAGGACATGTGCTGCCTCCCTGAGGGCTGGTTTCTGGGGGTTGCAGCCCTGCCGCCTCACACGTTCCTGCTGCCGAGCTCCGTGTCCTGGGCTGGGGAAGGTCGTTGGGGATTTGGTCCATTTCTGGCACCTGTGATAAGCAAAGAGCTAATGCCCACAGGTGTGACCTGAGGTTGGACTGAAATACCCTGCTGATTTCTGCCTCCAGAAAGCAAGGGGAGGGTCAGAGTCCCCCCCTCTTACATAATGTAGGCCAGTGGCTGCTCTGCTGGGCAATGTGAAGCTGGAGCAAGGCCACTGAGGTGCAGGAGTTCCTTGTGTGGTGGCCATGCTGCCTCTTCAGTGTGGTTCATGGGAGCGTTGTTGGGTTCCCTCAGACCCACACCAGTACCAGCATGGATGGATACCAGAGAGCCCTGCCTGAAGAGCTGCTCAGGTGTGAATGGAGCATGCCAAGACTCAAAGTCCATTCTGCTCTGAGGGTCCTGGTGGACCGGAAGGAAGTGAGGGCTGCTGGTGGCAGTAGTGAGAGGTTGCTTATATAGCTCTTGGGGATTCCTTTGAACACCTGAGCAGTGCAGTTCTTTGTGCTGTGCTCAGCTCCTCTATTCTTTGAGTCATGTAGTCAGAAGCAAAGGAAAGGCCTTGCTCTGCTCTTGCAGTGGCAGTTGTGCCAGGCCATGGGCTTAGCCCTGTTCAGTGCCAGGCACTGAAACACACCCGAAGGCCGCATAGTTTGGAAGTCTGCAGCTGAAACCCCAAACTCATTCCATTTATGAACATATATCTCCAAACTGGTGTACCTGAGCACATTATTCACTAGTGACATGGTTCTTTGGTCTTTTTGGTGTTTACTTTGTGATCTTTCCTTGGGTTTGTTCCTAGCAGAAAAAAGGAAGCTGAGCTGGATGATTAGTCTGATGCCAGAAGAAACCTCATCACTCGATCCTCTCCTCCACCAAGACTGTGGTTCTGTGGAGTGCAACAACCCAGTGCTGCCAAGGGGAGAGCAGTGCCAAGCCATGTTGGTCAGGACAAGACCAACCACTCTGCATGGGCCCGCTGGGCTCCTCAAGGATGACTTTTAGAGCACGTTCCTCAGGGCTGATTTTTCAGCATTGTAAAAATCTTTGTGTGAAGCCAAAGTGCACTTGGAAGTTTGCAACAGCTTCCCCTCAGAGCTCGGGCAGTTGTGGGAGGTGCTTTACAAAGAGGTGCTGAGGGACTTAACTTAAAATCCAGAGCTGGAATTTGGCTCCTACCACACCTCTGTGGCACAGAGACTTCCTCTCTTGTTTTTTTTGGAGCGGCTTCCCCCTCAGTGCCTGCAGCCTGTGCTCAGATTCCCTCTGTACATCTCTGGGGAACAGAAGCGCGGCGCAGAGCTCCGGCTGCTCCTGCCAGACGGGCAGAGGACTCCGCGTTTCAGGTGGGTGTGTGACTCACGAGGGAGGGCATGGAGCCAGCACTCTGCTGCAGATTTTGGAAGAGTCTCGAAGGTCTGAGCTCCAGCACCTGAGAAGCTTTCTGTTTGTTTTGGTGCCAGTGGCTTCTGCGTGCCTGGTGCCGTGCAGCAGCAACCCAGTCCTGGTGGCTGTGTGCAGGCCGTCGTCTGTGCTGGCCGGGTGGTGCTCTGCTATTGCTGGTCTTGGTGAGAACCTGTTCTGTGTTGCTGCTGGAGCACACTTCAGATGGAAGGCCATCATGGGACTCAGACTTGCTTGGTGTTCCTCTCAGCCTCTTGGCAATGACTGAAGCTCATGGTGCAGACCAGCTCTTCCTGAAGGAAAGATTATGTCGGGAGAAAGGAGAATTCTCTGTCAAGGAATATGGGGAGGGAGGTCCTTTCTGACACGCAAATCAGTCAAGGTGTCCAGATTCCAGGCTTGAGTTTTTGCATTCTGAGTGGACTGGGACCAATGTCAGGTCATGAGGAAGAAGGTCTCTCTGCCCAGTACACTTGGACCAGTATCCACCAGTTAAGCCATTTGTGAAGCTTTGCTTTAGCAGCAGAGCACAGAACAGATTCTACCCCTGGATCGATGCAGTGAGCCTCATGCAGTTTGCAGGGCTGAAGCTTGTCCTCCAGAGTGTGGCTTCCTGGTTGTTTTCAGCAGATTATTCCTGACCATTTGTGAAGAAAATTGGAGCAGATACCTGAGCTCTTGAACACAGCCAGAACTCTGGCACGTTGATGTAAGGAAGCCATGGCTGTGTAAGATCCTAGCCTGAAGAAGAAGCACATTTTGCTGGGATGGGAGAGGGGTGCTCAGGGGCAGGACTCCTGTGATCAAATGCTGTCAAACATAAATTTATCCAGCAGCTGTTGTTGTTCTGTTCTTGCCACCACCTCAGTCTTGGAGCTGCTTTCTGTGTAAAGGACATTTGGCCCCTTTCACATGTCCATGCAGCATCTGCTAGGTCAGAGTCTGGGCTGGTTCCTCCCTGACATCCAGGAGGGAAAAAGGGAGGAAGCAACAAACTTGGCTCCCCTGGGGTACCTTTGGGGAGATTTGTTGGGCTGGTCCTTGGGAGAGTTGAGAAGGACAAGAGGTGGCGACAGGGTGCTTCCCAAAATGCCATCTCCTGGGATGCCTCAAAGCTGTTTTCACACCAGAGTTTATGTGAGTGGACAGAGACAGGGTAAGGACAGATGTCACAGTGAAAGTGTGCTCCTTTCAGCTGGGTGGCACATGGGGAGCAAGGGGCTGCCTGCCAGGCCAGGGGAAGGGGAAGCATTTGGGTTTGTGTCTGATGCTGGCTTTGGAAGGGGACAGGGGTGCAACCCCACAGGTGCAACACCTCTTCTGCTACTACCCTGTCCCCTGCCTTGAGGGAACAGCATGGAGATAAAGCCTGCTGAAAAGCAGCCCTGTGACCACGCTGACTGCCAGCTTGAGATGCCAGTGAAACCACCAAAGGGGGTGGGGAGAGCCTCTCCTGGTGCTGCCAGCTCCTTCATCTATGAGGAGCTGCCCAGGGTCAGCAGGAACCTAGCTGAAACACTCCTCCCCAGCCTCCCAGGAGTGATGGGAGAGGATCCAGCAATGACTCACAGCTGGAGTGGATGAGGGAGAGAGCTGCACAGCCTGGGTGCTCTTGGGAGGGAGGAGTACTGCTTTGGAAATCAGCTCCCCCTGCAACAGGAGACTCAGATCTGGCACAAGGAGGAAGGGCTTGCCGAGACCTCCTGAGGTGGGAACCCCACATCCCCTGAACACAGGGGTGTGCCTTCAGCTCTGAGCACAAACACCCTCTCTTCCTTTTGGGGTGAGCCATGCAGGACCCTCCTCACTGCTAGGGGCCGAGGTACTAACTGGCAGGAATTGTTCTGGGCCTTTTCCCACCCCTTCCTAGGAGCCATGGGACTGCTGTCAGCAGCAAACAGTTCATCCATTTCTCCTTCCAACCACACATGGAGCAGCAACTCCACTAGACCCTGGGGACTGGGTCTTCTACTGCCTGTCCCAAATTCAAGCACAGGTGATGTGCTGTGGGCAGGGCAAAGCTGTTTCTTAGAGCAGAACACCACAGGAATCCATCTTTTCCTTGCTGGTTACCTTGGCCCAGCCTGTGCTGGAGTGACACAAGACTAGCCCAGGCTCATCCCAAATTGAGTCAAACCACACATCTGCTGTGAATTTACCTCAGTAGTGCTGGAGCACCTCAATTTGTCTCAGCTGTGCCAGAGGAGGGTCTGCTGGGGAGTGGAGCAGGTGATGCTCTGGGGTTTCCTCAGCAGCTGGGACCTGGCTGTGTGGCTGAAGTGGTTGAGTGTCTCCTGATGATTGGTGATTTTGTGTGATTCTGGTTGGTGCTTGACCACGAGAGGGTTGGGGTGTGCTGGTTGGTAGAGGTTCTGCAGAAGGAGATGTGAGCTGGGCTACACTGAGCCCAGTTTCTCAAGAGGCTCATGAGATGCTTGCTCTTCTGGATCTGCAGCTGGGGGTTGTCTTCTGCTGGGCTCCAGGCTTTTTGCCTTGGCAGTCACCCTGAGAGAAGACAAGCTGGTAACAGAGCACTGAAACCTGTCTGCAACGGAGATGCCTCTGCTTGGGAGGTAAGTGAAGGGAAAAAGCATTTAAAAAGGACAAAAAGAGACCAAAAGCCTCACTGTGACTGCTTCCCATGGGCACCACTGCTGCTGCTTCCCTCTGTGTCAGCTGAGTGTCCCTGTGCTCTTGCTCTGTGTGCAGGCAATCTGAGGTCAGATGGCTGTGGGTTAGAGTCACCTTCTTGGGGGTTGGATGGAGGAGAGGTCTCAGAGGTGAGGCTGTGCAGCCCTCCCTGCAGAGCTGGGGGTGGGTTTCAGCATTTCCCTGCATGGTGCCACACTCTCAGCTACCAAACCTGGAGCAGCACTTCCACAAGCAGACTAATCCCCGTGTTTGGTGTCTACTCGTGGCTCTCTGAACACAATAAGGGATTAACTTGGTCTTTATCTAATTGGTTTATAACCTAGGGAAGGGAAAATCGCTTTGTAATGCATGAAACCTCCTCCTGGAGCCTGTGCGTCCTTCCTGAATAAACTCATGCACAGCTCTTCCTTTTTAACTCTCCCTTTGCTGGGAATCAGCTTTTCTGGCTTCAGATGTTTGTTCTTTGGTTCCAAACAACTTATTGCTGATGTCTTCTAAAGCCTTGCCTTTCGTTGTCACCAAGGTTACTTTAGCATTTCTATCTGTGACTCTTCAGGGGTCTCTGAATGGGTCTTACTGCTTGGTAACTCCTCAGTGCTGCTGGTAAACAGGATACAGGAACCAATGGGAAGGAAGATGGAGGGATGGAGGAAGGAGACTGAATCCTCTGGTGTGGGCTCTGTTAGAAGGTTTTGGGGGTAGTTCTTTAGCTTCTCACTATGGTGAAATTGTGTACAGAAACACAACCCCTGCCCCTCTGCTCTGTGCCTGGAGGGTGAGCTGCAGAATCTCGGGATGGTGGGGTTGGAGGGGGCCTCTGGAGATCATCTAATCCAACCCCCCTGCCTGAGCAGGTTCACCTACAGTGGGTTGCACAGGGCAGTGTCCAGGCTGCTTACCTTAGGTTTAACAAATCTGCCACCTCTGCTGCGTTTCCATTCAGCCAGTGTGGCCAGCAGGGGCTGGGCTGTAGCACCAGCATCCTCCTGCTCTGCTCCAGGCAGCTGCTCCACAACCCATTCTGGTGCTGTTGGGATGTGCCATGTGGGTTTGGATTTCCTGACTCCCTGCTGTGCTCTCTCTATGAGATGTGGCACCGAGACAGCTCTGCAAAAGGATTCCTGCTGGTGTCGTGTTGGGGGTGTGGAGTGTGCCTGCTCCCTCCCCTGCATGCGAACACGCTGCTGGGAGGGGATGTGTGAGCCGGAAAGCTTTCAAGAACTGCCTGTTCTTGGAAGCTCGTGGTTCTGCCTGGCCTGTGCAGCCTCCCGTGCTCAGCATCGGTGTGCAGGGCATGTGGCTGGGTGGCCTCTGAGCCGTGCAGTGAGGAGAAGGCTTCATGTCCCACAGGGCACCCAGCCACTGCCCTGCAAGCCAGCTCCCTCCTCCAGGAAGCTGGTAATTAATGCAGGAACTGCTTCTTGGCTGGAGGGAGTCACCTACCCTGCTGAGATGCACATGTTGGAGAGCCCTTTCTAGCTGCCCTGCCTTAGGCTCATCAACAGACACAGCCTGCCCCAGCTTAATTAAACTTGAGCTGCCCCATGCTGAGCCTCCTCACTGCAAGCTTGGCTTCCGCAGGTCAGGCTCAGCCCAGCGCACAGTTAGAAGCAGATCAAAAGCTGCTTAAGAGCTTCTCTGTGCTAACCTAAACTGGCAGAAGGAACCAGACACATTTGCCTTCTGAACCTGGTGTTGGTGCTTCCAGTTTCTCACCACCCTCCTGAGAGCTGTTCTGTTTTGCTGTTTTGTTTACCCTCTGAGGATACAGAGAGAGATGTAAGATTTGTGCCACACAAATGCTAAATGATTTGTTGTGCTGCAGATCCTCTGGACCTTCTTCCTCTATGATCTTTGTGGACACCTAGAGATCAAGAAGGAAAATCTCTGCAAGTGTACTGCTTATCAGGGCTCCACTGATAAGGGAGAGAAGATGCTTTAGGATTCAAGTCTGATTCTTTTCTGATCATTGAGGGATTATAGATGAGTAGCTCAGTCACAGACACCTCTGTGCCTGGAGCTTACTGTAGGCTGGATGCTGCCTGTGCAGTTTGTATTGCAGGGACTGAGCTCTGGTGACTGGGGCTTTGTATTTTGGGACACTCATGCTGAGGGCAGGGAAAGTGGTTTTGCTGGGATTTCCCTGCCTTCCCACCCCCCAGTTCTCATTCCTCTTCCCTTCTAGCTTGTGCTGGTCAGGTAGATTTAGGAGAGGCTGCTTCCCTTATGCTTCTCCAAACTCACTCCAGCTGTAGCCATCACCTGGGTACAGTGTGCAGCCACAGGCTGCAGAGCTCCTGCTACAACCAGCTGAGGTTCTCCTTCCACATTTCCAGTGCATTTGACTTGTGTAGAGCTGGTTGGGGCAGCTGTGTGCTGTTGGCTCTATCCCTTCTGCTCCCAGCAGGGAGGACATTGCTCAGTTTTGGGCCCTAACCCCTGGCTAAGTGTTGGCCTCTCTGGGACAGCTGAGCCCCATCAGGCATCCAGAAGCCTCCTGTGCCGCGGATGCACAGGCTGGTGCTAGCAGGCACTGTCTCTGCTTGCAGAGGGCACTGCTGAGGCTGGGAAGCATTGTGATTCCCCTCCAGTTGTCTCCTTTTGTCCTGTAAATGGGTCTCCACCCCAACCACTCTGTTGGTCTCTGTCGATCCTCTCTAACACCGACTCGGACACCTCTTGCCACAGTCCTCCCAGCCCCTGGCTTTATTTTAAGGCCATATTAATTAAAAGCAAATGAGTGGAATTTCTCTTGACATCCAGATTAATAACAAATGAGATAATTATGAGCTGTGTCATTAGGGTGATGGAGCAGCTTGTGCAGGGATCAGTCTAAAGGAAAAGATGTCAGGACTGCAGTGCACAGAGAGATGTCTCCTTTCTGGTGGCAGGGGCCGGGTCTGAGCAGAGTTGAGGCTGTGACTCCCAAAAAGCAGCTGGGGAGGGCAGGAGGGTGGGGTAGCAAGCAGAGAATGTGTTATCTATGGGGCAGGTGAGAGCACAAACCTGATTTCTCTGGGGCACCTGCTCTTCTAGAGCCAGGGCCAACAGCATCTCCCTGCATGGGGCAGGCTGTGAGCCTTGGCTGGCACCTGGGCAGATCAACTTCAGCAGCTGCACCAGGCTCAAGGCCATCCACTGCCCTGAGAGCAGCAGGGGCTGAGTGGCATGGGAAGGTGCCCGCTCCATTTTTGAGGCTGCTGGTTGGGTTTACTAGGGGCTAAAGAGCCAGCACTGGTGAGCATACACAGCAGTGAGCCTCCTTCTGCTGCACCTGGGCTGAAGGAAGAGGATGAGAAGGTGAAGTGGGGCTGGGTGTTCTCCTGGAGGTGCAGCCCCTTCGCCGTGGCTCTGCATGGGTGCTCTGCATGTGCCCACTCGTGCCAACTTCCTTCTGAGAGGGCATACTCAGAGAACTTCTGTCCCTGTTCCAGAGGCCTGAACAGCTTTAAAAACCCCAAATAAAGTCCATAAAAATCATCCTGTAATTAATTCTTGGGTTAGTTCCCAACTCCAGGCAGAATGTTTCCTTAGGAACGTGCTTTTCCTTGCTTTTCTTGGACTCGCTGCTTGGCTTGTTGTACCTCTGCCTGCAACACCCCCCCTCCCCCCAGCTGTTCACACTCAGCTGCTGGTGCTTCGAGCCAGTGCATCGATCTGATTTTTATTTCACTCGATTTTTCTAATGTTATATTTATTGAGCACTCCCAAAGACCTTGTGCAGGGGAGGCCCCCGATGAGCGCAGGGACTCTGCCTCCCGCCCTGCCTGACGTAGGTGGATGAGCCGAGGAGGAGGGGGACACCAGACCAGCATCTCCTGGCTGATGTTTTGACTGGAGCGGTTTCTCTTGTGTGGAAACGGCTCCCGTTTGCATGCTGCCGAGGAGGATGTGCTGAAGCAGGCCAGTGGCGTGTCTGGAGGGAGGGCTGCATGCCGGCGATGACAGGCGCGGGAAGGAGATGAAAGGGAGGAGAGGAGGTGCTGGGAGCCAGCTCCGCGCCTCTGTCCTCGCTTGAAAGGGAGGCGTCCGTCTTCCTCGCCACGAGCATCGCTGCCTGCTAATAAAGTATCAAACACATTCGGAAGAGAGTGTTTAGGATCTGAAAGCCTGTGATAAATCTAGGAGCTTTGCGACTTGTTCAAAACTCCGGCGGGGAGGGAGCAAGGTGATTAAAGCTCTCTGATTAGCACAGCAGCTTGATTTGTAACGGGTGGGACTGGGAGGGTTTGGGAGATCCAGCCGGCACAGAACGAGGTTTCTTCAACAGATCACTCGGATATCAATTAGTTTGCTGGGTAAATGTCACCTGGTTTCTCTTTGTTTGTGGTAAACTGGTATCTAATTAATTTGATGTGGTTATTGCTTGTGACTGACACCTCTGAGACTACTACAGCCTCAGGGGCAGGCAGTGGAGCAGGGCAGCGTCGGCAGCAGTCAAGCTCTACCCCACCCGTGGGGCAGGACCAGGGAAATCCCAGTCCCTTGAGGACAATACCACAGCCTCTCCTGTGTTTCTGCTGAGCCGAGTCCTCCTCCGTGGCCTGGGGGTGAGTTCTGGGGGTCAAAGCCCTTTTGGTCAGGCTGGGCTGTGAAGCTGTCCCTGCCACTGACCTGAGCCTCTTCTCTTCTGCCCACTGAAGGTGGATAAATTTAATTTTGCTGAAAATAGCCTCCCCCCGCCGTGCTGCTTGCTGTTCTGCCTCCTTCCCTGGGATCTGCCAAGCTCTGCTTGGACCGTGTGGCTGCAGCTCCTGGAGCACAGGAAGCAGCCGAGGAAGCGAAAGCTGCTCCCTGAATCTCACAAGCAGTTGGGTAAAGGAGGGCAGAGCTGCAGCAGGAGCATGTGGAGGACAATTCCCGTGTTCCAGCCCTCGGGAAAAGTGGTGTGTGTGCAGCATGGATGGGGCTGAAGGCTTTCAGCCAAGTGCAGCATACAGAGGGTCTGTGGACACACCTGACCTCAGAGAGCTCTTCTGTGGCTGAGGAGAGCCAGGAGGTGACCCAAGGAGCCCCAACTGTCCCTGGGGGTCTGGCAGCTTGGCACCCCAGGATGAGCTGTGAGATCTGTCTCCTGGGGGCTGGGAGTGAGCAGGCAATGCTGTGCTGGGGACTCCTCTCCAAGCCCTGAATGCCTCCACAGAGCTCATGAATATTAATGACACCAACATATGGATGATCAGGGAAGGGAGAAGGAGCAGCAACTGTTTCCAATTGGGAAGCACAGCCCATCCCAAATCTAACACTGGTGCAAGTAAACAACCCAGTTTCTAGGTGCAGGATGGTACTGGTGGGGCTGGAGGGGGAAAGCTGGTGGGGCCTGGGGCTGCCTGCAGTTGCTCTGGGCTTTGCTGGGGGCATTGGGCTCCTGTTCCCCCCATGGGAGGCAATAAATCATTACAGCCTTGTCCAAACCTAGGAGTTTGCCCACCCCCTCGGGGTGTGGGAGGCTGGGTGGGCAAGAGGGTGTGTGGGTGGCTGGGGGGAGGCTGCTGGTCCCTGGCTTTCACAAGCACTGAGTCAGCGACACGATGGAACCCTGCATCCCTCTTCTCCCTTCCCTGGCAGGAGGGAACCTTGTGGGGTGATCTAAGACCTCTGCATCTCTCCTCAGTCTCTGGCAGCAGGGCCGGGGGTGGCTGCTGGCGTGGGGTTGCCCTGTGGCATCTCTGACTTGCATAAGAGCCTCGCCAGGATGATAAATGTTAAAATCTGCTGCAGGCTATCGCTGACCTAATTTCCAGCATCGCTGTGGATCTTGTCATCTGTTGCTTACAGCCTGGGTGCAGATGGGCTGACAGGAAGCTAAGAAGGGGAGAGGGTTTATGGGGACCACCTAAGCTGTGCTGCCCTGGTACCCCCAGCCCTGGATGGGGCAGGGACCTGTGCTGCACAGGGCTGGAAGTGCCAGGACTGCACAGGATGGGCTGTGACCCCACTGCAGCTCATACCTCCATGGGATGAGCCTCCCGTGCCCACCTGGGGTAAATAATATGCTTGGGGTCTAGCTCAGCTTCTCTCCCTGCAGAGTTTTGCTAAGCAGAAAACAAATGCTAATTACACAGCATAATTAGCAAGATGCTGCATCTATTTTTAATCAGCTTTGAAAGATGTATTCTTCCTTCTGCTCTGTGCTCACCAGCAGCCTCTCCCAAGGCAGAGCAGTGCTTAGTCAGGGACCTTCCGGTGGGAAATCAGTTGCTATTCCCCTCTGAGCTCCTGCGATGGAGCTAAGATCCCTTCTGGGACACCCAGCTAGAGGAGCATCCCTCCCAAACTCCTTGATGGAGTCTGACTTCCCAGCCACTCCGTAATCCATCAGGGAGGGAAGAAAAGGCTGGAGGAAATCAGCTCTGTCAATGTGGCATTCAGCAGCAGCTGGGAAAAATCACAGGAGGAGGAGCCTGGGAAAAGGTTACCAAAATATTCTGAGAAGACAAGGTGCAGGAGGGCAGCCCCCATTTCCCAGCAGCTCCCTGTCCCTGGAGTGGGTGGGATGGGATCTCCCTGATGCTGGGAGGGATGCCTAGTGTCAGCTCTGGCTGAGGAAGGGGGGCTTCAGAGAGAGCTCCAGGGTGTAAAAAGCAAATGTTGCTATGAAACATTCAGCAGGGAAGATGCAAAGTGACATTTAAAGTGGATGCCTACATCTGCTGCACCTGCAGGTGTTGGGGGCATGTGTGTCCCAGTCCTGCAGGTTGTGACATGAGCAGAAGTGATCTGTAAGTGGGGAGGATGTTCATGGGACCCCTAGAGAGCAGAGCTCTGCTCCTGCAGCAGGGGAGGGAGCAGCTCAGAAAGATCCAGAATTATGTTTCATAGAATCCTGGAATTGTTTCAGTTAGGAAAGACCTCCAAGATCATCAAATTTGATCCCTCCACCAAGTCTGGTGCTAAACCATCTCCCTTAGCACCGTCATCTCCTCTCTGGGCAGCCTGTTCCAGTCTTTGATACCCCTTTCAGAGAAGAAGCTTTGTCTACTATCCCATCTGATTTTCCCCCATTACAACCTGAGGCCGTTTCCTCTTGTCCTATTTCTTGTTAGTTGTGAGAAGAGGCCAACACCCATCTGGCTCCAACCTCCTTTCAGGGAACTGTAGAGAGCTAAGTGCTCTCCTCACCTCAGCCTCTTTATTTCTGTTCTGCAGAGAAGGGTGGCAGGCAGCTGCAACCAGCCAACACAGCCTCTCAGGAAACAGGGAGAGCTTTTTATACACAACATTAACAAGGAAGAAACTGCCCCCAAATAAATGACTGGTTGCCTGTGCTCACACAACAGAAGTTTGTTTGTGCATGTCCTGATTTGTGACACTAAGGTGGTCCTGCATTTACATGTAAAATCCTCTCCTCGAGGGGTGGTTCTTAAGGTGACTCAGTCAGCTCAGGTGACCAGAGGTGGTACCTCCAGCCCATCAGCCACCATCAAGTTTTGAGTTAACTTCCTGTCCAGCTACAGTTCCTGCTGGAATCTGTTTCAAACAACAGCTTGACCACGCAGTGGCTATGCCGAGGTTCTGTTCTGAGGGACTCTCCATCCTTGCCTCAAAGCAGACCCATCATGGCTGCCTAATTTTTGTACACTTTTAGCTCTCCTCAACATCCAGCACACAAAGTATCCCTGGAGCCTGAGCTGCTGGAGATGGTCTGTTTGGTGACTGCTGCTGCTGTGTCCTCATTTCAATCATTCTGTGCAAACAGCCCTCCCCAGCCTCCCTGCTCCATCCTCCCCCATCCCATCTCCAACTGCAGGAGGCCACTAGGGTCGTAGCTGCCTCCTCTCTGCTGCTCAAAACGATTTCCCTCTGGAGCTGCTCTGAGCGCTGCTGCTAACCCCTTACGGTAGGACAACAGCGCTGCCCTTTCCTGTATTTACCCACCAGCACCTCCCCCGCTCCATCAGCTGGGCTGTGGCACAGGGACAGCCTGATCCTGCTCCCAGCAGGCTCTGGGCCATGGCTGGTGTGGTCCCAGCTCTCTGCACATCCCAGCAGATGAGCCATGGTGATGCTTGTGCAGCAAAACCTCCTCACGCATCCTCCACCCTGCAGCCTTGCCCTGCCAGGGGCTGTGCTTGGCATCTCCTCATCCCTGCCTTGCAAAGATGGAAAGTGGCACCACTGGGGCTTCTTCTGACCAAGGGGGCTCTGGTTATTATGGGGTGCTGGTGCAGGGAGAACAAGTGAGATGCACAAGACTGTAGGGCTGGTGGGGCTTGCTGGAGGACCATGCTTTGGGGCCAGCCATTGCATCCTACAGAAATACTCTGGGCTGATGTGTCCAAAGCTGCTGTGGGGTCCAAGAGCTGCAGGGGTGCTGCAGGAGCTCTGTAGGGCTCCCTGCCCCTCACCATGGCTACTCAATACCTTGTGGGTTTGAATAATTCCTGCAGCCACCAAGAGCCTAATTAAACTGCAGAATCTGGGTTACCAAAGGGAGCCTTTTCCATTGCCTCACTGCTGCAAGCCCTGATGGATGGACCCCCGGGGCCTGGGGAGCAAAGTTTAGCTCCTGCTTCTCTTCTCCCTTCTCTCTACTGCCCCACTTTCTCTGCAAGGGGGCTGCAAAGGGGGCTGGTGCTCATCTGACCCCCCACTGCTGCAGGCTGCTACTGCTGCTCTGGATTGAAGCATGGCTGAGCAATGTGGAATGTCTTTGCTCTTTTGGTGCTGTTTGGGTGAAAGCAGCTTTGTAGTGGGAAAGGGATGTCTGTAGAGGCAGGCTGCTGTCCCACTGGGGTAGACATCAACCTAGTGTGAGATCCCCTTGCGGGTCTGACAGCACTGAGCTTGGCAGGAGCTCACATCCCAAGCACTTAGAGACCTCAGGAAGGTTTTGCAGCCCGGCTGAGGTCTGAGCTGCTGTGTTTGTGCTGGGAGCTGTGTCTGGCTCACTCAGGGATTGCAGAGCTGTTGTCTTTGGGGAGATTTTTCATGTTACAGATTCATTACTTCTGCTGTAGGAACAGTCTCTGCAAAGTCCTGCTAGAAGATAATGGCTGGCCAGAGGCTCTTCTCCCTGTGCTAAAAGAATTTTGTGTTCCTCTAGCCCTGTAGTGCAGGAAGGATGCTCTGGGGCTCTGTGCCTGTTGAGGGGCACCAGCCAGGGCATCTCTGGCGTCATCTCAGCAGGGCTCTGGCCAAGTCTGGTTGGGTTTCCTAGGGAGATAAGGGCTTGAAGAATCCCCTTCCTTGGCTGTGCCTGGAAAGGATGCCCAGGCAGTGCCGCTGCTGCGGTGTGGAGGTGTAGGGAGAGGGTGCTCTGCCAGGGAAAGCTCCTGAGCAGCGTTTGAGGGACACTGTCACAGCCGTGACTCATGCCTGTGACTGGAGCAGTCTGTCAGCCTTGACTTTGTGCCCGGGGTCACATCCAGCTGCCTGTGGTGACCCAGCTGGTCACTGTGCCCCTGCAGCAGCAGCAGGGCTCAGCCTTGACACCCGCAGCTCTGGGTGCCCTGTGGCTCCAGGACCTCGCTGCTCCTGCCCTGCAGGGCTGATCGATCTTTTCCCTTCCCAAGTCAGGAAACCCTCTCAGCCCTGCCTGGTGCCCTGGAGCAGAGTATTTGGCTGCTTGCCTCCCTGTACTTCACCTCAGCAAGCAGCCTGCAAGTTGCTTGCTTGGAACAGTGTCCCTGGGGTAACCTGGGCTGGCGTTTGGCAGCCCCCAGCTCAGCAGGAGCCTCTGTGAGCAGCTGCAGCGATGCTCAGTATCAGCTGATCTCCTCAGCCCCACACTTGCTACTCAGGCTGTTTACATGCAGGTTGGAACTGCTGCCTGAGCCTGCAGCACTACATGGCTCCCTGGCCTTGGGAGGGATGCTGCTGGTGCTCCAAACCCCATCTAGAAGCCTTGCTGGGGAGGGGGGAGGATGCTGCAGCCTGTACACCCCTCTTTACCCCCCCAGTAACCTCCGTTTCACATGAAATGAAGGCAAAGAGTTTCCTGCGGGCATGTGCCACCATTTCTGTTGTTTCCCTGACACGGCCCTGCCCAGGCTGGGAGCCGAGCTCCCCTCACTGCTCCTGGGGGGCTCTGCTGGTTGCCTGCTCCGTGTCTCATGCATATTTAATCCGGGTCTCATGGAGCCATGTGCTCCCGGCACGCCGGCACAGGCCAGGCATCCAGCATGACACACTCGCTGCTAATTAGTCTAACGGCATGTTATTAAGTGCCTTTGGCACTGCAGAGTGATGATGCTCTGGGATGTTTCTGGGCCCCAGTGCTGCAGGCAGTTTTGCTTGCAGGCAGGTCCTCCCGCGCAGAGCAGGGATGCAGGAGAGGCTACCTCGGGACGCTCCGTCTCTCTCCTTTTCGTGGGTGTTTGGCTCTAAAGTACAGCCCATTGATTTATTTTTGTGTGTGTAGCCCATCACCTCCTTTCACCTCTGGAAAGTTCTTGGTGGAGCTGACCTGTGCCTGAGAGGTGGGGAGAGGAGGACGGGCGATGGGGTGCGTGGTGCCTGTGCGCGAGAGTGGATTCTCTTCCGTGTGAGTGGCTGGCGAGGAGTCGGATCAGGGCTGCAAATCCCAGCTGCATCCTGCCCTTAAGAACTCTCCCTCGCCCCCGTCGATATTTCTGAGCTATCTCCCGAGTCGCAGGGCCTGTCCTCATGCAGCCCAAGATCTCCATCTGCTCCGCAGCTCTAAAAGCCTCCTGGATTTAGTGCACTGGGCGCTGGTGTGGTGTGCCTTATCCCTGTGCTTGCAGGGGATGCTGGGCTGGCTCTCACCAGCGTCACCGAGGCAGGGCTGGTGTCACCAAACAGCTTTCAGCCCAAAGCAGCAGTTTCTAGTTGCAGGGCAAGGTGTCAGGATTGGTGCCTCTTATTGATGGGTCTGTACTGCTCATCTCCTCTGGCAGGATCCTCCTTCTCTCCCTCCCTCCCTCCCTCCCTGCCTGCCTGCCGCGGGAGCTGGCATTGCTGCAGTGGCAGCAGTGTGGGGATGTGCAGGTTGCATGTCTGGAGATGCTGCTCTGTGCTGAGCTGGGACAGGCAGGGATGGTCCTGCAGTTGCTCTGCTCCTCTTCTTACTGCCTGGAATGGCTGCACGCAGGGGACAGGCATGGAGGGGCTCAATACCCACAGGTTTTTAGGGCCTGAGAGACAGATGAATGTTCCCTTCACAGCCTTGGGGAGCCTGGGGTGTGATGAGCTGGGACATTTCTTACCTCTCTCTTGATGCAGAAGCCTCTGCTCCTTCAGTTCCATCCCCCACATCCCACCTTGCTCTTGCCCACAGTCTCCCATGTGCTCTGGCCCCTCTGCTGCCGCCCACCTTGGGGGCCCTGCTTTAGTCTCAGCAATGTTTTCCAGCTACCAACAGGAAAAAAAAATGTGCCTTTAAGGGTAATTTTTAAATTGCAGTTTCAGTTGTAGTGGAGCACAAGCCTCCAGCTCCTTGTTTCCTCTCTCTTCAGCAGCTGGTGGGCAACGTAGCTTTATCTTGGCACCTGGGATGGATGAGTGTGTGGAGAAGATTTCATGGCATGGCTCTGCTTTGAGCTGGGGCAGGGCTGGGGTGGGCTGGTGGTGGCTGAGAACAATGCAGGAGCTGCCACCCGTTCCCTGGGTAAAAATAGCATTCCCTTTGCAAAGATGTAGGCTGTTCCCAGTGACACAAAACCAAACAGGCTGTCCTTGGAGCAGCTGCTTTTCAGGGCCAGGCGGGAAGGGGATGATGTCTGCATCACCAGGGACGGCTGAGCTCTGCTCTGGGGGCTGGGGAAGAGGGTGAGCTGCTGGAGGAAGGGGGTGTGCAGCCTTCTGGCTGGGGCTCTGCAGTATTGCTGCCTTTGTAAGGCTGTCAGGATGCTGATCAAAAATCACTTCTAAACCTCAGGGAGATCTGGGGAATCGGGGAGTTGGAAACTTTTAGTTGCACAGTTCTCTTCAACACCCATTTTGTGTCCTTTCATTCATGTGGTTCTCCCCATCCTACACACCTATGAGCTGTGGTGGAGGCTCCTTCAGCAGCCCATCTCTGCCTTCCTTAATCACCTGTGAGAGTGACTGATGAGTGGCATGTTACACTCAGCCTGTACCCTGTGGGGCTCAGTAAATTGCTCTAAAAGAGTTTTGATGTTTCATTCTTACCTCTTGCCCCCAGAGGACTCCTGATGCTGACTGTCCCCATCCTAGGCTACCCAGCACTTGTAATTCTGCTTTGTCTGTGGCTACAGCACAGACATCAGGTCCCCAGCCCTCAGACCTGCAGCTTGGCTTGAGGCATCCTCCCTCACTGCCTCACCCTGTTCTCTGTATTATGATAATTGTGACTTGAGACATCCCCCAAAAGACCCAGAGCCATCACAGGAGTAAACACTGCCAAGAGAAAAGGCTGCATTAGGGTGGCAGGCACCGGGTGATGGAGAAGGGCCTGGGGGTTGGCTGCTCTCTGGCAGCTGAAGATGCTGGAGATGGAGTGGTCAGGGATGCTGTTAGCAGAGGCTGCAGTTGGCTGTAGACATTGCTTGGGAAGATGCAGCACAAGTGGCCACGGGGCCCTCATCATCCCCATAAAGCTCAGACATGCTGGCCACAAGCATGGCACCAGTGAGGGCTCTGCTGAGTTGTGCCAGCTGCATCCCTCAGTGTTGTGTCACCGTGTCCTTGCTCTTACAGAGGAAGGAAGGGGAGTGCTGGTGGCACCAAGGGATGTGTGGTGCTCCCATTCCCAGCTCCCCTGGGATGGGGAGAGTTACAGGGGGGGGTGTGTGCACGGAATCGTTTGTGGCTGGTTGTGAGGAGTAAATAACACTTTTCCTACTTGTGTCTTTGATGTTAAAAGCAATTTATCTGGCAAGTCAGTTGGGGTAGATATGCAGCAAGTGGGAATTTGCAGCAGTTACTCAGGAACGGTATCAGGCACCCTGCGAGGTGCAGCCCTGCAGATGCCACTGCCAAACCCCCCAGCCTCTGGCACCTGTGTGGCCTTCAGCCTTGACACCTTCTGAGCCAAGCACCCCTGTGTGCCCCCTGTGCTGAGATTTGCCCTCTGGAGTGATGCCTTCCAGGAACAGCACTTGGAGCCCAGCCTGGCTCCCTGAAGGGCAAGCGAATGCCCCAAGTACAGCTCCTGCCTGTGCCAAGAAGGTTTGCTGCAGAGAGCTGAGGGGCATTGGGCACAAGGGGCTGCAGGCTCTCACTGTCCCCACCATCACCAGCTTGGCAGAGGCAGCCAGAGGCAGCGGAGCTTCCAAGCCTGCATCTTGGGGGAAAAAACAAAAATAAAATCAGTTTGTATGATGGTGTTACATAAACCAGGGAAAGAGGGGGTCTGTGCTCCAGGAGAAGGGGAACACATGGCAGGTACAGCCAGGGCTCAGGGAGTGCCGGGCAGAGGGGGTGGGGAGAGGGGCTCCAAGGGGAACGGGACAGAAATTCCTGTTTTATTGCAAGGCAAAACCTTCCTCGGTAAAGACAGCAGCTCCTGAGTGCTGGCTGCTCAGGGCACTGACACATCTCAGACAAGGTGGTGTCTTTCTTCACCTCTTTATTGTGTAAAAATAAAGTCAACAATTCATGTAATCCCAGCAATAAAATGGAAAAAGCATGAGAAGAATCAGTAGAAACAGTGCGCTGTCAGAGCTGCTGCTGCGGACTGGCTGCGGAGTCTATCATAACCCATTCAAAACCCGAAGGAGACAGAGAGCAGGGAACAGGAGAAATGTACAGCTTTGGTTAGCAAAAAGAATGACAAAATTAAGATACATTTATTCTCTCCCCTACTGTACACTATATACATTGAGTTGACATCACACCCTCTTATTTGTTCTGGGGGTTTTGGTTTGGTTTGTTGGGGGGGTTTGTTTTGGCAAATCTGACACACCTGGGACTGGAGGTTGGACCTTTCTGGTGGTCTCGTTCTTCTCAGCAGGTTGTGCTTCGTCGCTTTGCTGAACAGGTTCTTAAGGAGGAACTGAAAGGAACTCAGGATGTTGGTTGTTGGTTTTTAAAAAGAGCACAGCTTCAGAAGATGCTGCCCTGAGCCACAGTTGGTAGGAAGGTCTCTCGATCCAGAGGGGAGTGTAGGGTGTGTTCATGCCTGCGCTGCTCCTCGTCTGGGCTTTGGGTCCCTGTAGCAGCAGTGGCTGGGCCAGCTCTGTGCTCCCGGCCAGGAGTGGCCTTGGCCTTGCCCGGCTCCCTGCGGGCCCCTCCGCTCTGCGCATCTCTTTGCCATATCTCTGGAGTTGGTCGGGGGGAGGCTCTGGAGCCTTGTGTGCATTCTCTGCCTCATCCTCCACTGCCACCCAGGTCGGGGGGCGGGCTCAGTGGTGGGGGCTTGGGGGTGATTTCTGCAATCTGTAGTACAAACCAGGAGTTTAGAAAAGGAAACCATACAAAATGCATCTGTTATTTCAAAATATGCTTCTTTATCTCTTTTTTTTTTCCTGCAGAATGTCAAAGTATTTTTTTTTTTCCTCTGGGAGCACTGCTTAAATTCTATTATTTTTTTTTTTTAATCTTCATAAAAATACCCTTTTTTTATATATATTGGTAATAAACTTCCCTTTACAGTAAGAGAAACAGTGTATATTATCAAAAGCAGAAAGGCTTCAGACGTTTCAGGGGTAGCTAAACTTCCAGGGGACAGTAAAGGCTTTTTTGTTTCTTTCTTTCTTTCACCAGCTACGGCGCGTAGGAGGCCTTGGGGGGGCTGCGGGTGGCCGGGCCAGGAGGGACGTACCTGAGTGCGGCAGGTCAGGGAGCAGGACGGTCCTGCTCCGGGGGGTCCCGTCCCGGTGCCTGCCGCAGCCCGGGGCTATGGCTGTGGTGCTCGGGAGCAGCGCCGGCCAGGGAAGGGAGCAACAGGGGCTCTCCTGGGGATGGGGATGTGTGTGGTGCACCCCCAGTTCCTGGGAGGGAGCAAAACTGGAGGTGGGGGGGATGTTGCATCCCTACCCCAGCGGCTCTGGGGGCATCACCCTCCCCCGGGGGCTTCAGGCTGGAGGGAGAGGAACCCCCGGCGTGGGGAGCTCCTGTCCGGGTCCCGCAGCCGTTTAAGGCGCCGGTGCCCGGGGGAGTGGTGGGTGGAGGCAGCAAAGCAGGGGCCCCGGGGTAGGGGGCAGGCGGGGGAACGCAGCCGCGCCAGGCCAAGGCACGCAGGCATTGAAGGACGTTGGCAAGACAGAAACCGGAGGGTCATGGGGCTCCGGGGGTGGGCGGCCCCATTGCCAGGGCATCCCCACTCCTTGGGACAAGACAGGTGGCTTTGTTCTCAGTTGGTTTTGCAAAAAACAAAACAACAAAAAAAGAGGAAAAAAATAAAAAGGAAAAAAGGAGAAGGAAAAAAAAAAAGAAAAAGAACCGGATGAGGAGGTTTCTCTGGCTTGTCCATGGCTCTAGTTGAGCTGGCGACAGGCCTCAAAAGTCCATTTGGTGGCCCCGCCATAGATGTCGATGTTGGCCTCAGCCCATGCGATGACATTTCCCGAGAGTGCCTTGGAGCTGCAGGTGGCCAGGCTGTAGACCTCCCCGGGGCTCAGCTTCCTGTCCCACATGTTGAAGTGGGCCAGCTCCCCCACGAAGGCCTGCGTGGCATCGAACCCACCACCCAGCGTGTCCTGCGGAAGAGCCACCGTCACTGGGGGTGCACAGCTGGGCTGACCCTTCCCACCCTGGAAGCACTCAGCCAAGCAGGGACCCCTACACTTGCCCCCCCGCCAGCCCTTACCTGCTCCTGGCCCAGGACCAGGACCCCCTGGGGCTTGATGGGGTGGTAGGGTGCCAGGTTCTCGCCATTGCCAGTCTGCGTGCCATCCTGGTAGGCTTCCCACACGCCGTCCCGTGTGGTCCAGGTGACACAGATGTGGTGCCACTTGCCGTCGTTGATAACAAAGGGTAATTTGGCCACCTGCAGATGATGGGTCAGGGTGGTGGTCATAGGGGTCCCCCACACTGTCCCCCTAACCAGAACCACCTCCCCCTTCCCAGCACCCTCCCCAGGGCTGTACCTTGTCATTGATGAGGATCTCCATGGGGTTGTTGCCCCACTCAATGAGTACTAGCTCATTAGCCTGCCCAGGCACAGCATAGGAGAAGGGGGTGCCCATGCCAGGGGAGGCACTGGACTTGATCCACATGCAGACAGTGAAGGCATACATCTCAGGCAGGCTCTTCTTCACCTTGGCGTACATGTAGTTGGTGCGCAGTGGGAAGGTGAGCTGGAACCTGTCTGGGGGCCGGTTGTCCTTCTGGCCTGTGGGGACCAAGGCACGGTGGGCTCTGGCCCAGGACCCCTCTCTGCCCACTTTGGAGGGTTCTCCACCACCCACCACTCCCTCCCCACTCCATTATGTAACGGGCCTTGAGATGGCAGTGAGGAGCAAATCCCTCCAGCGCCGCTCGGCTGCCTAATCCCTGGCACGGGGCAGTGCCCGCAGCATCCCCGGCTCCTGCCACGGGGGCCCCTGGCAGCATCTGGCTGCAGCCGGGGGCAAGGGACGGCTCCAAGGGTGGGAAACGGGATGGACTCAGCGTCCCGCTCGGCAGCGCTCGGTCCCCGAAGGATGCGGGATGGAGGGGAGTGGGCACAGACAGCGGCGGAGCAGGGGGATGCTCCTGGACCCGCCGGGAGCCTGGTCCCGGTATCGCGCGGGCAGCGGGACAGGGGCAGCGCCCGGTACCTTTCTCCAGGTCGCTGATGCGCTGGTGCAGCGAGGTGAGGGTGCTCTCGATCTTGCCGCGCTCCTCAGACTCGTTCTTGGGGTTGAACTTGCCTTCCTCCAGGCTGTTCACCCGCGACAGCACCTGCCGCTCCAGATCGTCGATTTTATTCTGCAGGATGTCCTTCAGGTTGTTGGTCTGGCTGGAGGAGTTCATCCTACTGAACTGCTGCAAGGGGCGAGCACAGGAGTAGGGCTGTTATCGCCCGACCCGCCGTACCGTATCCCGCTCCGCTCCGGGAGGGGGTTCCGCAGCTCCCCGGTGTCGCTCTTCCCGGGGAGGCGGGACGGAGCGCGTACCTCGAGGTTCTCCAGCCTGGTCTTCAGGGACTGCAGCGTCTGTCCGAGCTGGCTGAGGGTCTCGGCAGCGGGTGACCGCGACAGGTCGCCCATGGTGTTCTTGGAGAAGCCACCCTTCCTGCCCGCTCCGCCGCCCTTCTCGGCGGGGCTCGTCTCCAGCACGCTCTGGCTCTCGCACCGGCCCAGCTTGGCTGTCAGCTCACGGATGGTGTCCTTCTGGTTCATGATGGTCTCTTTCTGCTGCAGCACCGTTTCCCGCAGCTGCAGCACCGTGCTTTTCAGCTCCTCGGCGGAGCCGGTGCCCGGCGCGGTGGCAGCGCACATGTCCCCGTCCAGCGGCACCGAGGTGCAGATGAAGCGCGTCTGCCCGAAGCCTTGCCCGCGGCCGCGCAGACCGAGCAGCGGCAGCAGCAGGAGGAGCAGGAGGAGGCGGTGGCTGCTGCTGCCGGAGGGCCCCACGGCCATGGCTGGAGCTGAAGCTGGTACCGGGGCCACTACCGGAGCCCCTCCGCCGCTCTCCGCCGGGCCCACTGCGGCACGCGGCGCCTCTTATAGCGACCGGGCGGGACCGCGCGCCGTGACGTCACGTGGCGCGTGGAATCCCGGCCGCGAGAGGCGGGGGTGGGGGGACCGTGAGTGAGTGTGAATGGGGCGGGGGGGGGAGTGGGGGGAGCGTTTGTGTTTATGGGGTGTCTGGGGATGTGAGGACGTGTTTGGGGAGAGAGGTGTCTGCGATGTGTGTATTTGGGGAGGGGGGGCGTCGGGGGCGTCTGGGTGCGCGTGTGTGCGTCTTTGGGGGGTGAGGGGGTGTTTGGGGACTGGGGTGTCTTGGCTGGGTGTTGGGGGTGTGTGTCTGGTGTATGTGTATTTGGGGGGGTGTCCGTGTGTGTGAGAGTGTGCATGCGTGTGTTTGGGGAGGGGGGGTGTTTGTGTTTGTCGGCGTTTGGGGGATGCCTATGTATTTGGGGGTCTTTGAAGGGGTGTCTCTGTGCGTGTATTTGGGGGCTGGGGATGGGAGTAAAATGGCTGTGCGTAGAGGAGGTCGAGCTGCGAGGGGAGGGGGCGTGAGTGTGTGTTTAGGGAGTGGGGGGGAGTGCGGGGGCGTGGGAGTGGGTGGGCGTGTGTAGAGGAAGTCGTGCAGAGAGGAAAGGGCGGGGGAGTGGGGGACGTGGAGGGTGATACAGAGGTGTCCCAGTGACACGACGAGAGGTAATGGACACAAACTGGAGCACAGGAGGTTCCACATAAACATAAGGAAAAAAATTCTTCACTCTTGAGGGTAGCAGAACCCTGGAGCAGGCTGCCCAGAGAGGTTGTGGGAGGGGTCTCCATCTCTGAAGGCATTTAAAACCCACCTGGACATTGCGATCCTGTGGGATTTACTTTGGGTGATCCTGCTCCAGCAAGGGGGTTGGAGAGATGATCTCCAGAGGTGCCTTCCATCCCCAGCGTGCTGGGACTCTGTGATACAGTGGGTGTGAGTGCGGGGATGTGTGTGTGCATGCGGGGGGCTGTGTGTGCGTGTCCCAGGTGCGCGTGTGCATGCGGGATGTGTGTGCGTGCGGGGGTGTGCGGGTGCACGCGTGGGTGCATGCGGGTACGTGTGCGGAGCGTGCATGCGGGTGCATGTGGCGGCTGTGCGTGTGCATGCGGGGGTGTGCGCGGTGCCGCCGGGGGGTGCGATGCCCATGTGTGTGCATGGAAGGCACCGCCTCCCGCTCGACGTTGGTCTGTGTCCGTGGGGGCCCGTGTGCGGTATGCCCCAACCCCTCGCCGCCCCCGCCTCGGCTCCCCAGCAGCGCCGGTGGCTGCCGGTAGCCACCGGAGGAGGTGCTCCGGGGGCGGGCTCCGTGCCGGCGTGGGAAGCGGAGCCGTTTCCTCGCACCGCCCAGGGCTGTTCCCGGCAGCTCAGGGAAGCGTCTCCTCACCACACACTTGGGTATCCCCGGTCCAGCTCCCCCCAGCTCCGGCCCCCAGCTCCCCGAGCAGGGCAGCCCCACGGCAGGGGAGCGGGCAGCCCCCCCCGGGCTATGATTTTAGAGGTGTTTTCCAACAACAAAAATTTCTATGATTGTGTGATTCCATTATTTCGTGATTCTATGATTTTAAGACATGGGGAGGCTGTGGGGCAGGGGCTTTGCCCCCAGCCTAAGCAGCTCGACAGCAGGGGCTGGCAGTCGGGAGGGCAGCTGCGGCCCCGGGTGGGTGCTGCTGGAGCATGGATGGACCCAGTGATCGCTGAGTGTCCTCAGGAGTGAGGTGCAGAAGGTGGTGGTGGTGCACAGCTCCGCTGTGGGCGTAGGAGAGCGATTGCTGCTTCTCTTCTTTCTTTTTAATCGGGGGAAAAAATCCTCAGATACTACTTGCATCTGTCCTTGGTAGAGAGTTCAGAATTGCTGCTTTTCTCATCTTCAGCACTTCAGCCCAGGCCAGCTCCTCTTCAGTCTCAGAGAAGCGAGCGTGCAGCTTCTCCCTGCACTTGTTCCTCTCAGCCTTCCTTTGGCTGAGACACCTGAGCACAAGCAGGACCATCCTGGCCACCGCAGCCCCAGCTTCTTGGGGCTGTCCTACCTGTTGGTTTCACCCTTCTCTCTGTGGTATTGTGTCGTGAGAGGTTTAGCTAACAGAATGCCCGAGTAACTCGGTAAATTTGGTTCTCCCAGTTCAGTTCACTGCCTGCTCTACCCAACCTGCAGTGCAGCTGCCCATTTGGCTGGAGTATTTACATAATGCCAAGTTATCCTGTGAAACACAAAGCAATTAATTTTGATTAGTGAAGTGGGTCAGTAAAATACAAAGGCTTTCAGTCCTTGAATCCTCAAAACACAAAGTACCACCACTCCGTGGTCCTTTCCCCTTTTACCCCCCTCTGATGTGGGCTTGATGAGCCCTTGCTGGGAGCTGGAGAACATGGAGCTGCTCACAGCAAGACCTGTGACACTGTGACTCAGTCTGATGCCTTTTCTGTTGCACGTGTTTACCTAGCCCCAAGAGGTTTTGTGACACACTACCTTGGCATCGAGCGTTTCCTTCTCAAAGGCATCTCAGCTGCCCTGTCCTCATCCAGCAGTGCTCTGCAGGTTGCAGTTAAAAGAATATTTTGTGGTCAAACCCAGAGGCTTGAGGTTGTCATCAGGCACAGCAGGAAGAGGATGGCAGTGTCGGCAAACACCCTCCCGCTACATCCCCCCCCCCCCCCCCCCCCCCCCCCCCCCCCCCCCCCAGTTCTTTGCCATGGCTGGGGATGGCTGTTCATGTCCAGACCAGGGAAGTCAGGGGCAGCACTGGGACAAAAGTGGACAAGATGTGCCAGGTGTGCCAGAGTGCTCGGCAGCTCTGTGGCACCTTCACCGGGATACTGTAGTGCTTTCGTTGCTGTCTTCCATCAAACTGTCCTAGTGCTCACAGGCACTGCAGAGACTTCTTATTTGGAGCTTTCCTAAGGCTTCTGATTCTCACCAGTGATCCTGTCCCTGCACAGCAGCTCAGAGAGCCCCCAAACCCATGAGGAGCTCACCTCTGCTGCTGTGTGCTTAGCTTCAGGAAATTCTGGCGGAAAAAAACCCTGCATTTCCACTGGGTTCTTCACTTCTGGCTTTATTGCCCTGGTTACTTTTCTTCTTTTTTGCTCTCTGTGCTGTGCAGCATTTCAGTGCAATGGGAATGGAGCATAGAGGAGTTAAGGAGGAGAACAGGCAGGATGTGTTTTGCTGAGCAGACCAGCCCCCCTTTGGTGCTGGTTTGGGGGTTGGCTTTGTTTTCCTTTTGGGTTGGGTTTTCTCTTTTAGAAAAGGAATGCTATGGAAAGGCTGCAAAGACTGCAGGTCTAATTCTTCTGCCACAGGCAGGAACACAAACCAAAAATAATGTTACTGCAGGCAATACAATTACACCAGTGCAGAACTGGTCTGAGAGGCAGCTGAATTGGTGCCCACTTCTGTTAACATCTGCATGGTATTGACAAAGCCGTTCATGTCAGTGAACCTGTTTAACTAGGAATCTTTTGTCATCCACAGTACATTATGTTGAGATGAGACCAAGGTGACAGGTGCAATAAAAGAAACACGCCGATACTATGGTGATGGAGACGGAGCCTGTACCTGGATAGGAAGAGACAACAAAGCTGCACTACAACAGACAAGCAAAATAACCCCCGTGCCTCCTAATGCAAAGAAAGGACTGGAAAATTTGATCAAGATTTCAGGTTTCCCAGAATCACTGAATCATGCAGTAGGATCTGTTATTGCTTTTGTAGATTTAGGAGCTGGATGGGGATAATGGAATAATGGAGCCCCTATTATTTTTAACTCTTCTCTTGCCTCTTCCAAAGCGCTCTCTCTAGCCAGCTGATTTATCGCTTTTGTAGCCAAAAAGAGCTGAGCACAGCTATCAAGGACCCTTGGAGATGATTTAGTTCTGAACAGGAGCCAGCAGGCACATTTGTATTTGTGATGGATGAGTATCATTTTGGACAGCCCAGGGTGCTCCCTCCAGGGACCCAGAAGCCCTGACTCCCAGTGCCCTCTGCCACAGCCAGTTCTCCAGTGCAGAGGTGAGGATCATAAATATTCGCTCTGTTCAACACTAACCTTTGTGTGAGAACAGCAGAGTTACAAATGCATCAAGGACATTTTTTTTTTTAAAGTGGACAAATCTCTTTAATCCCAGGAGCTGGAGCCCTAGGGAGCAGGCAGTGGAAGCTTTCTCTCCCGTTTGTGCAGCCTGCCTCACATAAAACATCTCCTGTGGGGTAATGCTGATTCCGCATTTAAGTCTATTCTGTGGAGTGGGAACAATATGATCCATTATGGGATGGAGACAGCTTTGTGATTGGGAAATAGTAATGGGTAGACTTCACTGAGTGAGAAACCCAGCTCCATTTGTTTGTGCATCTAGCTGGTACGCAGCTGAGCTGCTGGTTGTGCCTGCGCTGTCTCTGAGGTTTCCTGGGAAATTGTCCACTCCAGCCCCTACCTGCACACCCCTAGCCCCAACATGCTTAGAGCAGGATGTGGCACTGGCTAAGGGGTTGTTTTTAACATAAAGGCTTGTTCTCAGGGACAGGCTCTTTGGCACACTCCCACCCTGCTCTCCCTATGGAGCCCACGTGTAGAGGGAGCAGAAGCCTCTCCACAGCCCTTTGCCGAGTGCTGCTAGACAAGGTGCACAGAAGCAGCACAGACCTCTGAGCTGCTCCATAGTCAAGTTTGCAGAATAATGTGCAGGCAAAGTCGTTTTTTTTAATGCCTTCTAAAATCTACAGCTGTCATTAGAACAGCTTGAGCATGGTGTGTCTCTAGTACAAATACTGTGTGTGGAGTATTCCCTTCTGTAAGAGACAAACACTTTGGACCGGAGTTTGGAAATTTGCTGCATTTTGCTGCAGTCTTTCTTTGCAGATCTCTCCCTCTCTCTCTCACACACATTCACACTCTCCTTTTTTCCTTCCCTTCCTTTCATTGTTCCCATCTCAAAAGTCGGTTTTGTTCTATATTGCCTGACATTTACATCCAGTAAGAGGGAGGAGCCTGTTCTTTGTACTAGTAGGTCTTAGTGATGCTGTAGGGACACAGATTCTTTCATTACAAATAATTAATTTAGCTATATATTGCATAACATCCTGAAAAGCTTTCTAGGGCAATCTCATGCTAGCTGGATGCACAGTTCCTATCAATATTATATTACATTTGGGTACAACAGTTATGAAGTTTCATTAAAAATTTAATTTGTGGTTTAAAACTGCAGTGTTCCCTTAAAAGTGTAGCAGAGAAACCATTTTGGCTGCCTGTGGACTGATCTTGCATTAGCCAAAATTGCAGGGAGAGATGCAGAAGGGGCTGGGTACCGTGGTGATATTCCCTGCCCAGGAGTCCAGCAGGCTGGACCAAAGGAAAGAAGGAGCTTGGGCTCAGCACCTGGCTTGTAGCATGTTCTGTTGGGCTCCTGCCAGCTGTGAGATGCTTTGTTTGAGTATGAAATGAAGCATTAAGTAGTGTCTGTGGTTAGCAGCCACACATGAGCACACAAAAAAGGCTTTACCCCATTCCCACCACACGCCATTCCAGCCACGTGCGCCCATCTGGGGTTAGATTACGTGGAAGAAGATGGTAATTTCTGGGAATGCAGAACAAGAGAGATGCTGTGCCCAGGGCTGTGGGACAGGAGCTGGTCTGCAGCTAGTTCAGGCTCCTGGGGAACTGATGGGAGCCCAGGAATCCCAGAGGAGGCAATGCTAATGGCTTTGTGGAGATCACAGACATCCTTCTGCACTGTCTAACGCTGGTGTGAATTAAAAATCTGCTTCCCGTCAGTGAAATTGTCCTCCAGCAGGAACTGGGAGACAGGAGGAGGAATAGGGCCCAGGATCATATTTTGTTAATGAGGTTTTGTTGTGACGCTTCAGCAGCAGATTTGAATGGAGGAAGGTTTCAGACATCCCACATCCGCTTCTTGGGCTCAGGATTGATCAGTACGGTAATTTCCACCCCTGTGTGCACACACACATCAGAAGAACCAACAGCTTTCCCTTCTAGACCATCCCTCAAGTAATTTTTGAACTTTCTCAGCATTTACCTGCTGAAAAAGAAAGCAGGGTGCCAGCTGTGTGAGGGATCTGAGTTCTTCAGCAGGACACAGCCCTCCCTGTCCTGCCCAGGCGATGGGACTGGGCCTGCTGCTCCTGCCCACAGCCTGGGTCTCATTCAGGGAAGGTCCCATCTGTGAGCACAGCACCCACACATGGGTGTGGGCAGCAGAGATCCTGACCTCTCACCAAAGCACCCACAAGTGACAAACTGTGAGTTTATTTATTATAAGCCTCACATTTGTCATTTCCCCCTCCCTCCCCCCCGAAAGGAGGGGAGATTTGTATCCAGAGGGGGGCAGTTTCAGAAGGCAGCACCATCCTGGTGGTTACTGTAGGTATCTGCAAAAGATCATTTCCCCTCCTCTGGGGAGGATAATAATGGGGAGTGGGTTCCTAAATCCCTTAAGCTTCTTTGATAGCTTCAATATTTATCTGTAATCCTGCTGGTGTTTCTGAACAGAAACAGCCCTGTGTCCCTATTGCTCTGGGGCTTCTTCTCACCTTGCAGCACACCCTCTTCACAGGAGAAAAGGCAGGGCAGGATGAGAAGGAAACATCAAAAGCCAGCAGCACTGTTGGTGCCCTAGTTTGTTGGTTTTTTTTTTCCTGTGGTTATTTATTATTTTGCACAGTCTCTTGCTCTCTTTCTCCCATGCTCTCTGTTGTGTTTTCTGAATGTATTGTGGTGACTTGACCCTGGCTGGCCACTGGTGCCCACCGAAGCTACTCTCTCGCTGCCCTCCTCAGCTGGGCAGGGCAGAGAAAACACAACGAAAGGCTGATGGGTGAAGATCAGGGAGATCACTCAGTGATTACTGTCACAGGCAAAACAGACTCAGTTTGGGGAAATTAGTTTAATTTATAACCAATCAAATGAAAGAAGGATAATGAGAAATACACCTGAATCTTGAAACACCTTCCTCCCACCTCTCCCTTCTTCCCAGGCTTAACTTTTTACTCTGATTTTTCTCTACCTCTCCCCCCTCAGCAGGGCAGGGGGAGGAACAAGGAATGGGGGTTGTTGTGAATCCATCACACCTGTCTCTGCTGCTACTTCCTCTTCAGGGAGGGAGGACTCCTCACACTTTCCCTGTTGCAGGTGTGGAGTTCCTCCTGGAGGAGAGAGTTCTCTATAAGCTTCTCTGATGTGAGTCCTTCCCATGGGCAGCTCTTCTTCATGAACTGCTACTGTGTGGGTTGCCTGTGGGGTTGCAAATCCTGTCAGCAACCCTGCTCCAGAGTGGGCTCTTTTCTCCAGAGGTCCTGCCAGAAGGCTGCTACAGTGTGAGCGTCCCACAGGGTCACAGCCTCCTTCAACATCCACCTGTTCTGGTGAGAGGTCCTCCATGGGCTGCTGATGGGTGTCTGCTCTCTCTTGGAGCTGGCTGGCATTGGCTCCATCAGACATGGGGGAACCTTCTAGGAGCTTCTCACAGAAGCCACGCCTGTGGCTCTGTGCCTACCAAAATGGGCTGCCTGGGGAGGTGGTGGAGTCACCATCACTGCAGGTGTTCAGGAGGAGACTTGGTGCCATGGTTTAGTTGTTTAGGTGGGTTGGATTGGTTGATAGGTTGGACATGATGATGTTGAAGGTCTCTTCCAACCTGGTTCGGTTCTGTTCTATTCTATTCTATTCTATTCTATTCTATTCTATTCTATTCTATTCTATTCTATTCTATTCTATTCTATTCTATTCTATTCTATTCTATTCTATTCCCTTGCCAAGCAAACCAGATATATGAATGCAGAGGCTGGGCATGAATCCATGCACACCTTTGGGATGGAGTTGGGAGGATGGTGAGAGGGCAGGACAAGTCTGGAGGGAGTTCTGAATGCATACAAGTTAGACGGATAGCTAGTCTGGTTCAGGAACATATGTGTGCAAGTACAGGTGGACATTAAGTCCTGGATCAGGCAGCTGGGAGCTCTGTGTTGGCATCTGCTCCCAAACAGGGAGAAGCTGGAGCGGAGATGAGGTCTTGGAGAGGCAGAGTACCTTAGAAGCAGAAACGTTCTGGTCTTTCACGGTGGACAAGAGATCAGATTGTCTGTGCCAAAGTCAATTTGTGTTTGTGCTCATGATGGTTCTGAGTTAAAGCACACAAGGTTTTAAGGAGAGATAGATAAAGATGCTATAATGCATTAGGAATCCATGGCATGGGAGGGCTGACCCATGCTGGGAGTGTAGCTTTTATTGGTGGGAAAGAGGCTTTTAGGACATTGAAGATGCTTTTCTGCCAAGGATTCCACTAGGGCTGGGTATGTTATTGATTCCTGCTCAAGTTTTCAGGCTGAAGAAGCTGCAGAGATAGTGAGTGTAACTGGAATGGCAGAGAAGCTGCTTCCAGGCAGTAAGTGAAGCTGAAGATGTTTTTGCTGGTTTGTGGAGCTGGCACTTCCTGAGCTGAAGATGCAAAGCATGGCAGGAATCCAGGGGATCTGAACCAGAACCAGGGTGGCAGTGGAAGCTCTGAAACATTCTATCTTGTAGAAATGAAAGAGGGACTCACAAAAATCAGGGCTCCTCCCCACCAGGAACAGAGCACATTTGATTATTGGTTACAGCATTTTGCACCACCAGAGGTGCAGTGCCATCCAACCTGGAGAACATCAGCACTGCCCTGCTTTGCTTGTGTGTAATGATAGTGATGTCTGCATGTGGTTGTGGGGCTGATTGCTTTATGCTGTTACTCCTTAGGGCTTTTCTGCATGGCAAATGCAAAATAAATTGAAATGTGAATCCAGAGTCTTCCAGCTATGCTGCACTGCCTCCAAGGAGAGGAACTCTTGGCATGGTCTTTGGAAGTGGAGCAAGCTTCTCATTCTTGCCATATCCTAATGGTTCAATCAGCAGCTTAATGGGAAGTCATTAGTGTACTATAAATTCACGCTTTATATTTATGTAGTGTTTATTTTACCACATAGAAAAGCCTTTGTTTTACAGCTGTATGGATGCTCCCCAGTGTAAAGGGCAGGAAGAGAAGTCTGGTGCATGTTCATCTCACTTCCACTAATTATAATAAGGCTAGTCATGTTATCTCTTAGAAACCTGCTGAATTTCAGCAGCTAACACATCAGCCATGAAGCCCACCAAGACATAGAAAATAGATGTTGATCACTGTGTCACTCTGTATCAAGAATCTGAACTTGAACTATCCTAGGCATAAGGAAAAGGCTTTGATTGATGTAATTGATGGGAAGGGGGAAAAGGCAACTAGAGAAATATGCTGGTTCTGCAGCTAATGACATTTCCTAGGCATAGGAAGAGATTTGTTTTGTTTTGTTTTCTTCATCTAAATCAATGTTAGTGCTCAACACTCCTTGAACCAGCCCAGGCTGTATTTTTCCATTCAGGGTTGGTTGTGGTTTCTTTTTTTTTTGGTTGGGTCCAAGTCTTCTTGCTGTTGCCTCTTTTATTACATATCATAAACCAAACCGTAGTGGTTCTGATTCTGAAGCAATTTCTGCATCATTGTGCAGGGCACTTCCAAAGGCTGCTCCATGAAATAGCTTTCACATTCCCAAGCCCCGGAAGAAGACAACAGTAAGAACTTCTTGCCAAATATCAGCTCAGCTCTGGTTAAAGGTCCTGTCAGGGAAGGTGTGTTTGGCAAGGTGACTGCAAAAAGATACAGCAGGAAAACAGGCTTTTGGTCCTTAATGTTTTTGAGAAGCTCAGAAGGAGCCAGCAGAGTTCACGGGCTTCTATTTGTAGTGTTTTTGGGGTGGTTTTCTCACTGAGTCAGAGCTGATACTGATCTATAATAGCTAGAGAGTGTTTAAGGAAACATTCCTGCTCTTAATAAGGAGAAAACCAGTGAATGTCTCCTGAGATGACATCTATCATGTGGCTTTAAACACACATAGCCTGATAACCTAGCGAATTATCCAGATTGTGAGGAGACAAAGGGAGATAATGATAACAAATGAGCTTACATTTATGTACCACCTCTCACCGAGATGGATAGCGACGTGCGCAGAGAACTCTATTAACAGCTTCCACAAACTATCTAATCTATTGTGGCCCCAAACGGATCGAGTGCGGCTTCACTCAGGCTGTATGAGAAAAACATCTCTGTCAACCAACCAATTTTAGTCACTCTTCAGAGAGGTCACTCAAGTCCTCCCTGTGCCAGTAGGAACACAGAAATCTTTACATTCGTTGGTGACCTAAAGCCACCCTTGGGGTGAAGTGTGGCTGTTGCCTCACAGCCTAAATTACTTCTGACTTCTTTACTTGCATCCCAGCATGTCAAATACACTCATTAACTAAACTCTACAGCTACTGATTCATCAAGATACTTGCCCTTTTATAGTTCAGTGGTGGCAAAGAGAAAAGATAGAACTCCCAAATTTTCTGCCTTGAACTGCTGCATCACCTCTTCTTTCTTTCTTTCTCTCTCTCCTTTTCCTTGAAGAAATATTTCCCCTGATACCAAAGCATTTCTTCCACTCAAAAGGTGAGGAGAGAATTTTGACCTAGTATTTATTCTGGCCTTTTCAGAGAAGACTCTCTGCCATATTCCTAATGGAGCACTCCTGATGAGCACACAGCTTTTCACCCATTTTTTCCATCTCCCATAATTTTATGGCAGTCTGAGTGTGTTCACAACAGCACCAGGGGCTTGGGGCACAACCAGCATGTGAAGTGCTCTGGCCATGATTCTCAGCCCTAAGTCCCAACTGCATCTCCTCTTCTGCTGATTCCCTCTGTGTCAGCCATGGAATGCTCAAATGCAGGCAGCAAAGGATTTTTGGAGGGACGCTTGTGTCCTTCCTACAGGGTAGAGAGGTGGCTGCTGTACAGATACTGTGGGGTGACCATGTGTTGATCCTCTGTACAGATGTGTATTCCACTTTCTGGATGCAAAATGAGTTGGAATAAGACTCAGCAGCCCTATGGTGTTTTTCTCAGCTTTAGGTTTGAGTTCTCTTTCTGTCCTCAGTCTCCTCAAGATAGTTTTTGTCCAGGCAGGGGAAAGCCTCAGATTTTCTGTTCCTCCTTGATGCCAGCCTGGTCCCCGTGCAGTGGGTAAGCTGCTTGGAAAGCAGAAGTTGCAGCATCAGTTATTCATGAGGCAGCATTGGGTACCAGGTACCAGATACCTTTGGCAGCAGGCAGACAGTACTCTGTTAAGCCAAATCTGACAAGTTCAACCTCTCTTCTCACCAGCACTGGGGCAGTCTCAGTTTGAGTGCAGGTTTCCCTGCCCAGGAGGATTTAAAGGAGTCAGGAAGAGCGTAGCACTGCTAGGAATAGACTCAGCAGCTCACTTGCTTGCAGAGGGAGGTTACTGGGATTCTTTTACGAGATAGTAAATTTTATGAATCATTTCTTGATGTGTATTGGATTTGGCATGTAACATCACCCACCCCCTTCTCACCTGCCTCCCAGTCCCTTCCTCCCCAGGCTCCCATTCCTGTTCCCAGCCTCAAGCCTTCGATTCACATTTACTGGAAGGAGACAAGTGTGGAAGCCTATGTGGTGTGTGTGCGTAAATAATAGAACTGAAGTCACACTTAGTTAAAAATAGATATTCTTCCTGATAAATATTTTACCTACTGTCTTTAGGATATAAAACTCCCTTGACTGAAGTGTTAAAACAAGCCTCGTTGTTAGCTCCTAAGTGCTTTAAACAACCCTGGCCATGGCTGTGCAAGTAGTGCATGGCCGAGGGGCTGCATAAGGGGAAAGTGAATTTTCACATCCATACACCTACAGACAAATACCTACTCTTAAAATGTTAGAAAATGTAGCCTTCTGGCTAAGGGCACAGTCCTTTGCACCTGACTTTGATTCATTTGGTGACCTGTGAAGGTGACTAATGAAAATTAAAGAACAAAATCTCTCTTGATGTTTATGACTGAAAGTCTTCTTTCCATCTCTCTCCTCCCGTCCAGGAGTGGAATTAGAATTAGCTGGCTGAATAAAGCAAAGCAAAGGACAGGACACTGACAGAGACTCGAGAGGAACATTTTTCATTAAAAAGAGTGACAAGTGGAAGAATTTGTCTAAGTGTGTTTCTGGAAGATAATCTTTCTGCATTTTGGTTTGTAGGACATGACCTGTTCCATAAGGGTAGTGGAGCATTGGAACAGGTTGCCCAGGGGTGTGGTTTGGGCCCTGTTCCTGGAGATATTCAAGGTGATGCTCAACAGGGCTCTGGGCAGCCTGATCTAGTTGAGGATGCCCCTGCTGACTGCAGAGGGAGTTGCACTAGATGGCCTTTGGAGGTTCCTTCCAACCCAGACCATTCTATGAGTCTATGACCCAATGTGCCTTACTTGACATAGTGTTTCCACTCCCTAAGAGCAAGGGGTTTAAGTTGTCACTTCAGTCGAGAACAGGTTTTCTAAACTAGGGCTCAGCTTTACAAAAGATAAAACTAGGATTAGGACACAGGGATCTGAAACACAGTGAAAGACAGCAGGTGAAGTTCTGCCTATGAACGTGTGTGTTTTAGAGGGCTGCAAAGCCATCGAGGCAAAGAACTCAAAGGGAAAAACTCTGCCTGCAGGCAGATGTGGAGTGCCATAAACCAACATAAACCAGCAAAGCACCTCCAAAGGGAGCAGGAGCTGGAGCACCTCCCTACACTTGCAATATACAACTGCCTTAGCACTGAAATGCATGAGAGAAGGAATTAACTGGGCATTTGACTGTGAGACTCCCAGATGTATTTTCAGAGCACTAAAACATAACTGGCATTTCAGACTGAATGTAGTTCCCTTTGTTAGGCAGGCAGGGACCCAGTCAATACAGCCAACCAAGTTTAGGTCACAGTTCACTCCCCCCTGTGTTTTCTCAGATGAGTTGCCCTGCTAAGCTCTATTGACTGACTTGACTAGATCTTTATCCACTCCAGCGGGAGCCCAGGTGCTTTGCTTAGATACAGACACTGCCTAAAAACACACAACACGTGCAGCAGTCTAACAAATATGCTCTAGAGGCAATGACAACAATTTGGATGTTGGATATGAGTTATCAAGAGCCCACTGACAGCATAGAAGGAGCAGGGTATTTAGAGATCCATCTGGGATCCGGAGCTGCCTGGATAACTGCTGCTGCTGACTTGGATGAGTGATTAGGAAGTATGCTTAGTAGATTTTCAGACTAAAGCTGAGTGTGCCTAGAGCACCTTAGAGGATTGGACAGGAATTAGAAGGGTTTGGACAAACTGGAAAGGACATAAAGAAGCAGCTCTTTACAGTGAGAGTGGTAAGATACTGGAACAGGTTGCCCAGGAATGTGGTTGAAGCTATGTCCCTGGAGACATTCAAGATCAGACTCATTGTGGCCTTGGGCAACCTGATCCAGTTGGAGGTGTTCAGGTTCTCTTCAGGTTTTGCCCTGCTGAAGCTGAAACAAGGTGAGTTGCTTTGATCAAGGCATAGAGCTGCAAATGATCAGAGAGCCCACGACCACCATCCTGAAGATGTTCCCCATCAAATGCCATCAGTGCTGGTTTTGAACAAACCAGTTGATGATTCTGGTTCCCATCTAATGTTGCAAAATTAGGAATTCAGATGGAGACTGACCTGCAGCATGTGTCCTTTAGAAAAGGATATTTGTGAGGCTTATTCAGAGATCTGATAAAGTTCAGACATTTTTTTTTTCTTCAGGTGATATTTACTGGCTCTGGTCAGTTCACAAATTCCTCCTCATAGATTTGCTAAACCAAAATGTTATGCCCTTTTCATCAGGCATTAAAAATCACATGTGTTTAGCACGTAGATGATGTCACCCCAGCCAGGTCTCAGAAACTGTCATGAGAGCAGCCTTTGCTGAGGTTATTTATGTGTGCTCTACCTCCTGCTGGTCTCTGTGGCCCACTCTGTGCTGGCTGGGGAAAGCAGCAAGTCACCCTGTGGGCTAGGGTTGTTGGGACAGCCAACCTTCCTGATGGTCCTCTTGTCTGGCTCTTCTGCAGTGTCCAAATAATGCAACCCAAATCCTTGGGGTTGCAAGGGCTCCATCCTGAGTCACCACCACACAGATACAGGAGGAATACTTGTTTTGAAAGCTGTGAGGAGAGGCTGTGTGCAACCCTGTTACCAGTGTGGGAGCTGGCCCTGGATGTTCTGCTGCAGAGGACAAAGGCTGGTCACATAGACTGAGTGGAGGTGGGAACCTCTGAGCATCTGTGTCCACAGGCATCCCCAGAAACACTTCTGGTTTTCTTCTGTGGAAGGTTGTATATGGCTTGGTCCAGTACAGCATGAATGTAGAGGGGTTGCTAAGCCAGCGCTCTGCGCTCTCTACCCTGCAGGTATGAGGAACCATTTGTGTGCAGGGACCTTCTCTCAGCCTTTTCTTTTAATTGCTATCTGCCAATTTCATCCAATACTCTGTGCAGAATCTGGGACCAGAGGGCTGACCCTGCAAGGAAACTGGAAATCCTGCTGCCACATACTGCATTTTGTATGGAGAATTCTGGTCAGCAGTGACAGGACAGGATGTGATTACAGGACAGGGTGGATCTGCAACGGGAACAGTGAAGTGGGGAGCTGCAGGTCTAGACTGAAGTCCTCCTGGGATGTGTGTCTGTGTGTATGATAATGAGAGCATTGCAGGTCAGTGCTGATGCATTCAGAGCTGTGTGGGAAGTCTGCAGAGAGCTGGCTCTTGCTGCCTGGTTCTCATCCCGACAGCCAAGCCACTACTTTGGCTCGGCTCTGTGGAGTCTTCCTCCTGCTACCTTCCCCATCCTCTTTCCCCTAGAGCCCCTGACAGGTGGAACTGAGCAGACATGCTGGCATGGATGGGATAAAAGCACCCGGGAGCACTGAGAGCCTCAGCGGTGCAGGGCAGTGTGCCAGAGTAGTCCCTAAAATAAAGGGGTGCACAGGGCATGTGGGGAACACACAGCTCTCCTGGCACACGTGGTGGACCTTGCCTGGCCAACTGTGAAAACGTATGGTCCCTATCTTAAATAATGACCCTGCTAAAGCTGCAGGCATGGGAAGTGAGGCAGATTTGTGTACTCTGCCCTCTGCCAGCTGTGTCCTTCAAAGGTATTTTCACCAGCAGCTCCCGAGGCTGCACAGCAGCACATTCTGTTGGGGCAGGCACGGGCTCTGGCACACACTCCCTAAAGCTGTCGGGAGCCGGGATTAGCGACCTGCGCTGCCCAGCACAGGGGTCCATCTGTGCAGCCACAGTGCTGGATTAGCTGCCCTGGGTGCTCCAGTGGCTGTGATTTATTTATTTATTTTCCCCAGGTGGTGTGTTGGGATTGCTATTCTCATTTTGTGTAGCTGCTGTTGGTGCGAGGAATTCATTAAAGGTTAGCAGAAACGCAGCCACAAATGGTCTCCACGCCACGGCAATTCATTTCCGTAACAATCACGTAGTTATGAGCAGCCATCAGTGCCTGTAAAGCAATGAATCAGCTCAGTCAGGAAATCGAAGGAGCAAAACCAAACGCTGGCCACCCCACAGCCTCCAAGAAACATTATTTTCCAGTCTCTTGTAGTGAATGGTCTTCAGGTTTAAAACATTCCATGAAGGCAAACACACTGAAAACATTAATGAAAATGAATGTGAGTCCATAAGTGAAATGACAAAAGTATTCTTTTGAGTTCTACTTTGAAGTAATTTTTAACACGTTTGAAGTAGTACAAATAGGCAGGCAGCTGGACTGGGTTACTGCTGAGAGCAAACACTCTGAGGAACTTCATTAGGAGCAATATTTGATATTCATTAACCTTTTTTTTATTTGATAGCAAAGAGGATTTGTTCCTGAAATACTACACCTGCCTTTCCTCATACTCGGAGTGAAGATAAATCAGGAATAATTCTATTGGAGTCTCTGGCCCAGTTTCACAACTCTTTTGTGGCCCCAGTATAAATACCCACACAACTGGAAAGGAAGCAAGGATCAAGAAGAGGAGCCATTGGACCAGTACCTCTATCTGTGTGTGTGTCTGCATTGGGGACACACCAGTGCAATACTCATGCTGTCAGAACCAGGAGCCTAACATCACAGATTTATTTTTATCCTTAAGAGAAAGATCATCAGAACTGTAATTGTAGGACAAGACTGTCTGGAAGGCTGGGTATGCTGTGCAGTCAGTCTTGTGCTGCTTTAAGTGATGGAAACCTAGGTCATGTTGATGTCTTTGTATTCATTCTTTGCCACCCCAAAGCTAATCAATGAACTTGTGTGTCCCTTCAGCGCTGCAGGAGGGGTGGAGGAAACAAGAACACTGCACCACATGGCTCCCAGTGAAGAAGCCCTTGATGGACACGCAGCTTGGCAGGGTGGTTAACAGCAAGAGCAGGTGGCATGGCCAAAATCTGGCCCTTGTGGTCTCTGTGTGCAACAGGGCAGAACTTAAGCCCCCAGCTCGGCTCGGACATGCCCCCTGCCCTCGGGTACCAACTGCGGCTCAGCCCCTCGCCCTCCGACCACCACGCCAACCTCTCGGCCTTGTACCCCCGCGGGTGCCTGTTTGCCCTTGAAAAGCCTTTTCCCCACACGCAGCCCTAAACCTGCTCACTCCGTGGTGCCCCCTTCCCAGGCAGCACTCATGCCCGGCCGGGCGCTGCGCGACGCCGACATCTTGGGGCCGCGCACGGCAGGGGAAGGGCCCGACAAGCCGGGGACCTTCACCCGGGCCGTTCCGGCCTGCCCCGCGGGAAGCCACCAGTTTCAAACCCTACGGCTCCCGGGAAGCGCTCCAGGAAGCTTCCTGCAGCCGTCCCGGCTCGCCTTAGTCCCGGGACAGAGCGCGCCGTCACCATGGCAACGGCGGCTGGAGCGCCGCAGCCGGGATTGTCCCGCGCGGCGGCCCGTAGCGCGGTGCATTGTGGGCCGGAGGAAGATGGCCGCCTCCTTGATGTGGTGGTGAGAGGAGTCGGGCTTCCCGGCGCCGCAGGACGAATCTCCCCTTCTCCTCCCGCCTTCCTCCTTCCTGCCTGCTCCCGGTCCGCAGCTCGCCGATCCGCTCTTAGCCTGCCCGTGTGCGAGGGAGCTGGGAGGCGCGATGGGCCGGGCGCGGCTCCCGCCGCAGAGAGTGCAGGGCCCGCGGGGCTAGAGGCGTGAGTGGAGGCCCGGGGCTCGGTCCCCGCCGGCACCTTGGCCCTCCGCAGGGCCAGGAGACACCGCCTTCCTCGGAGCCCGGCCAGGGCTGCTGCCCGCGGACAGCAGAGGAGGAGGAAAGTCGCCAGGTGGAAAGCGCAGCTTCCTCCGGGCTCGTCCTTACCTGCATACCTGGGAGAGGAGCCTCCCTCTGCCCTTGCCCCGTCCTCCCCCCGCCGCTAGCACTTGCTGGAGGAATCCCTCGGCCCCCTCTGCCTACAGGACTGGAGATTGCTGCTCACTTGTTGCCTGGCACTTCTCCTCTGATGGAGTCTGAAATGCTGCAGTCGCCTCTTTTGGGGCTTGGGGAGGAGGATGAGTCTGACCTGACTGACTGGAACTTGCCTCTGGCCTTTATGAAGAAAAGGCATTGCGAGAAGATCGAAGGTTCCAAATCGTTGGCTCAGAGCTGGAGGATGAAGGACCGGGTAATGCTCAAGGACAGGATGGATTTTGGAGGAGGAGTAGCACGGAGGCGGGGGGGGGGGGAGGTGGTGAAAAGGGAGAAATAAGCACTCTCCCTTTTACAGGGATGCTAATTCAAGCAGCAGCCCATTTTCAGCTGAAGCGCTGGGTAGTTGATCTGATCGTCTAACTTGCCTTTAGTTTGTGTGCATGTGGTATTAGGGGAAGTAAACATGCAGATGGATCAAAACTACTAATTCTGAGCTTATGGTAATATGCTCTTTGAGTAGCTTTGTTGTTTAAGATCTTTAAATGAAATTTGTGTCTTTGGTGCTTTTAAGGGAAGACAATAAAATTAATGAGGTTTTAAAGAGCTCTCTGGACCAGCAGGTTAAAGATGCAAGCACAAGGAGCAATAAATGTAGTCATTACAGTTGTCTAGTGGTGAAGATGCATGGAAGCTTTGTGGTTTTGAAGCTTGCCACTAGCATGTTATGCAGAATGTAAAATGAAGGCACTCTGTGCGTGTATGAAAACAGATTATTTGATTTTGGAGGGAGGAAATAGTTATTTGGTGATGTACTTAGTGTGTTAAAGCATGATGCTTCTCTCATGTTTGAATCCCAGTGGCCTGTTAAACTGATAAAGCCAAGTGTGAAAGAAAGATCCCTGCCAGGGGAGGTCTTGAATCCTGCATTTCATCCGTGTCCCAGCTTAAATGTTTGAGTTAAACAAACAAAGCACCTAAGAAATGTCATGGATAGTAAGCTCCACTCATTCTGTTCTTGGAATCTGCTTTGTGTTACAGAACTCCTTAGGTCTCAAAGTTGTTTTGCTCAGAATTTTGTGTTTATAAATACGTATGAGGTTTTCTGGTGACTGAATTTCTGTTACGTTTAAGCTCCCTCTTGCAATACCATGGAATAGCAGTGGAATAACTTGGGAACTGCTCTTGAAACTCCATTCTGTAGTTTCTTTCTAGAGGCATGACCAGGCATGAGGATGCTAAACATCAATCTAAATCTTCCTGGAGGGGCGTTTGCCTCGGTGGTGGTGATAGTGCTCGGAAGTGCTGAACCGGAATCATTTGACTGACTAGAATCTTGCACTGAAAACTTGGCAGATCATTCATGGGTTGAGTGGAGGTTTTTATTTTTCCCCCTAATGTAATTTAAATGAGCCACAGAACACAAAGTTTTGTGATTCGTCTTCTTTAAAGGGTTTTGGCAAAGAAGAGCTTTTTCTCTAGTAGACTGTGGAGGTGTGATGAGCTAGCTTGTCTATTTTAGTGATCCCACTGCCTTCCTGTGGAGCTTCCTGATCACTTATTTCCTGATCTGCACAGTTGTCTTTTTCTAAATTGGGAATGACATTGGCTTGATCAAGATGATCAATAGGTTGTACAGCGTAAGCATGAGTAAAGTAGTAATCAGCTGTCTTCTCTCTACTCCACGTTAAGCATTTCATGTGTATGCCACAGCCAAAAGAATCGTGTCAATGATGGTGAGAGCAGTGGCTGCAGGGACAGCCCAATTCCTACCATCCTTCCTCCTATGGGGCTGCAGTTTCTTCTTCTGAGAGTTCTCTGTGCTGTGCCTGGTGTGTTTCTCACCAGGCAGACCGCTCACTGTGAATGAGCTCAGTGAAATCAGGCCCTGGATCATTCTCCAGGACACTGAGGCTGTTCAGTGGAGTTTGTCCAGCAAACCAAGGGTCTTGATAAAACTGCAGGAACTTGAGATTTTAATTATGAAGTATTTTAGAATAATAGTGTGTGGGAAGATGTGCAAGAATCTGTCAGCCCTTACTGTCTGGAGGTGTCAGCCCTTACTGTCTGGAGGTGTCAGCCCTTACTGTCTGGAAGTGTCAGCCCTTACTGTCTGGAAGTATTCTGACCTTTTGTTGATTTTTCTTTTCCCTTATTCTGATTTCACTTAACTGCCTTGCTGCGTGCTCTCTGGCACTATGAATTCATTATTCCTCTCATCTTGTTGTTTTAGCTGTCTTCAGAAAGTTTCCACTCTTTCTTTTTGCCTTGCTTTAGAGCATTGTTCCCCAAAGTCAGAATTTCATGTTGCAGCCATGTTTGTTTTGGTCACTGTTCAAGGCCTCTGGTGTCTGTTTGTAGCTGCCGATCAATGTAACAGCAACATGCAGTCGTTTCCCCACGGTCTCAATCTGACTGCAGGTCTGTTGCATTCCCTAGTTTCCTTTACCTTCCTTGTTTCTTGCCTCTGGGCTCCTTTTTCCACAAGCCAGTTCTGATTGATTTCAGATGTTCTCTTGTCTTTGCTGTGCTACTGAAAGAGATTGTCTTGAGGGCTGGAGGGGGTGTACCTCTTGGTGTGAGTTGAGAGTGTGGAAAGCATTCCATTATTTAAAATCTGATAAATTAAGTTGTCAAAGCTTAGGTTGGGAACCATTATCTCTGTTTAAACACATCAGCTTATCTCTAAATCAAGAAATTGATAGAATGGTTTGGGTTGGAAGGGATCTTAAAGAACATTTAGTTCCACCCTCCCCACCGTGGGCAGGGACACCTTCCACTAGACCAGGTCTTTCAAGGCTTTGTCCAACCTGCTCTTGAATATCTCCAGGGAGGAGGCATCCATGACCTCCCTGGGCAATCTGTGCCAGTGTCTCACTACCCTCACTGTACAGAATTTCTTCCTAATCTCATATCTAAATCTCCCCTTCTAAAGCTTCAATCCATTTGCCCTCATCCTGTCACTACAATCCCTTGTAAAAAGTCCCTTCCTGGCTTTCTTGTAGGTCCCTTTACTGGAAGGCTGCTAGAACAGGTCTTTATTTGCCTGAGTTGCAGGTAAATCTGTGACATTTTTTTCCTCCCCTGTGAATCATGAAAACACACAGGCAGTGGTGGGTTTTTGTCCTTACTCATTGACTTGAGTAGTCCTAGGGAGTGCTCCCAGCTTTACTATAGTTATAGGAGATGATTCACCAAGATACGGGAATGGAATGACTTGTTTCTTTTCATCTTGCTTCATTGCCATAAGCCCCCAGAGTTTATAGGAACCTGAAGGTTGTTTAGAAGGCAGAAGTCTAATAAGGGGGAAGAATCAAATGAGAAAAGCAATCAGTGGTAATGCTAGACAGAATAACTGAGCATTCACTTGCTTCCTCCCACCCCCTTCATCCAGAAGAGCTGCTCTGAAAACATTTAATCCTTCGTCTCCTGCTTTCGTGGACTTACATATGCCATCAAAGTGACACTGCTTTGATCTATTATTTATTTCAGGAGTATTTTTAACAGAAGGGGTTGGAGCTCTGCTTTGTGTGCTGAATTAAATCTCACAGCCTCGCGAGCGAGCGAGCGAATCATAAAACTTGATTTGAATAAAAGGATTTCAGATGCACAAAGTTTTACTGACAAGTTGCTACTAAATTCAGAATATTTCCATGAAGATGTGCTGTACTTATCTTGCTGTCTAAGCTAAGCAAGGAGCAACAAAGGGGACTGCAATAGTTTTACTTTAACCTTTCTTTTTCCCTGCTCCTCCACATCTTGCTGAGTGAGGGTTAAGTCCTGTTTTTATACACAGTTAGGTTACTATGAAAAAGCAGATTAAAGCAGGACCAGAGACAAATGAACTTAATTCAGACAAGAAGAGTTTAGCTGACTGTGTGATAAATGTTCCCTGTGGCAAAGGGAATTAATGAAGTACAGTAGGATTTGTGGGTTTGTGCATAATTTCAGCTTCAAATAGGGGTTTCAATCTAAGGACACTTTCCAAGCACTCTCCTAACAGTTGTGGCTTGGCTACTGCTCGCTCTTAGAGTGCTGGAGGCTTATTGTCCTCCTGTTGTCTTAAGTCCAGTTCGGTGTGCTTCTTGTGAGCTGAAATGAGGCAGCAGGAATCTTGGTGGATGGAGAGGGTGGTATTTTGTGTTCTGGCAGCAGCCTTCACCTAGCATAACACCTCTGCTATGAAGACAGGCTGAGGGAGCTGGAGTTGTTCAGCCTAGAGAAGAGTCCAAGAGGCACCTTAGAGCTGCCTTCCAGTACCTGAAGGGACCCTACAGGAAGGCTGGAGAGGGACTGTGCATGAGGGTGTCTAGCAATAGGACAGGTGGGAATGGTTTGGAGCTGAGGGAGAGGAGTTTTAGACTGGATCTTGGGTGGAAGTTCTTCAGTATGAGAGTGGTGAGACTCTGGAATAGGTTGCCTGGAGAGGTTGTGGGTGAATCCTCACAGGGTGAGTTCAAGGCCCGGTTGGACGAGGTCTTGAGCAGCTGAGTTTAAGTTGAGAGTCATCCTTGCCCATGGCAGGAGGTTGGAGTAGATGACTTCTAAGGTCCCTTCCTGCCTAAGCCATTCTAGGATTCTATGATCTTAGATGTTTGTTGTCTGTTTGCTTGTGCATGATCATTGACTATCAACTGTGTTCACATTTGGGAAACTCATAACCCAGTAAGAAGTCTGGGATCCAACCCAGATGCTCCATAGTTTCTGTTCTTTCCCTGGTACTAAGATAAACTCCTAGGAGGACCCACTTGGAGAACTTTGATGCTGTAGCACGGCCCTGAGACTGGGTGCTAGTGAGAAGCTCTCTCTTTGCTAGGTCAGGGGTTGAAATCCATCTTAGTTCAATAGTTACTAGAAGTGGCAATTGCTGTCCAGTGAGCTGTGTGAATTGAGTGGTGGCAGAGGGCACCTGCTGCTTTACAAATGTCTTTAAAAACAAACCCAGACCCTCAGCTTCTCCCTGAACTGAAGCACCTGCTGTAAGTAATGAGCACTGTCATTTGAGTTATAGATTTATGTCTTCTCTTACCCAGAGTAAAGATTATTTGGAGTTAAGATGGTTGGGTATTGATTGGATAGAGCTGGGAAGCTTGCGCTCTATCTACCACTGTCTACAGATGTTTTTGTGTCTAAGCAGAGAGAGGACTTTGATTAACAGCCCTGAAGAGTGCAACTGGTCACAGGTTTTGAAAGAAAAAGATCTTCTCTTTATACACCAGGAGGAAATGCTGACATCTTCAACTTGGTCCTATGAAATTTCTCACTTCAGCTGAGATCTAGGGGATGTCAAATGAACACCCTTAGCAAGTGGAAGGACAGAAAAGAACTCTCTGCCACATAAGCACTGGACAGCTATTGCAAACTGCATGCTTTAATTAAAAATCAAGCTCACTATATGAAGCTTTACTTCTAATCTCTCAGGCATGACAAGTGTTGGCAAGCGCTGGTGGGACCCTGGGGCAGTGGTGAATTGCTGGATGGTAGTGGCTGCTTCTCCTGAAGCTCTTGTGGTGAGAGCTGTGAAACTGCTGTTCTGCTGACATCCACCACTTCTTCATTTTGCTATTGTGTGTTTTGATAGTCGAGAGGCTAAGGGTCATGTGAATATTTTAGGGATGCTTTGTTAATGCTTCTCTGGTTCTTACATTTCTTTTGTCAGCCTTTGTGCAGATAGAGACAGTCAAGGGCAGCAGGCTTCCTTGGAGTTTCATTTTTGTTTGTCTCCATGGGTTATGTAGGTTTCCTGGGAAGTTTAGGGGATTTGGTTGTGTTTTTCTCTTTGAGATGTTGTTTTAATTGGCTTGCTGCTGGGCTGATCTTCTACCCTTGAATGTTTCCAGAGGTGACTGTTAGCATAGTACGGCCATGGATAACTGAGGGAGATTATTGATTGTTCTCTGTGTCTCATAGCTTTAACTGGCACTGCCAAGTAAATCTGACAAACCCAAGATGTTTGTCTTGCTCTTCTATTATTTTATAAAGAATGTACTGTAGGTGCCTCTCTCAATAAATCACCTCACAAAATACTTAACAGAACCAGGTTAGGTTTGTGTTAATGACGTTCTGTAGTACAAAGCTGTGATGTGCATACAGAAGGTGACAGATGGGCTCAGGGCCAGCAGAGTTCCTTTTCCCCTTTTTGTCCCAGTGATTCAACCTCACCAATGTTCTTACTTCTGTATTTGTATGTATTTATTCTTGCTGTGTTGTGGCAGGGTGATGTGCAGCTGGAGTAGCTCTTGTTGGGTAGGGGATGAGTATGGCAGTGTAGTTAGTGCTGTACCCTGCAGAGCAGAGGGAAGGAGCTGTGCTCAGAGGTGTGTAAAACAGTCCACAGTATAAATGATGATTTGAGTAATTCCATCTCTCTCTGTGTGGCCTGCAGTCTGGGTGAGCTCTGCACTCCCAGCTGTCTCTCTGCTTAGCTACCCTGTGATCTGACAAAGCCTCAAGAAACAGGCTCCAGTGTGGTTTTCTCTGAGGAGCTTCCTTGTCTTCCTCAGTGACTCCTCCTTCCTCTCCGTTGCACATCAGCAGTAAGAAATGTAAAGGTCTTGAAGCAATCAGCTGGTTGAGCTTTATTAGGCAGGGGGATGTTGTTCTGTACCTTATGACTTTTAAACACAACTGAACATCTCCATCTTTGTTCTTGGCACTTCAGCTGAAATTAGAGGCTCGATCTGGTCCTTACTATTTTCTTCTCTTTGCTCCTGTAAGCTCAGGAACCCCCTATTTTAAATACTTCAGTTTAGCTAAGTTTGCTGCAGCTCAGAGATTCCCCTTAAAGGGTACAGGGATTAAATGTATAGTTTCATAGTTTCATTCAGGGTTGGAAGGGACCACAAGGATCATCTAGTTCCAACCCCCCTGCCATGGGCAGGGACACTCCACACTAGATCAGGCTGGACAGAGCCTCATCCAGCCTGCTCTTAAACACCCCCAGGGACGGGGCCTCGACCACCTCCCTGGACAACACATTCCAGGGTTTCACCACTCTCATGGTATGTTCTGTAGCCTGTGTTACTGACCTGTTAGAGATCTAAAAGTGTCTTCCAGGAACAACTTGAAATACTAGTTTGTAAGGAAGATCTGGAGAGGAGGAAGTAAGTTCAGTGCATGGGAAGATGGACACCTCTTTAAAGCCAGTGCTAGACAAGAGTGGGAACGTGGTGCAGTGAGGAAAAGAAGCCTGTACAGAATGCAAAGCAGATCCAGAGTTGTGCTGAGGTGAGAAGGAAGCCGTTGTCACAGATCAAATGAGGGATAACTTCTAGGAAATGTCTCTTTGTTGATTCTTTTTGCATATTGTATGAAGAAAGCAAAGATCATAGAAGCAAAATATTTGCTTCCTGGTTTGGTTTTGTTTGTTTATTTGGATTTTTTGTTTGTTTGTTTCCCCAGTTATTTTAAAGAAATGATTGGCAGGGACAAGAAAACACCACTTTGGTTATTTGCATCTAAGCAGTGGTTTAAAGGCAATGTTTTGATGTTTTGCTGTGACAGGGTGAATCAACCTACTTGGCTTTGTAGTTTTAAATCTATCAGAGCAGTTCTGTCATGCAGGGTTACCTTTGATCTCTGAGGGCACCTTCCATGGCTGAGGTTGCCAGGCCTTAGCATGTGAGCTGATGTCACCCCCTGTCAGACAGAGAAGATGCACACGGTTCTCAAAGCAGGCAAATAGAAGGTGGGATATCTATGTCTCTATCTATCTATATATCTTGGGTATTGATTGACAGGATTAATTCATCCACAAGCGTAAGAAGTGCTTATAAAGTAAATAGTGCAGCCAGCAGTTTAATGTCTGTTCTCTGAGGAGCTGTCTTAGCAGTACTGACTGCTCTTGACCTTTCTGTACCAGCTGCATTCGCCTGGTAAGCGAACATGTTGGACATCATAAACCTCTGAAGAGAATTCTCTGTGTTAGTGCAGAATGCAGAGGTTAGAAAAGGAAAACAAACTTCATGGAGGAGCTGATCTAGGAATCTAGTGTATGCTGTCACAACAGTCACAGCAAGAACCGACCTTTTGGGCTCCAGATGGCTGAAGACTACCTGCAGAGGCGTTGAATCATTAATGTTAACTTGAAGGATTTCTTTGCATCCTACTATTTTTATCGCTGTGGAGAAGCACACTGAGGTTTTTTTTTTCCCCCATAACTATTTATTTCTCTTAAACCTTACATAAAACCAAACTTCCTTGGAACTGGAAGTTTCTCCCTTGCAGGTGAGCTGAAGAGGACTGGCACATCTCTCTTCTTTTGGTATTAAGCTTAGCAAAGGGAAGATCCATTAAAACCCCCAGCAGCACTTGATTCTCTATCATCTTGCACAGTGTGGTGTGAACTGAGCATAGAAATTAGAGCTTCATGGTGTGACTGCTCAATGGGCAATGCATCAAACAGACACCCACCCCACCCCTTCCCCCCCTTCTGCAGCAAGGGTCTGTATTGCTTTTGCCTGTTCCCCAGGTAGAGATAAATCATGGGGAATATGTTCTGAGTCACACTCTTTGGACACCTTGTTTTGCTTTTGTGTGTGGTTGTGTGATCAGGTGGACCAAGAAGGTTAAGGTTTTGTCTGCCCCTTCAACAGCTGATTTGCAAACTTGTTCCTCAGTGGAGTATTTTGTGCCTGAGCCCCGGCATGTTGTGCCTGATGCCTGTGCTATTAGCACCTGGACCAAGTGTTGCCACTCCTCACTCCTTAGATGGGAACCTGAAATGGGAGGTTGTCAGAGAGTTCAGGGTACCCTCCTCCTCCTGTGGCTGATCTGCCATGAATTAGAAGGGATGTGGTTAGTAGGCTGAGAGAAGTTCTCCTCCCCCTCTAGTGTGTCCTGGTGAGGCCACATCTGGAATATTGTGTCCAGTTCTGTGCTCCTTAGTTCAAGAAGGACCTCAGGGAGCTGCTTGAAAGAGCCCAGTGCACAGCCACAAAGATGACGGAGTGGAACATCTCCCTTCTGAGGTGGGGTCTTTAGCTTGGAGGAGACTGAGAGGTGACCTCATTCATGTTGATAAAGATGTGAAGGGTGAGTGTTCGGAGGACAGAGCCAGGTTCTGTTCAGTGATGTTTAATGATAGGACAAGGGGCAACAGGTGGAAGCTGGAGCATGAGAGGGTCCATGTGGACTTAAGGAAAAACATTTTGCCTGTGAGGGTGACAGAGCCCTGGAATAGGCTGCCCAGAGAGGTTGTGGAATCTCCTTCTCTGGAGACATTCAAAACCTGCCCAGAAATGTTCCTGTGTGACCTGTTCTAGGTATCACAGTATCACTAAGGTTGGAAGAGACCTCAAAGATCACCAGGTCCAACCTGTCATCACACACGATCCTGCTCTGGCAGGGGGGTTTGGACTTGATGATCTTTTGAGGTCCCTTCCAACCCTTACCCTTCTGTGATGCAGTGTGAAATGTATATAAAGAAAAATGCCCTAAAAAAGCCTTTAGGAAGGGCATGACCATACTGAACAAGCAGCATCGAGCCTGCTGGCCAGTGAGAATTTCCACATGAGGATTTCTCAGTCTGGAAATCTGTCCCTGTATTTGTATTCAGTGGTGGTAAGCTCACCCTCAGCTCTGTAAAATAATGTGGCTCTGTATATTTTATGTTTAATGCTGACTTAATCTTGTGTTTGTATGAACTCAGAGAAGCAATTTTGACTTCTTAGCATAAACTCGGGCAGGTTTCTAATGGCCGAGTGTTCACCTGGGGAATGTTTAAACAGAGATTTTTCAGCTTGAAAATGGCAGTGTGAAAAGAAAATATTGATGGGCTTTAAAATGCCTGTTCTGAAATGTTAGGTGAGGGTCTCACCAGAGGATGGAAAAGTCCTCATGAATGGGTTGTCTGAGTTGTTCTTGGTGTTACTTCAACCAGAAGATGAAACAGTTCTGTGCCTCTTTGCTTAGGTGCTAACCTCATCCTGGCTTAGCCTGTAGCAAATCTTCAGCAGCTGGTGAGATGTCATGGAGTGTCTCAGTTGCATTCTGGGCTAGAATACAATATCCAGTAGGATAGGTTTGGCTCCCCATGATGGTCAGGTTGCAATCAGAACTATTCCTCTGAAGGCAATGTAATGTTTCTTCTGGATGCAAGTACCTGCAGAAATGCTCTGATGTTTGGTGTGAGATACCTGTGGCTGATGTTTCTCATCTACAAATCTTTTCTGTCTCAAAATTAAGAAGCAAATAAAAACACTTTGCAAGTTCTGTGATCTTTAGTATGACACCTAGATTTTAATGTCAAATGCTTTAATAAACATCTCTTCTGGGTAGAAACAGAACTACCTCTGCTCACTCCCATTTCTGATGGGGTTGGGGTTTAAATTCCATACCATTACTTCTCAGGAAGACAGGACAAGGAACGAGTACAAGCTACAACACAGGAGGTTCCACCTCAGCATAAAGATACTTTATTTAGAATAAACTTTATTTAGAATAAACCAAACCAGGTTGGAAGAGTCCTTCAATATCATCGTGTCCAACCCATCAACCAATCCAAGCCACCCAAACAGCTAACCCATGGCACCAAGCACCCCAGCAAGTCTCCTCCTGAACACCTCCAACGACGGCGACTCCACCACCTCCTTGGGCAGCCCATTCCAATGGGCAATCACTCTTTCTGTATAGAACTTCTTCCTAACATCCAACCTGAACCTCCCCTGGCGCAGCCTGAGACTGTGTCCTCTTGTTCTGGTACTGGCTGCCTGGGAGAAGAGACCATCATCCGCCTTCTTTATGGTAAGAATGATGGAGCCCTGGGTCAGGCTGCCCAGAGAGGTTGTGGAGTCTCCTCCTCTGAAGACACTTTCAAAACCTGCCTGGATACATTCCTGTGTGAGTTGCCCTGGGTGCTTTGGCAGGGGGGTGTCAGACTCAATGATCTCTGGAGGTCCCTTCCAACCCCTGACATTCTGTGATTCTGTGAAGAACTTTTTTTTGGCCAAAGGGATTATTGCAGTTTAACTATCTCAGGCTCTGTCCTGGAGTTAATAATCCTTTAAAATTCCATGCACTGTAAAGTTGTGAATTGTATCCAATTTTCCCTTTATTTATTTATTTTTGTTTTAACCTACAAATCCTCAGAGGGAAGAGTCCCCAGGAAGAGTTTCTGTGGCCTTGATCTTGGGTTATTGGTTTTCCTAAAAGCTTGCACAGTATTCTTGTATTTCATTTATTGCTTCTAATAAAAATCCTCTGCAATGTGTTCTGCTGGCTATATTCTTGAAATGCAGAAAAGAAAGTTTCCACTGTCTTACTGACAGATGAGAATGTCCTAGTACTTGGTGCATTTGGAAGCTTTAAATATGTTATGAAGTTTCTGGTGGAATGTTCCAAAAAGAGTTTGGAAATGTGAAAAGTTTGGGTGGTTTGGGTTTTTTCTTTTAGTTTCTTGGGCTCCAGGTTTGCTTTTGATCTGTAATAATTCAGCAGCGTTCTCATGCAGCCCTGGCCTGCACCAAGAGGAGTGTGGCCAGCAGGACAAGAGAGGGGATTCTGCCCCTTTTGCTCTCCTTTTGTGGAACCCCACCTTTAATAATGCCTCCAGTTCTGGTGTTCCCAGCATAAGAAGGGCACAGAGCTGTTGGAGTGAGTCCAGAGGAGGCCACAGAGAAGATCCAAGGGCTGGAACACCTCTGTGGCTGTGGGAGCTGGGGGTGTTCAGCCTAGAGAAGAGAGCGCTCGGGGGGACCTTAGAGCTGCCTTCCAGTACCTGAAGGGATCCTCCAGGAAGGGTGCAGAGGGACTTTTCATGAGGGTGTCTAGAGACAGGACAGGACAAGGGGGGATGGTTTGAAGCTGAGGGAGAGCAGGGTGAGCCTGGATCTTAGGAAGAAGTTCTTCAGTATGAGCATGGTGAGGCTCTGGAAGAGGTTGCATGGGGGAGTTGTGGATGCCTCCTCTCTGGGGGTGTTCAAGGCCAGATCAGATGAAACCTTGAGCAGCAGTTTGAGAGTCATCCCTGCCCATAGCAGGGAGGTTGAAGTAGATGATCTCTAAGGTCCCTTCCAACCTGAGGCATTCTGTGATAGATGGGTGTTGAGTTAGAACATCAGAGGGGAGTGTCAGAGAGCTGTAATTCATCCTGAAGATGTGCTCTTTATTAGCAGAGCAAATAGTGGTGAGGTGTAATCCTTTCCATCCTCTGTGGGGAGGCAGGCAGGGGGGAAATAACCCTATTTGTCTTTGGGATCAGTTAAACTGCTACTGTTCATTACCCCTTGGCTGGCTGTTTTCAAGGAGAAATTCTTATTTAAAACACTCAACTTGGGAATAGAAAATAAATACCAGCCTGTTCAGCATAAGTCACAGATCTGACATGACCAGTAAAATATTGAAAAATGGGTTGGTATTAGACCACAAATGGGAAACAATAAATAAATGAGGCAGAAAAGATTGTTTGGCAGGGTGCTTTCTCTTGAAAGAAAGATTGGTGTCTTTCCACTTCCAATCACTTACTTTTCCTGTAATTTTATTTGTTTTCTTCTGTTTTTTTCAATGCATTTTTGTCAGTGTGTGATCACTTCTGGGGTTCTGGTGCTCTAATATCCTTTCAGTTTTGCTTGGCTCCCTTGTTTTGCTTGCTTGCTTTCCCCCCTGTTTTGCTTGCTTGCTTGCTTGCTTGCTTTCCCCCTTGTTTTGCTTGCTTGCTTTCCCCCCTGTTTTGCTTGCTTGCTTGCTTGCTTGCTTTCCCCCTTGTTTTGCTTGCTTGCTTGCTTGCTTTCCCCCTTGTTTTGCTTGCTTGCTTGCTTGCTTTCCCCCTTGTTTTGCTTGCTTGCTTGCTTGCTTTCCCCCTTGTTTTGCTTGCTTGCTTGCTTTCCCCCTTTTCATTGAGTCCATCCCCCCTGCAAAGCAGGACCACTTTAGGGCAGGTCAAACAGGAACATGTGGAGGCAGAGGACCAAACTGCATCTTGCAGCTGATCCTGTTTGCCAGTAACTCTTCTTTGTCTCTGTTGCCCTTATATTATCTAGAGGACTATTTTTTTGTACTTATTGCTAAACTTTATCTGTGGACCTTTTCCCCCATCTCTGTGTGCTCCTTTGGGAAGACTATGGAATGCCAGTGAAGGAATCCCTGTTCAGACTCTTGCTTTAATCTGTATTCTGCATCATTCTGCTTTCTCCTTGTTAACCCATGGGGCTGAGGAGCTCCTACATGATTCCAGGGTTTTGTTAGCAAGAGCATAGATCGGGCTGAAGCTGTTAATCAGATTTCTTGCTACAGTTTTACTCCCAAATTCCCCACTTCAGACAGGGAGTGAGCAGAGGCTGCAGAGTTCCTGTCCTGATGTAGAGTCTGTCCCCATGTCTTGGTGTGAACAGTCTCTCTGCTCCAGCTTCTAGTTTCTTTATCAATTGTACAGGTCTGTGGCTCTATTTTTTTTCTGTAAGTGTGAGGTTCAGGGTTTTTTTCTTCCTTTTTTTGTGTGTCTTTTTTCCTTTCTGCCAGCTGTTCTGAGTTCCAGTCAGCACCCTGAAGAGGCAGAGGTTTGGGTGGCCTTGCTTCACACAAGCAAGGGAGTGCTGAGGACTTGATGAAGTACTGTGAAGCTCAGTAATTCTTTTGTTTAGGTGTTGGGATGAGGGAGTTCAGGAACGAACATAAGGCTGTGGAATATTTATGTCCAAACAATGGTTTTACCCGGCCGTAGCTCTTAGCCGTTGGTTTAACAAAGCTTTTCAATCGATGGGTTTGGATTTTCTGTGTCCGTGGTGCCCCCTGTGGCTACAGGAGCAGGGCTGAGCCCGGTCAGTTCTGCGGGGGCTGATACTGCAGCAGCACCTCCAGGCAGCCCAGGAGGGATGAGTACTCCTAGAAAAGAGCATTCCAGGGTAACTACCTGAAGAAAACAACATCAACAATGGACTGAATGTTTTGTTATGATTTAGTTAGCTGCTGGGGTGTTTTTCCCTTGTAATGCTTTTAGTTTTAATATTAGAGAGAACATTCTATGTTGTAATATTGATCAGGGACCATGAATAGCTCCTTCTCATGTTTTATAAATGTATTTCAGTTGGACAGTGACTAATTTAAGATGGGTAGCAGAAGTCCACTGTTATCCATTTCCATGCTCTGTGAAAGAAGAATGGACTCTGGAAATAATAATAATAAAAATGGTAACATAAAGTCCAAGTGCTGTGCTATTTAAAAACAAAAGGGCAAATGGAATCAGTCATGGCCTGCTTAAAATAGTCTGAGATAAAGAGCAGATAATAAAGGTTTGTTAAAACCCTTCAAAAGTTATAGTAGTGGTAAAATTCCAGCACAAGAGAAAATTGATGTTATTTCTGCACTAAGTAAGCATTTTATTGTCTGTCTTTGCAGATGAAGACTGTTAGTGTTGCCTTAGTTTTGTGCCTAAATGTCGGTGTGGACCCTCCTGATGTGGTGAAAACAACTCCCTGTGCCCGACTGGAGTGTTGGATCGGTAAGTCTTGAGAAACTCCCAAGCTCCAGCTAAGGAAGCATTGTAAGACAGACATAGAACTGTTGGAGCAAGTCCAGAGGGGGGCCACAAAGATGATCCAAGGGCTGGAGCACCTCTGCTATGAGCACAGGCTGAGGGAGCTGGGGGTGTTCAGCCTAGAGAAGAGAACGCTGCAGGGGGACCTTAGAGCTGCCTTGCAATACCTGAAGAGATCCTACAGGAAGGCTGGAGAGGGACTTTTCATGAGGGTGTCTAGAGACAGGACAAGGGGGAGTGGTTTGCAGCTGAAAGAGAGCAGGGTTAGACTGGATCTTAAGAAGAAGTTCTTCAGTACGAAGGTAGTGAGACTGGAGTAGGTTGCATGGGTAGTTGCGGATGCCTTCTCCCTGGGGTTGTTTAGGGCCAGGTTGGATAAGGCCTTAAGCAGCCAAGTGTGGTTGAGAGGTGTCCCTGACCATGGCAGGGAGGTTGGAGTAGATGATCTCTGAGGTCCCTTCCAACCTGAGCCTGAGGTGTGTTTCCTGGTATTCAAACTGGGGTGAATAGGAGGAAATCTGGCCTCTGATCTCCCTCTGTCTATTTAGTGTCCAGCAGTACCTGCTGCCCTAGCTCACCTTTCCTGCTAGCTCTAAAACGAGATAAGGAAAGCTAACGAGCTGCTTGACTTTATTTTAATTGTAGATTTATAAATACCTGAGGAAATCTCTGAGCAGTTACATCTTTAGAGGACCATAATCTGCAGAGGTTTAAAATTCCCCTGCCTCATCCAGCACAGAGACGAGTTTGTGTGAAATGCATGGACTCTGCTGCGTGTTGAGGCGACTGCTTTGGGGCTGTTTTAATTTGGGTCATGAGTTCAAAACACCTGGAATGACTTGCCAGCAGATCACGTTCCTGGGCTTGCTGCTTTAATGCAGTGTTGGACTACATTTCCAGTTGTTTATTTTTTTTTAATTAAGAAATGAAATTTTCCCTTAGTTTTGGATATGAAGTCTGATTATTGAGGTGAGACACATCCACAGTAATATTAGAAGGAAGCACCTTGTGTAAGAAAGCTTTCAGCGTGAGATGTGGGGGTTATCTAGCAACTGAAAGCTTTCAGTCTTCAGCAAGTACCATGCAGAGCACTGTAATCCTAAACTCTGAGGTTTGTGATAAGCTGCAGAAGCAAATTAATCACTGCACAAATTGAGATGCTTTAAAAACTTTCAGCGCGTCTCATTTCTAACCTTGCTGTACCTCCTTTATGAATCAGAGCATCTCATTTTTTTTCCCAACCTAAAAATGCTGATGACTTTAGAGCAGTTAAAAAGCCATGAGCATGCACTAACAAATACATCTGCTCAGTGGAGAGAACAGCTCTGATTTCTCATTGATGCATGAGTAGAGAGCAAAGAGAATGAGGAGCTTTGTGGAGTCATTAAAATGAAGTTATTAGTGACTATCATCAACAAAGAGAATGTTGAATGCAGTTGTTTAATTAAATTTTTAATGTTTGTGTATACACAAGTGCTCATTTCCATTTCTTGCCAACTTTCTGAGAAAGGTAATTGCAAAAATATCTGCTGGTGGTTTGGTTGTTTTTTTTTTTCCCTTCTCTACATTAATTTCAAGGGAAGCTGCTGGGTGTGGACTGTGGAAACATCATGGCTGTGGAAATCGCTTTGGTGCAGTTGCTGCTATTGACAGCTGAGCTGAGATCATAGAATCATAGATTAGGAAAGGACTTTAGAGATCATCTACTCTAAGCTCTGCCATGGGCATGGATGACTCCCAATTAGACTTGGTTGCTCAAGGCCTCATCCAGCCTGGCCCTGAACACCTCCAGGGAGGGGCATCCACAACCTCCCGGGGCAATCTGTTCTAGTGTCTCATCACCCTCATATTGAAGAACTTCTTCCTAAGATCCAGTCTAAACTTACTCTCCTTCAGTTTAAACCATTCCTCCTTGTCCTGTCACTAGACACCCTTATGAAAACTCCCTCTCCAGCCTTCCTGCAGGTACCCTTTAGGTACTGGAAGGCAGCTCTAATGTGACCAGCTTGTGAACTCTGGTAACAAATGACCATCACAGTCTCAGACAAAAGCTGCTTGCAGTTCTCACTGTACCTTCCACATGCACCCTTAGGATATCTGAAGTGCTTTGTCTGTCTCCAGAATTAAGCCTTGGCTGACATCTCTGCTGTGGTGTCAAGCTGGCACCGTTTGCAGCACAAGAGAGCATCATGCCATTGTTCTCCCCATGGTGTCTTGGCCTTGTGTCTGCAGCCAAGCTAGCCTTACATATACACCCATTAAGGGAGGCCAAAAGCTCATGTAATGACTGTGGTGACATGAGCTGTATTGAGGTAAATAATGAGCTTCCATTGTCTGGCTCCTGGAATGGCACCAGTGGGCTTTGTTTTTGTGTAAGGAGTATTGCTAATAGTGCTCATTGCTCTGAATGTGTTCCAGAGTCCACAAACTGCATTCCTCAGCAGTGCATGTGAAGTGTTTTTCCTTTCTTTTTCTGCAGTTCAGTTTGGGCCTTTTGAAGGACTCAAACACAAATATAAAATAACTGTTGTGTGATGTTGATTTTTTTTGTTGTTTCCTTTTTCTGAACTGGAGTGGTAGCTAATAGCTAATTAGTTAACAAAAGCTGTTACCAGGCAGTCTGAATACTTCTGGGGCATCACTGTCCAACTTCTCAAGGGTATCGCCTCAAAACTTGCCTTAAACAGGGAGGAGACCATTGCAGTTTGGAACAGCAAAGCCTGCTGTGGTGTGTCAAGATATTTCTAGAAGGCATCAGTGGATGCTGCAGCTGAGTCGTCCATCCTGGGGAATGGGCACTCAGCTGGTGCTGGGTCCATCCTGGAGATGGCTCTGTTGAGGCTGCTGGAGCTGCAGTTACAGGCCAGCTGACAGCAGCAGGCAGACTGCTTGAACTCTGGAGTGGACAATTTGCTTCTAGTTGTGTGTGGTTTGAAAACGTGTAGGTGTACCTGAGGGGTACATCTAGTACCAGGACCTGAAAGGGGACCTACAGGAAAGCTGGGCAGGGACTATTTACAAGGGCTTGTAGTGATAGGATGAGGGGCAATGGCTTTGAGCTGGAAGAGGGGAGATTTAGACTGGAGATTAGGAAGAAATGCTTTACAGTGAGGGTGATGAGACACTGGAACAGGTTGCCTAGGGGAGTTGTGGATGCCCCCTCCCTGGAGATGTTCCCATCTAGGTTGGATGAGGCCTTCAGCAACTTGGTCTAGTGGTGTCCCTGCCCATGGCAGAGGGGTTGAAACTGGGTGATCTTTACGGTCCCTTCCAACCCAAACCATTCTAGGATTCTATGGATACTTGTGTTACCTTCCCTCTTTCTACAAAAGAGCAGTCAAGTTTAAATCAGATCAGAGCTTTTATTCATTTAAGCAAAAGAATTCATAACCCCCTGCTGTCATCCTGCTTCGTTAGATTTTGTTTCTAACAGCACAAGGTGGAATATTTTTAAAGATTGGGGAAAAAAAAAAACCACCACAGAACTTTGCTGATTTGGTCAAATGCTTGTGAAATAATTTCTATGTAATTGCAAAATATTAGCTGCTGGTTCTTTGGAGAACTTGTTAATGGTTTTAATTAGATGGCCATGGCTTCTGAATAAAGCACATCAGGCAAAATCACATTGGGATGGATGGATGGTGGTAATTATCTAGTGATCAAATTAACTTCTTAGAAATTACCAGTGGCATGTCAGCTCTGAAGCAGTAAGCACTGGAAAGAAATGAAGCAGGATTTTGCATTCATCAAGACAAAAAACCCAAATGCTTATAATTGTCATTATTTTCTGTAGAAACTTCCTCTTTCAGTATTGAAAGAAACAAATTTAATGCCTCTGCTGCCTTTCAGAACAAAATTGTATTTACTATGTTAGTAGAGAGGAATCTTCCAAAGTTGACAGTCTTTAATGGTGTTTAATTTGTACTTGAGTGAAGAGTTTGGGGATATAAATTTTGGGTGTTGCACCCAAATAAATTCCCTGAAGAGTGTAATAGTTATGAACTGGAAATGGAATGCATGAAAGGAACCTGCATTAAAATGTCATTAAATGATCTTCCTGCAAGCAGAACACTGAAGAGGGAAAGTGGGGAGAGGTTTTGCTTTTTTATCTCTGCAGAGGGGTGGTGGTGGCCTTGCAGCCTTTGGTCTCCCAGGTTGTAGATCAGGGTTTTGCAGGTTTACATGTGGAGTAGCTGAAGGTTTAAATGCACACAGAGCTGGAAATAGTGTCTGCTTCTTGTCAAGCTGTGTGATTCAGTTGTGGTCAACAATACTCATCTGTGTTTTATTTTCTAGATCCTCTGTCTATGGGTCCTCAAAAAGCTCTGGAAACCATTGGTGCAAATTTACAGAAGCAGTATGAGAACTGGCAGCCAAGAGTAAGTATTACTTGAGCTTCCCTTTTGCAGCTGTAGATCTGACACTGCTCTGTGGTAACGTTCAGTGTAGACTGAAAACTGAGATGTGCGCCTGGGAGGAGGAGTGGTGGGCTTGCAGCATTTGATCCTTCCTTCCTTCATCCATCAGCGGGAATAAACTCTTGAAGCTGTCACACTTGATAGCTTTCTAGCTGATACTCCCCCTGGCTAATGCTTCCTTTCATCACCTCTGGGGTATCTGTTTAAAGTACAAAGTCCTGCAGTGATATTTTTTTATCATTATTATTATTTATGTTCTTCTGACTCCATTGTACTTTGGAGATGCTCTGAAGTTTCTCATTCCGAGTTTGTGGTTTCTCCTGGTGTAGAAATGTGTTTGGCCTCAGCTGGTTCAAAAATGTGTCCCAGTGCTGGATTTATCCTTTGGAACTAAAGAAGGTTGTACAGTGTAGCTAAGGAAGGTGTTTGGGTTTGTTGTCAAACATAATTTCAGAGCTGGTTGTACTTTCAGCGTCGTGTGTCTGAAAATGAATGTTCAGTAGTGGTGCTGAGAATGAATGTTTCGGAGAGCTGTAACACAGAGCAGGAGCTAAGGAAACATGCAAGCAACAGGGCTGATTATTTCCTGCTCTGTAACACCTCACTCACGCAGGGGAAGTGTTTGTGCTTCTGGGTATTTCGATGTCCACTGTTTGATGTGTCTCAAGAAATAAGCTCCCAAGTATTTTGCAGGCTGTGGGGTTTTCCAAATAGCTACAAACCCCAAACTGGAGTCGTCCTGACTGTTAATATTCCCTAGTATGTTCATGTCCTTATCTGTATGCTCTTAGGCAGTTGGGGTCAAACTACTCCTCTGTGAAGTACCAGGCCTATTGACTACTAAATCATAAATTTATCATTATAAGCATGTCATGTGTAATCCAAACTGCAGTGGGGACTTCCCTGACTGAACCTTCCTGTAGGTTTGCTTTAATGTTCTTTTCATTCCTTATGTTGTGGCATGCATGCTAACCCAGTCAGCTTTTTCTTTTTAAGGAGACATTGTGTCTTCTCTTCCTTTTCTTGCATTGCTATTCCATTCAGGAATAATAATGATGTGTGGTTTTCTCAGCACCAGGACTATGTTTTCCTGTTTCTGACATTGCCACTACCTTACTTAATGTATAAATAATCTACCCAGCATCTCTGTGATGCCTGTTGGTACATAGCTTGGTACACAGTGTGGTCTGCTGTTGGGGAGGTTAGGGTATTTTCCTAGTGGCATAGGACAACTGCCTGAGAAATCCTTTGTGTTAGCAGTGCCCTGAGGTATTTTAAACCAGTCCTCCTATTTAAACTGTGATGAGTTGCAATAATTGACTTGTTTCTTTTTGGTTTGCAAAATCAGTAAGGAGTAGATTGCCATAGCTGATGTTTTATTCAGATCTTCAACCTTGAACTTCTGAGCATCCCCATTCCTACAGGGAGATGGAGAACTTGGGGGTTTTGATCCTTTTCCCCCCCAAGTCTTTATGTAGGACCATCACATAGAGGGCAACTGGCTTTGAGATTCTTTGCAGTAGTGAAGATAAGCTTTTCTTTTGCCAGGCATTGCTGAGAATATTATTCCCTGAGCAAAGGGTTGTTGGGTGATGTGTTGCTAAAGGCTGCTGGTGGAGTAATTTGTTGTACGCATTCCAAGTCCCTCTTCTACTTTTAAATTCAAACTGGAAATAATGGAAATAACATTATATTCAGAGCAATTTGAATGTAAATACAGCTTGTACTGGTTCCTTACCTCTTGCCTATGTGTGATACTTCCCTGCTCCCTTTATCGAGGTTGACTGACTAGAACCGAGTTTATCATTCAGTAAAAGCTGAATGTATCACCTGAAGGAGACTCAACTGTTTATAGTGGTGAAATGTTTCCATTACTAAATCTGTGGATAATTGTCAGTGTGATTGCTGTTTTCAGAAGTCCTTTGTAAATATATTTCCACAAGAAGGACTCGTCTTGAAGCACATCTGGTATCTATTTGAGACAAGAGATTGTACTTGTGTGGTTTTCCTCTTGATACGTTGACAGTTTCTTTTAATCTCACTCTAGCAGCCTAAGAATCTGGCAGAAAATTCAAAGAGTGTCTGAAATCAAACAGGAGAGCAAAACATCTTGATGCAAAGGTGAAATCAACCCTTTTTCTCTGCTCTCTAATGACAGAGTCCATATTACTGAGGAGTGAGGGACAGGCGTCTACAAGCAGCAGGTGTACCCTGTGTGGGCTGACCTCACGCTGCCTCGTAGAGTTTGCACAAAACATGAGGCAATTACTGAGCTCAGATGTTTGTGTGCAAGGTGCCTGCTTCTTAACAGTAAATCACAGCCCTTTGAAACATTGCAAAGCTAAACACGTAGAGGTTTATTGCACTCTACAGGGCTCTTGAGTTTTCTGCAGTAATAAAGAGAAGTTGATGTGCCATCTGCAATAAAACAATAGGAACATTATTGAATTTCCTAGACCTTCCATATAAATACTAATCCATCTAGTTTTGTCTATTTCTTGGTGGTTTGGAATGGTTGAAGAATTGATGGAAGACAGGCAGTTTTGGGGAAAACCAGGCAGTCTGAACAAAAGACCAAATGATGAAAATCTTCTGAGGTAGCCAACGTTACCAGGCTGTCAGAGGGGGGTCCTTCCACTAGGAAACCCATGTCCTTGGCATCTGCCTGTGAATGCACAAGTGGTGCTGACTGCTGCTAAATGGATGTGTCAGCTAGACTGCGTGGAAAGCCCTGTGACATCACTGCCAGTGCAGCCCTTCGTTGCTTGCAACTGCAGGATGTTCAAACACACTCCTGGTTTTTTTGTTAAATACAAATAGCTTAGGTGAAAAAGCCTTAAAAAGGGATAAGCATGAAAATTCTTTGCTTCTGGAAAGTCCCAGGCTGCACAGCTGCTGCATATTTCCTTCCAGGTCTTATTGAGCCCCTTCCTAAATAATTTATCAGCTTGCCATTTCTTGAAGTATTTCTTCTGATTAAATTTAAGACTTTGCTTTATTGTTGTGTAGCTACATCAATTTGTGTGCTGTGGGAGTGAAAAAAAAAATCACTTCAGCTGTTGTTTCATCTGCAAAACGCTGCAGTTCAACAATATTCAGTCATTTCATTGCAACTCTCAAATGAAAATTTTACTGGGGGAAGAGAGTAGCAGCTGACAGAGCTAGGAGCTTTATCTGTCTTTATAAGGAATTTGCAGAGCAAGTTGGAGTTGTTGCAGTTCAGTGCAAAGTGAAAAAGTGGAAAGAGGGGGAAAAAAGGCAGCTCTTCTCTAATATTGCCTTGGGTTATGGGTTTTGAGTTTAGTCGGGCATGGAAAGGGTTAAACCTGAGGGTAATCTGGAAAGCAGATTCAATTACAGGGGATAAAAGGGGTTGCTTAAGCAGCTGAGAAGGAATGGAGAAAAAGGTAGTGAAAGTTAAGAGCATAGGACCCACTAATGCCCGACCTGATGGGAGGGGGGAAACCTTCCCAGACTGGTCCCCTGGCAAGAGTCTGGGGAGTCTGTGGTGCAGTGGGTTAGGGAATGCCTGATGGAGCAGAGCAGAACTGGAGCTCCCTGGTCCCGAGGCCTGGATTAAAGAGTGTGGCAGGCAGCGCCAGGAGAGCCATGACAAAGGAGAGCCTTTAGCCGAGGCAGCACATTAGATCACTTTAATTGCCCAGAATAAAATACTTTGAATTTCTGTTGGAGATTCTTCATGTGCTCTGTATTTAAAATGTTTAGCTAAGGAATCGATCACATTGAACAGGGTATTTCTCTGCTTCTGATCTTCATTGATTACCCTGTGCAGAATACTGCCTGTGTTGGGTGCAGCAGTGTAGTAAGTGACCAGCCAGAGCTCTCCTTGGCTTCTGCTGGCAGGAAGTAGCAAATATTTTCCTGGCTGATGGGGATGCAGATGCAGTTTTCTTGGCAGCATTGCTCGTTGTGCCATTTGAAAGGCAGGAACTTTCCTCAGCTTAAAAGTCAACAGACTTTGTTTGAAAATGGGAATAGTAGACTGTGAATTCCGAGTGCTGCTGCAGCAGGATGGTTTATGGAGATGCAGTAGCTCGTGGGGACTTTTATGAGCAGAAGTTACTGTTACTTAAGGCTCAGTTTACATCCAATTATCAGCAGAGCCTGGGACTTGGGTTCTTTTCATCCACCCTGCTCTGCAGGGTGTTACAACAGAAAGAAGGTGTCACTCACATTTCTGCTGCTCCTCTGCACAGCACAGCTGCTGCTTTTGCTGTGGACTGCTTTGAGAGAATATAGAATGGACTAGAGATCATCTAATCCAACATCTTTCTCTGCATCTTCCTGGCTGGAGTCCTCTGACCTGGGCTACATTACCTTTGTATGCAAAGTACCAGTGAGCTGCTGTAAAGTGGTCATGGTGTGTGGTGGTGTTCAGAGTGCTATGAGATGAGGTTGAGGTTGTTGGCTTCTTTCTTGGAAGGTTGCTGGACTGTTTTGAGTTGTTGTGTCCTCTCCCCTTCTCATAATGAGCATCTCATTACTTGGCTTCTCACCTTCTCTAGATGACCAAGTTTCCTTTGTTTCACTCTCATGGATGTGCCTTTGAGGATGGGGCTGCATAGCCAAAGGCAGAGCTGTAGGTTGAGTCATGCCCAGCTTCCATAATTCAGGATCTGGGATGAGGTAGTTTGGAGCATTTGCTTATTAAAGTTGTATGAAATTAGAGAATAGTTTTCTTTTTTGAGGGCTGTGGCTTTTGACCAGCTTCTTCCTTTAACTCTAAACTGATCAGAAATCCCAAGGGAACTTTTTCTTCCTTTTTCTCAGCTCCCTCAATAATGTGTTTTGTTGCTTCTGTTGTGATTTCTTCTAGTCCCAATGAATCCCAATGGCACTCCTACACCAGGTGCTTTTTGCAGCACTGTGCTTTATTTTCTAACAGAGATTTTCCCTATCCTCCTCCTAGAAGGGAAAAATTGCTGCTCATAACTCTTCCTGAGTAGAGGTGAGGTTAGGAAAGCTGTATCAGAGACACTTCTAGTCCTCCATTGGTCATGAGGTCAATCACACTATTGATTTGTCTAATTCAGGTGCTACACTGTTGTGTCACTTTTCCTTTTCTCCATTTCCTTTTTTTTTTTTGTTGGCTGAGACAGCCTCCCTGTTTGGGTTGTCTGATGGGATTAGTTGTGTTTCATCGTAGCTCCACCTGAACGGACATCGCTGGAGTGAAGGAAAGCTTATGAGCTATGAAGGGGGACGGATATCCCAGATAGGGAAAGGACTGGAGAGATCCAGAAAGCAAGAGTAAATATACTCTTAGCCTTTGAGAAGGGTGGCTTGAAAGCAAGTTTTGGTATTTGAGATTGCCTTCATCTGTAGCATCCCTAGTCACTGAGGGTGCTGTGCTAATGACGGTGTGGACAGTGTCATGCAGCAGTTTTGTGTCTGTTCCAAATGCAATTCTCTTTTGAATGGTCTATTACTTACATTAGTGTCACTTATTAAGAGACAGGCAGTTACATATCTGAACTCATTAGTCTGGCAGATCCAGTCATGTTTTAGGTCTTTCCAGCCCATTTAATTGATGTGGTTGTACCCATTTTTTACACTCAGTTCAAAGAGGTGACATAATTGAGGAGTGGCTGAGCAATCTTGTGCTGAAGTGGGCCTAAGGGAACTGAGAGACTTGGTCCTGATCCCAAGTAGGCATATTTGTGCCTTTTATGTGTAGCATTAGCAGAAATGCTAGTCAGGCAGGCAGCTAGTCAGACTCTGGCTCTATATGATCTCTTCCCCCAGGCCATTGGTGCCACATTGAGAGTCTCAGCAGTGTGTCCCCTGTTGTGCTTATCTCTGCAGGTTTTTTAAGGGGTTTCCTATTTTTTTCCACTCCAGTGTGATACGTTGTGTGATGCCTCTTGCAGCTTGCATCCTCCAGAGAGTGATGGTCTCTGAGGAGGTGTCTCATACAATCCAGACAGATGATACTTTTCGTGGCAAACCTTCAAGGAAACATTGATGCTTTCCTGATCAAACGAGGCTGCTGCTTGCTCTCTTCTAGTCTGCTTCCCAACAGTTTTCTCTTAATTTCAAAGGAAGTACAGTCAAGATAACTTGAAACAGATAATTTAAAGCCTCTACCTTTTTGTTCATGTTTTCTGTTGTCGATGCTGTTGTTTCCCTCATTAGATATCTGTAGGCTTTGATACAGTTTCTGAGGTTTCATTCCTTGTGTTGCTTCCTTCTGCCTAATTAATTGGTAAGTTGCCTGCTGCACATCAAAGGTTGAACATTTCCTAAAGAGTAACTAGTTAAGCATGAAAACTAATTGAACACATGACCTAATTATTGGTCTCTCTGTGAGTCATAACTTTCCTTTATTTCTGTAGGGTTTTTCTTTTAAAACAACAGCAAATACTAATTGCTCCTGCAAAAGAGATTCTGCAGAATTCCAAAGGGGAAAATGTAAAATGGAAGAAACTTGTACTTGGGCTCCCTGCTTTGCAGATGTAGGAATATGTAACAAAGAAGAAAAGGGGGGGGGGGGGGGGGGGGAAGTCATTGTGACCTTGTTTAACAAAACCAGGCTTTCCTAAGAGGACTGTGTTTGTTGGTTTTTATATCCCAACAGCCTCTTGATTTGGCAGCTATTTCAGGCTCTGCAAAATTTTGCTGTATCAAGCCTTTGCTGCCTTGTTAAGGATCAACTGTCTTCAGCACAAACCAGTGGTTTTTTGGTTCAAGAGAAAAGAAAAAAAAAGAAAAAGATGAAAGTCTGTCAGAGAAGAGAGGTCAACCAGGATAATTGCCAAAAGCAGTTACTCACATTCTCACTCCCCGTGAAGAGTTGTTGTGGTACCATTTGGAGTCTGACCCTTTAGCCAGAAAACCATAAATTGTGAGTATGGTAACTAATGACAAGCACTAATGACAAGCACTTTTTTCCTCTCTTCTTCTGGTTTCCCTTTCTGGAGAAACTTAGGGCAAATGAAACAGTTTTCCTTTTGGTAGTTGTCTGACAGTGGTTTGCAACCCAACCACTTGGTCATGGGGAGCACACAAGACCAGGGTCTCCATTTGAACACAGGGTCTCCATTTGAACACAGGGTCTCCATTTGAACACAAGGTCTCCATTTGAACCACCAACAAAGATGCATTGCCTTGAAGCTACTCTAGTTTTGGAGTTTTTTCTTGTGTGTGTGTGCTGAAAAATCTGAACTGGGCCACCTATTTTCTTCTGCAGTCAGGGCACTAAGCACGGGGAGGGTGTCATGATGAACGACCGTGCAGATTCTAGCGTCTTAAACCACCGCATAGGTTCCCTGGAGTTTTGTAGCCTGGATTGTAGCAGTGAATCTGGAGGTGCTGCTGATGTACCAAAAAATTCTCCCATAGCAATAATAACTAGAGAATTTGGGAGCAGGCTGTGCAAGTAGAAAGCTCCCTACTGTGATTCTGGGGCTTGGGCTAGGTAGAATGTATGTTTTAATTCTTCTGCTAGTGAGAGAGAACTAAGCTGATAAATCTTTAATACACTACCAAAAACAAAGTGGAAACTGAAATTGCAGCAGTAATGTACTTAATACTGATATCTCTGAAATTCTCATGGAAAAAGGAGGCACAAAAAAGGGGAAAAAAAGTGTAGTTCCAGGCATGAACTGCTGTGAAGAAGCGTGTTCAGAAGCTGTAAAGACAAGTAAGTGGCATTAAGCTGTTTTGTGAACTGAACTGTTCATGCATTGCAGATCAGCAGTGATCTGGCTTTCTGGAACTAAGTCAACAAACTTTCAAAATCAGTTTAGTGGGAAAATCCTCTGGGTCTTGCCATCTTGCTGAAAGCCTGGAACACTGCAGGCAGGAGTGACCTTGAATGAGGGAGATGGGGCAAAGGGGAAGGTGTTGCTGAAGTCTGGAAAACCAAGTCTGAACCACAATGAAAAAGACATTTAACTTGTAAGCAAACAAAATTTCTTCCCACTTTATTAGAAGAGGGATGCAGTAATGTGGCTGCTTAGGTTGGTGTATCTTTGAGATAATCACTCAACTCCTCTAAGCAGCTGCTGAATGATGATGCTTGCTTCAGGTGTGCTGTCTCTGGGAAGCAGGCCTGCATCATTGCAGAACAGAGGCTCCAGAACACCCCACCACTATTCCTGCACATTTTAAACAGCTCTTTTGGAAAATGAAGAGAGTGACCTGGTAAAATCTCCCACATGCATGTTCAGTGAAGCAGGCTTGGCTGGGAAGCTGCTAAGGGCATAAGGCCACCAAGAACCATATTCTTATTTTACCTAACTGCACTCATCTCCCTTACACACTTTCATTTGTAGAAGCAATGAGCTCCTTTTCCGAGGTGGAGCTTCCACAGATTGCCTCTGAAATGTTTTTCCTTTGCATTATCACCCAGCATCTGAACTGCTATTGATCTAGAAATCCTCTATTTGAGTGCAGTTGTTCAGTGGCTGTGCTTTCTCTGTTCTTCCTCTCTGTTTTGTTTGGCATTCTGTCATCAGAATGAGGCCAGAGTTGGCAGACAAGCAATATTTGTGTATTCTGGTGTATCTTCATATGACCATTGTACTCTTAATGTCAGTTTGTCCTAAGATGTGAAGAAACACCCTGTTATTAGAAAGGCTTCTTGAAAGAGATAATCAGATTTGAGCAGGCAGAGCTGCTTAATGTTTTTCTGTAATTACCACCCAGCCTCTGTGTGACCTATTTAAAAATACCTTGTCTTTGTGTTTGTGGAGGGTGGGGAAGCACTGGCAAAGAGAGGCAGGCAGGCAGGCAGGAGACTTCTGCAGATCCACTGACATCGACCGTGGGCTCTTTATCTAGGAAATGCCACTGGATGAGGATTCAGTCACTGCACATGAGACTGTATTAGACAACTGAAACTGCTTCCTGAATGGACATCAGAGTTTTGGACAGAACTGCAGAGCCTTAACAAAGAAAACTATTTACAATTTCATTTCTATTCCTGCTCATCTCTAAGGCAGAATGAGAAAAACCTGAAATGCTTGGGGTTTAAGATCCATATGAAGGGTGTTAACAAAGCATAAAGCTCAGAATGGTTGGTTTTCCTTCTCCTGACTCATTAAGCTGTTTGTTAATCTGAAATACTTTGCAATCAGAGGAAAAACTTGAAATTGCTAATTAATTATTTAGTATTGAAAAGATTAACTTCTTGGCCAAGCATGGACACAGGATAGTAGAACCTCCTGTTGACAACAGTGCACTTTGATTAGAGTTCATTACAAAGACAACTAGTTTGAGGGGTCACTTACATTCCAGATTGTGGTCGTGCAGCCTAACCCTGGCTCCAAGTAATACATAAGTTTGTATTTAAGAAATGAGAAGGTTCAGAGCCTGAAACTTCAGAGAGCTCTTAAAATAGAGGTTATCAAGAAGGAGTAGTGCTAAAATGACACTGTTGCTTAGGAGTCCAGTAATTTGCCTAAGTGGGTTTTAAAATGTTGTCCTAGAGTGTACTTAAAATCCTCTTAGAGCATTTTGTGATGTGACCCAGCAGAGCCATCAAACTGTCATCAGTTAAAGGATCAGGTTCTATGAGGAGCACATTGAAGGTTTTGGTGGGGTTTTTTTTGTGTGTGTTTGGGGTTTTTTTTACAATTCTCTTTGTTTAAGAATAAAAGTTATTTACACAGCTATTTGAGAACAGTCATTTTATTGGAACAGACAGGGAGGGATTCTTAGCATACAGGATAAGCTTCTGATCAATCTTGGAGCAAACTTGCAGTGTGTAGCAGCTTGTATCTGCTGAGCAACTCTCCCGTCTCTTGAAAGTGTTGTAGCAGATACTCAAGGTTAGTGGTCTTGATTATTATTGTTTTCTGTTTGTCTTCCCTGTCAACAGCAGCTCTCAGGAAGAGACTGCTCAGAGGTATTTTTTGGGAAGTACTAATGAATGAGGAATCCATACAATGAAGATTCGGTTCTTCAGAATTCATTTCACATTGGACTTCTAAAAGCAAGGTCAAAGACTCTGCAGAGGAAATGTGAAGTCACTACACTGCTGACTACAGCCAAGTGAATAAATGTTCCACCCTTCTAGCTTAGCTCTAGTAATGCATTTTTGTCCCAGACATCTTGCAAATTAAGCTGTTTAAGTCTTGGGCTGCTTATGAATATATTAGCACGGAGGAGATTGAGATGGAGTTTTAAAATGCAACCAAACATCTCCAGAGGACTTGCCTGAGACTTGCAGGAGTCTTCCTCGTGGCTTCCTTTAGCATTCAGACTTAAGTATCTGTATGTTATAGTGCATCTGCACTGTAGTTAATATTTTTCCAGTTAGCAATAACTGATCATTTTCCCAGAAGCATTTTTTTCATGGTCTGCATTAGTCACTTTAAGCTATTGCTTGTACCATCAATTCGGGATGTCCAGGATACTCCCTTGTACTTAAATATGCAGGGTTTATTATCTTTGATTAATCTCATGAATTTGCATCAGGGTGATTTAGTGTGCCCACAACCTCAAATTAAAACACCTAAAAGGTGTTTTTAAAACAAAAATTAAAAAGCCCTGCAGCCTGGCAGATAGGGCTCAGAATAATTTGTGTTTGCATGCTGGCGTCTCAGCCGAGAGTTATTGTGGTCATAGCAGCCTGGGTTTACAGGCGATTGAATTTATGATCGATTGATAGCAGGGCTAAATTGAAATAACTTGGTACATTGCTGAATTGATCTCTGAAGTTAGCACCTAAGAGGCTCCTGCAGCTGTTTACTCCTCTGCTGCCCGTGTTTTGCAGTCTGATGACCTGGTGCAGCAAAGCCCAGCTCCGGCGCTTGGTGTTTGCAGGCGTAAGGAGCTGAGCAGCAAAGGCTGCATCAGTGCGAATGTTGGAAGGTGCAGACAACCCTCGGTGAGTCTGCAGGCTGCCTGCCAAGGCCTGCGCCAGACAGAGCTTGCCAGGTACTTCAGGACAAAGTTGTCATACCACAATCCTCACAGCAAACTGGCAGTGACTACAAGGTCATGTGCTGCCTGTACAGCATTTCTGTCCTACTAAAATTTTGCTGCTGCTTGCTTTGTTTGGGTTGGCTGTGGAGAGCAGTGGCACAAGTTAGAGTACATTGTTTCTGGATATCAGATACCCTGTAGAGAAAATGCTCCAGATTTGTTACAAGACATACTGTTTATTGATGTAGTAAGGGTTTATTTTAACCAAACCCTTGTAAGAGGGGAGCACAGAGCATGCTGCTACATGAATTCCAAAGACTGAATATAGTTTGGACCGGTTTCCTGAGGATGCCAAGCCTTTAAAACCATTCAGTGTGGGGCTGCCTTTTATAGAATGGTTTGTAAAGGACCTTAAAGGTCATCTTAAAGGTCATCCACAGGCAGGGACACCGTCCACTAGCCCAGGTTGTTCAAGGCCCCATCCAACCAGCCCTTGAACACCTCCAGGGAGGGGACATCCACAGCCTGCCTCGGCAACCTGTTCCAGTGGTCTCACTACCATCACTGTCAAGAATTTCTTCCTGGCATCTACATCACATTCAGATGTTCGTGTACAGCTTGTGAAGTTCTCATTTGCTGTGGTTTCTTAAAGGCCCCCAGTCTCAAACCATGACAAGAGGCCAGTGCTGCAGTGCTGGTGGAGCACAGGCAGAAGACACAGCTCCACAGAGGGCACAGGCTCAGCCCTGGCAGCTGTAGGCACTAAGCCAAACTCACCTTGGGGCATTTTCTCTTTCTTGCACCCACCATACATCCCAGCAACTTTAACACATCAAAAGCCACTTTTGAAAGGGTTGAGCATTCAGAGATTAAATTTGTCCTAAACATGTTGTGAAAATAGCTGGGTGGGGGTAGAGAACAGGCTGGGTATGGTCAGTTAACAGGCTCCTGGTCAGCTAAAGAACAGGCTGCAGTGTGAGCTCAGCTCTTGGGGAGGTTAAGAGAAAGAGAAAACACCATTAACACCCAAACCCTCAGAAAGAGATTGCAGTTGATTAGGTGATAAAAACACCCAAAAATGAGCAGTAAAGTTGGGAAGAATGTAGCTTGGTTCTACTGCTCAGAAAAGAATTCTGCTCTGTGTAGATTGTTCAGTGTGATTCAGTGTGAAACTGTGCAAAAATTAAAGTGTCCTTGTACAGTTCCAAGTTTTGTCTGTTCTTTGATGTGGTTCCAAAGCCACTGTAAATTCAGGATCCTCAATCTTTCTTTGATGCAAGAAAAAAGATGGGGTTTAGTTAAAAGTATTAAAATTAAATCAGGGTAAATCACAGGACTGAGACCTTCATGGGTTTGAATGAACGGAAGAACAGAGTATTTTGGTTATGAATGAAGTATGGAGTTTGTCACTGAACCAGCTTCAGCTTTGGAAGGCTTGGACATGGGCCAGCAGTGTCATACATAGAACAGGAAAAAAAGTGTGGGAAGAGCAACACTATGAAAAGTTCATAGTGGCAACGTTAATGGAAAAGAAATGAGTGGGAATAAGGCAAGGAGTAGTGAAAGTTCTGAGGAACGTGAAGTGTTCTCATTTTGCAGGCCACTGTTGCATATAGCTCCTGTATTTTTTTTCTCTCTTGCCATATGAATCCTAGGCCATTTAATCATTCCTCAGGTGAAAGTTGTTGCACACCTGAAAAAGACCCATAAACCAGACCAACTTCAAGAGGTTTGCTGGGTCTCTGCAGTGGCATGGTGGCTTGGGGGCTTCTTGCTTGCTTTCCTAACAATTCCTAATGCAGTACTTGCTTTGATGATTGTTAGTGGGCTGATGTTTGCACAGAACAGCTCCTTTTGCTCCCAACATCATTTTACTTCTGAGTGCTGGTGGGTAGTCAAGGCTAATTACTCTCTCTGTAAAATCAGAAGGGTGTCTCTTCTTGCATGACTTCTAACTGTGTCCATATTGGGTTTCCTTTTCCATACAACTGCTGAAACATTTCCTATCCCAGGGGTTGCCTGCAGGAATTCTGAATAACCCTCTGTCATCAACAAACTATTGTGTTTCTGCTCATTCCCTTTTCAGTCAGGTTTGTTAAATGTGTTGGATGATTCAGGCCACAAAACTGATCCCTTTGGAACTTCACAGTGACTTCCCTCCGTGGATAAAATTCATGATTGTCCTCCCACCCACTTGTTCTATGAAAAACTTTCCTCCAAATTTTGTGTGAAGATCTTGCTAAATATCTTCTGGGAATCGAAATGGGTTTCTATCAAAAAGATCCTTCCTCTCATCTCCAGGCTCTTTGATTTCTTTAAAACACTCTCAAAGATAAGAGTTTGATTAGAAAACAGTATGGCTTCTCATTAGAGATGCTAAATGGGCTCTTCCCTGAGGTGTTTATTCATGCTTGTGTTTGTTATTATTATTCCTACCAGTGTGCTCAGCACAGATGCCAGACTGCTCTGGATTTCCTCTGGATTCAGTTAAAAAAATGCTGTCATGCTTTCTGCTTTGCTATTTCCTGGTACCTAGGCACTTCTAAGCTGAGGTTACCCTCTGCAGTCAAAGCTCAATAAGTTTAGGACTTGAGTTAGTTTAGGTTACACCGTTCCGTAACTCCTGGAGATGTGAGGGCCATGAAGATGATGATCAGAGGGCTGGAGAACCTCCTCCATAAGACAGGCTGAGAGAGCTGGGGCTGTTCAGCCTGGAGAAAATAATGTTCTGGGGACACCTTAGAGCAGCCTTCCAGTACCTGAAGGGGCCCACAGGAAACCCAGGAAGGGACTTTTTACAAGGGCTTGTGGTGCTAGTATGAGAGGGAATGCATTGAAGCTTGAGGAGGGCAGACTCAGACTGGATATTAGGAAGAAATTCTTTACAGTGAAGGTGATGAGACACTGGAACAGGTTGCTGAGGGAGGTCATGGATGCCCCCTTAAGGCTGGGAGAAACATCTCCCATCCCTCAACCAAAACCCCTAAATCCTGGTCCTACCTTGCTGCCATAACCTGTGTCCAATTCTTACTCTGATTCTCAGCTCAGGTTGCAGCAAACCAGAACAGATCTCTCATTTTCTAGTTTATTTTATTTTTTCTGTCTAGACAGAAAAATCAGAGATTTAGGAGACTGAATCCAGTTTTGGCCACAGCAACCCCATGCAGTGCTACAGGCTGGGGTCAGAGTGGCTGGAGAGCAGCCAGGCAGAGAGGGACCTGGGGGTGCTGGTTGATGGTAGGATGAACATGAGCCTGCAGTGTGCCCAGGTGGCCAGGAGGGCCAATGGCATCCTGGCCTGCATTAAGAACAGTGTGGCCAGCAGGAGCAGGGAGGTCATTGTGTCCCTGTACACTGCACTGGTTAGGCCACACCTCGAGTACTGTGTCCAGTTCTGGGCCCCTCAGTTTAGGAAGGAGGTTGACTTGCTGGAATGAGTCCACAGAAGGGCAATGAAGTTGGTGAGGGGCTTGGAACACAAGCCCTATGAGGAGAGGCTGAGGGAGCTGGGGCTGCTTAGCCTGGAGAGGAGGAGACTCAGGGGTGACCTTATTGCTCTCTACAACTACCTGAAGGGGGGTAAACAGGCAGAGGTTGGTCTCTTCTCCCAGGCAGCCAGCACCAGAACAAGAGGACACAGTCTCAGGCTGCACCAGGGGAAGTTCAGGCTGGAGGTCGGGAGGAAGTTTTACACAGAGAGAGTGATTGCCCATTGGAATGGGCTGCCCAGGGAGGTGGTGGAGTCACCATCACTGGAGGTGTTCAGGAGGAGACTTGACAGGGCTCTTGGTGCCATGGTTTAGTTGATTAGGTGGTGTTGGGTGATAGGTTGGACGTGATGATCTTGAAGGTCTCTTCCAATCTGGTCTGGTCTGGTCTGGTCTGGTCTATTCTATTCTATTCTATTCTATTCTATTCTATTCTATTCTATTCTATTCTATTCTTTCCTCCTAGAAACTGGCTTACAGTTTATAAATATTTAAAAATCTAAAAGAATGGTGGTTGGTTTTTTTGGTCTGGATTCATCCCAGCTTTCCTACTTGATGCAAGGTATGACCCAGTGCAGGGTAACAGTGATAAGCCATGAAGCCCCTGCAGACACTTAGTGATTCTGTCAGAGAGGACCTGTGTGCTTTGTCTGATCTCCAGGTGCCTACCCCAGCCCTGTGCATATGTGAGCTTCTCTGCACGTTCCAAATAATTTTGGAGCTTTAGGGTTTGGGTTTTTTTTCATTCTTTCTGCTCAGCATCAGGAAGTTCCCTAACAAAAGGCCTGGAGGTGACTGCAAAGAATATCCAGAGAAGAGATTTAATATGACCTTAAGAGAAATGGGAAGAAGGGTGAATGTGAGCATCCAGTCAAGAACAATAAAATTGAAGTTCCACTCCTTATAAGGACAAAAAAAAGATCACACACATCACTGTGATTCCTTTCCACTGCGCTGGAATCTGGTTGGAACCTTCTGAGCAGATTCTTTTTGACCCCTGTTTTAATTTTCCTGCATGCCTGTGCGAGATGATTTCCTGGAATGCTTTAAAAATAAATGAAGTTATGGTAACACCATTCTCTTCTAATTGATCTAAGCTGTTCCTATTGTATTTCAGTTTGTTAATGTGCAAGGATAAAATGCTGCTGGTCCCCTGCTGCTTCTTTATTAAGTTGGGGATTAGTGTTGGAGGAATGTTTTAAAACAAAAAAGAAGCTGATCTGCGTGGTGTTATCTGGTGGCCTGTCGTAATTGTGCTCGATTAGAAGGAATATCTAAGTCTTCTCTTTTGTCTAAAGTTTTCTTCTTAATAATTAAAACCAACTCATGTGGCCCTGGGCAGCCTGATCTAGTTGGAGGTGTCCCTGCTGACCGCAGAGGGTCGAACAAGATAACCTTTGAGGGTCCCTTCCAAACCGATGCAGTCTGTGAGTCTGTGACTTTCCAGGACTGTGCAGCCTCAGTGAGTGGAGATCAGAAAGAGAATTCCTTGTCATGCAAAAATCAAATGGACAGTTTAGTCTCAAAGCTTGTTTTTTGCCAGGCTACCCAGGGACAATTTTGTTGCTTGTTTGTTTTGCTTTTGTTGTTGTTGTTGCTTGCTCGGTTTAGGGTTTTTTCTTTTTGGTTGCCTTTTTTTGTTTGGTTTTGGTTGCTTCTTTGTTTTGGTGTGGTTTTCTTGTTGCTTCTCTGTTGTCTTGGGTTTTTTCTGTTGCTGCTTTGTTGTATTTTTTTGCCTTTCTCCCCCCCCCCCCCCCCCATTTTTTGGGTTGGTTTTTATTGTTATTGTTGCTTTTTTATTGCTTATTTGTGTTTTGTCCTTGTTTTCAGTTCTGTTGCTTGTTTGTTTTGGTGGGGGTTTTGTTGCTTGTTTACTTTTTGTTGCTAATTTGTGGGGTTTTTTTGTTGTTGCTGGTTTGCTTTTTTTGTTGTTGTTGATAGTGTGTTGTTGTCTGTTTGTGGTTTTGGTTGGTTGGTTTGTGGGGCTGTGTGTGTGTATGTCTGTTTTTCCCTTTTGTTTTTTTAATCATAGCTATTTTATTTGAGACTGTGAAGGTCACAGGCTAAGAAAACACAAAAGGTTTTCATTGTGTAGTTTAACTCACACATCTCAATCAGTGCTGAGCATGGTGTAAACACTCTGTAAATGTGGTTAATAAAAGTGTGGAAAAGAAAAGCAATAGGGACAGGGATGGAGATGTTCTGATCTTACCAAAAGAAGGCAGCAGGGACAGGGATGGAGATGCTCTGACCTTACCGAAAGAAGGCAGCAGGGACAGGGATGGAGATGTTCTGATCTTACCAAAAGAAGGCAGCAGGGACAGGGATGGAGATGCTCTGACCTTACCAAAAGAAGGCAGCAGGGACAGGGATGGAGATGCTCTGATCTTACCAAAAGAAGGCAGCAGGGACAGGGATGGAGATGTTCTGATCTTACCAAAAGAAGGCAGCAGGGACAGGGATGGAGATGTTCTGATCTTACCAAAAGGAGGCAGCAGGGACAGGGATGGAGATGTTCTGACCTTACCAAAAGGAGGCAGCAGGGACAGGGATGGAGATGTTCTGACCTTACCAAAAGAAGGCAGCAGGGACAGGGATGGAGATGCTCTGACCTTACCAAAAGTTGAATTGTGGCAACTAAAATAATACTGATAGGTTGAGGAAGTCTTTGTGCTGAGTAGCTCTGAAATAGTTAAAAAGAGGAGCTAATTCTCATCGCTCTGCTTTGCTTTTGTACTGGAGATGCAGCCTCTGCAAGGATAAAAATCAAGGCAGAAGCACGCATGTGTAGGTGTGGTATAGGTTTAAATTTAATCCCCAGAGTGGTGTTTTTTTTCCCTACACACACACATTCTTGGCCCTTTTAATTTGCTGAATGGTTGCATTGCTCAAGGTTTCCAATTTAAACGTGTGAAGCTAAATAAAACACAACTGTAACGCCAATCTCCATATGAATTGCTTTCTGCTTGGGAGTCTGAGTGCCGTCCTTCTGCATGCTCCCAGCGTGCTAGGAGTTTAAACAAAGTAAAATGTCAGTGGTGTTGCTTTGCTGTGTGGCTCAACATGTTAAGTAAGCAGTGCCATGGCTGCGAGCCTGTTTGATGTATAGATGCCTGTTTTGTGTGTCTAAGCCAGAGTTTGTTCCAGGTGTTTGGAGGAACATGTTGCATCAAACTGGCAGTTGCCCCATGAAAGGTGGAATCTGAATTAATTCAATGTTATGCTTTGGTTTTGGGTTTTTTTTTTTTACTTTAAGGAAAAATGAATCCAGGGTTTGGTTTTTTTAGTGCTCTTCATTAATGAGCCGTCAAACATCTGAGGAATATCTCCAGCTGCAGGGTTTTTTTCATTCTTTGCATGTAAGATACTGGTCTGAATTCTCTTACTGTGAAAATGGCTGTTACATGTGTGTGTACATTAGTGTATCCAGAGCTACCATCCATTGTTGCTGGTTGGGAATGTGGCTGTTGAATTTAACTGTGGAATGCTCTGTGCAGATGCAGCCCTGGGCTCTTGGCTGAGCTTCTCATTTTTACTGAAGGGGTGTAGTCAGGAACTCAGGAATGCAGAGGCTGGAGCAATGTGAACTTGATCCTTGGAAGTTCCCTACCCTGACCTGGGCGAATCCTTTTGTCTGTTGTAGAATTAATCTGCTTCTGAAGTTAGAATGGAGCAGAAGGGAGCAGTGTGGATTTGCTTCCTTCCAGGGCCAGCTTCACACAGGACCATTTGCCCTTGAGTTGTTCTCAACATTTTAACCTCTAACAGTCAGCTTGATAAAACCAACTACAGAAGCGCAGTAACAATTTTCCTGTCATTTCAGAGCCTGCTATTAGGTCTCCTCTCTCTGTCTCTCTCATCCTCACAGACCAAGCAGCTAAACAGTGATTTTGAGCCATGACCTCGATCCTTTGAGCTGTAGGAAAGTGGTTCATGTGCTGGGCTGGAGGCTCCAGTCCACATGCAGCTAGGAGAGGTGGTTTGAAACCTGCCTGTCTTTGGGCCCCGGAAACCGCTGCCTTCATTGCTCTTGTGCTTTATAATACCTTACTACTTTTGCCTTCATTGCTCTTGTGCTTTATAGTACCTTACTACTTTTGCCTTCATTGCTCTTCTACCTTACTCCTTTTTTTTTTTTTAAATGTTTCTGTTTCTCAAATTTGGGCATTGTTCCAAAAAACACTCTCTTGGAATAATGAGATTGCTTTGATTCCTTTTAATTAAACCACATTAAGTAGGCTGGCTGTGTGCAGGGCACAGTCTCAGGTTGAATGTGTTTTCTGGGATTGGAACGTGATGCAAGTCACAGTGCAGCAGCTGCACGACATCCTGTGATGTCCCATTTACGTGGAGGTTCACCTTGAACAGTGGAGTTGCTTTGAAGAATGAAGCAGGAAAGATTATAAATCATTCTAAAGAAGAATCAGGCTGTGTTAGGAAAAGAATTGCTTATAACGATGAGAGAAACACTCCTGGCCCTGCGAGGCTGCTGTGGGAAGGCTTTGACACAGGTTAGATGCCCAGTTGTCTGGCAGGATGTGCCTGCAATCAGTTCTGCATCAGGATAACTGGGATGGAACTGGATTACATCATGAAATCCAGCCTTGCTTTCCAGGATGATACAGGACTGAGCAGTGAGACAGCAGAGTGCAGGACAGGAAACCTTTCAGTTCATTGTGTCGTACATAGCCTGCATGTCAATGACAGTTCTGTAGTGAACTTTAAAACCTCAAACAGTACAGCTTGATTGCATTGATCCTATTTCATTTTCCATCACTAACTCTGAAACTGTGTTTTTCTTGCTTTGTGTGTGCTGTTTTGCATGTGGGGTTCTTTGCCACCCAATAGCTGTTGTAAAAAAATCCTGAGTAAAACAAAGCTTTTATATTTCATTATAGATTCTGGGTAGGGTCATGTGTGTGGCTCCCATAAGGAGGTGCAAAAGACAGTTTCAGTATAAAATATTGAATGTTGGAGTAATTTCTTCTGTTGATAAACTGGGAGCACAACTTCAGGTGATAAATGGAGCAGCAGTACCAGTAAGTCTCTCAAGAGCAGAGCTGTCTTACCAGGCCCATTCCTGTGTGTGGAAATCTTTTACCTGACAGTGTGTCTGATGGTAAGGGTGATTTTGATCCCTTTGTGGAGAGACAGGAATGAAAGAAGGGCAGATAGGAACAGAAACAGTGCTGTGATTTCATGGAGAGCTTTCTTCCTCCTTAATGAGTAAATTTCAAGTCATTCCACACCATTTGCCAGCATAATTTGGCCGCCTCAATTTTTTTCTTGCTGGCACCCCATGACCCCACTCCAAATGGTCTTGTAGAGCTTAATCTGCAGAATGCTGTCTAAGGGGCTTAAGCCCTGCTTAACCAAGTTGTGTCTGAGGATTTCTTAACTTTCAAGTGTGAGCCTCTCTCCTTGTGCAGATGATGCCTTCTCTCTGCTCAGATGAGCACAGTTTCACCCTCTTTATCTTCCTTACAGCTGCACACACTGGTTAATGTCTCTGTGCAGCAGCTGAGGAAATCATTGTAATACCTGCATGCTTCACCCCAGACTCACCAAAGCTATCACAGCTCAGCAGTATGGAGTCCCCAGGGAAGGCAGCTTGGGGAGTTTGAGTTGTAAAAGGGAAGCGTGAATTTATTTGTGGGGGAGCCACGTCTGTCAGGTTTAGTGAGGTTTGAGGATAAAAGGTGAATGGCTTCAGACTTTTGTTATGCTGAATGGAAGGAGAGCAATATGAGAACTTTCTAAATAGCAGAGGCTATGAATGCCACAGATACACTTCTCATCCAGTTCATAGCTGCTGTGCCAGGTGTTGCTGTTTTAGGATTGAATCAGACACACACTGCTGTCTGGGTCTTGTGGAGACTTCGTGGAGCCAAGACTGGGGTCTTAGGTTGCAGGAGCATGTGAGACAAAAACCTGAATTTTCTAACTTAAATTTTCTAACTTTGGTGAGAAAATAGGTTTATCCTTTTTTTTTTTAGGGGGAAACAAAAATAAATATATATATGTTCCTGATGAAAATGTCATGGTGCTCCAGCATGCATCTGTCACCCAGCTGCGCTGCTGAGTGCCAGCGATGATGGAAACCTGGCCTGGCTTCCAAAACTTTTTCTCCCCCCTTGACCATTAACGGTTAAGCAACATCAGCAACTTAAATCACTTCTTCTCAAATTGTCACCTCTAGCTGTCTGCATTTCTTCCTTTTTATAGGACCTAATCCTGGGGTGAGTTTCCTGAACTCAGCATCTGGCAGGGCTGAACACATCGGAGTTGGGAAGGTGGATAATGAGTCAGGTTCTGGTTTCTCAAGTGACAGCAAAGGCACTTTGTCACGAAATTGCTGAGCTGCTGCAGCCCCTGCTTTTGAGCATAGCTTGGTGATACTCTGGGAAAGGGACCTGTAACATTGACTTCTCCTCATTGTTTGATTGATGTTTTGGCCCTGCTCAAAGTAAAAGAAAAAACTGTGTAATTAGGCGAAGTTTCCAGAGCAGAGCCATTAATTTCAGCACAAAATGCACAGAACTGTGGGAATTACTTTATGCAGCCAATATGTCCTGACATTTCCCAGCATGATAGAAGCTGACGAACACACTGAATTGTTTTGTCCCCTCCAGACAGACAGGTTGCTGCTATCACCTGCTAATCAGTAAACGTGTGGGTGTTTTATTTATCCTTTGAAAGAACTAAACCCTCCTGAAACAAACGGGACAACGCTTGTGCTTTATTGCTACTTCTGTTGTGGTTTGTGTGTGAGCTCTGGTGTCAGGGTGCAGCCCCTTTGGCTGGCTGGGTTAGAGCTGTCAGGCTGTTCAGATGTAACTTGGCTTTATTTGCCCACAGACAGTTTTCCCCTGGCGTTTTCCCAGAGTTGCTAATTGTAGTGGTGGTGTCAGCCCTTTGCCGCTGGCTCCTTGGGACCTCTCTCCCTCCTTCTGATCAGAGTGACACAGAGCTGCTGTAAATCCTACTGCCGGCTTTCAAACCAGATGCAGCCAGGACATCACCTTCAGCTGGACTAAGGAAATGATAGAGCTTTGATGGATCACACCTTCAGAGAATCCCTGTTGTCTCTCTTGAAGGTGGTTGCTTGGATTTTACCGTGGTAGGGAATTTGGAATTAATTGGACAAGTAATTCTGAGAGAGCGTGTCAGCAGGCAACCAGGGTAGCTGCTTTAGAGCAAAACTGCCTCACTTTGAATTTCAGCAGTCATGGTTAACATCCACAGCACATCCATCTAGCTAAATGCACTTGATGTCTAGCCCCACACTGTTTCTTTCCTTGGTCTGGGTGCCAGAACCTCTTTCTATGGAAACTCCTCTTATTTCCTGCAGTTTGATCAGTACACTGTGGGGGTTTTGTTTGGTTTTGCTTGGTTTTATTTGGTTGGGTGTTGTTTGTTTTTTTTTTTTTGTCAGTCCAGAAATTTGTGGCATACTGAAAAATTGAAATGTCTGAAAAATTAACCAAATAACAGCATTTTTAAACAAGGGCACAGGAGGAAGGTTGGGTAAGTCACCGAGTGTTCCATTAAAAATGCGTCAACATGACACAACCAAGCAAAACCTGATTTTTGCCTGCATGAGTAGAATAATGAGGGGAGTCTGAATCAGGCTGCCACAAAGTTATTGCTTTTGACAGGAGCTCTTCAATGAGACACTGAGGTGATCAGAAAATCAAATTTGCACCAGAAAGCCAGCTGACATCACCAGCAGCAATTTCATGCTTGTCTGTCACGCCGGTCGGGTCGGGATTTTTGACAGCTCTAAGGCTAAGATTGCAACATTGACTGGGAGCCACAGCTACAGCTGGGCATCATCTGCAGGGGAATCGGAGGCTAGATTGTCTTGTCTGATAATTGTGTCAGGAAGCAAAGGTTCTGTGCCAAGCACTAGAAAATATCTGTCGTCAGCGCACGATTGAAGGCAGGGAAGGCCAGCGTGGTGTTTGGACACTAACAGTCTGGAAGTGGTCAATAGCTCATAAAAACATAAAGCCTTGTTGTATGTCTTTGTGATTTCAACAGAAGTTGCTGAGATAAAGCCCAAAAAAAAACTTTCAAGAGTTTGCCTTAGCCCCTATGTTAACCTTTAGCACTAACTGGAAAGCATCTGTTTGGAAGTGGAAGAGAAGGAATGCAGCATGTTTCCAGGAAAGACAAAGGAATGATGATGGAAGAAATACAGGAGGGTGATGAAAAGAAACTGTTCATCAAAAGAGTAGTGATGCTGAAACACTGCTTAATTCATGAGAGAACTAAGGCAGTGTTAAAAAAATTCTTCTTTATACAGTGAAAGGAAAGGTGAAATTGTTGGCTTGGTGAATCCTCCTGCACTCAGCTCATCTGGCTGTCAGCCATGTTAGATGTGATGGGATGCTGTAGAGCTGGTCAGTGGGTTTGTGCTTCCTGGTACTAAGCAGGAGTGACAGCCCATGGGTTAGCAAGATTTTGATCCTGATTCTCTGTGTTCTTCGCAAAGACCTTCAATTTCTGTAGTCCTGTTCTGGGATGAGACCTTATTTAATTTAAATAGTCCCACAGAGCATCATATAAACCAGGAAGATCCTCCTGTACCATAACTAACACCCTGTACCCTGATCAGATCATAGAATTGTTTTGGTTGGAAAAGACCTCCAAGATCATAAGAGTCCAACCATCAGCCTAACACCTCCAGGAGCATTAAACTATGTCCCAAAGTGCCATGTCCACGTGTTTCTTGAACACCTCCAGGGATGGTGAAATGAACAAGCTTTGAACATTTGAAATGAACAAGCTTTGAACACCAGAACAAGAGGACACAGACTGGATGTTAGGAAGAAATTTTTCAGAGAGAGAGTGATTGCCCATTGGAATGGGCTGCCTGGGGAGGTGGTGGAGTCACCATCATTGGAGGTGTTTAGGAGGAGACTTGATAGGGTGCTTGGTGCCATGGTTTAGTTGATTAGATGGTGTTGGATGATGGGTTAGGTGCAATGATCTTGAAGGTCTCTTCCAACCTGTTCTGTTCTATTCTGTTCTATTCTATTCCTTGTAGTTCTGTTCTGTTCTATTCTGTTCTATTCTATTCCTTGTAGTTCTGTTCTGTTCTATTCTATTCTATTCTATTCTATTCTATTCTATTCTATTCTATTCTATTCTATTCTATTCCTTGTGGTTCTATTCTATTTCTTGTAGTTATTGCACTCATTCCCCTGCTATTTTTTGCATACCAATGAAAAAAAGTCTTGAAAATTATTTTCTTTAGGAAGAAAAACAAACAGCCCACACACACACACACCTGGAAACAAACAAACAGAAAGACTCCACTTGGTCTCATTTTACTCAGATCCTTCTTTCTTGTCCTGTGTGCATAAAAAAAATGTGTGTTGAGCTTAGCCTGACAGTCTTGAGCTGGCAGGTAGGATTGAGACTGCTTGTTTACAGGCACCTCCTCTCCTGATGCTTCTCAGCCTTGTGTCTCTCAAAGTGCAAATGATGTGCTTTACACTTTGGATCTTCAGATCTACAGGCTTTAGTTTTTAGAGTATGAATTCACCTCCATGAATTGCGAGCCGTGTTTAATGTTTATGCTAAAGGGACGTGAGGATTGTTGGAATGAGTGGGTTCTCCTTTGGAAAAAAAAAATAAAATAAAGAAGGAGAGAAGAAATTCCCAAGCACTTTGGTTAGAGTGTCTGTAAAGATGCCAGCAGGCAGAACGTGATTTGAGCGACACATTTTGCAAATCAGCACCTTCATAACAACCCTGAGAGGAGAGAGAGAGAGGTGTGGGGGGGATCCGTGTTCAGCTTAATCTAGCCTTTTATCTTTACTCAGTGCAGAAGTTCCCAGAAGGCTGAGTGTGTCAGATCACTGCTGCTCTTTTCACACTTTCCCCCCTTTCCCCTTTTGCTTGCTTTTCTGGGTTTTTGTCATCATGTAAATGATGCCATTCCTTGCCTCCATCTTTTCTGTTGCCTTGAGATGCCGACTATTAATTGTGCAGCGTGCCGTCTGTCTCTCAGGCTTCGTAGATAAGCAAACCATTTTTATATTGAAGTCCTTCATCCTCTTTTTACTATTTTAAGACTTCCTTATCTTTGCCTGTCAGAGAAGAAAGCCCCAAAAGCCCAAACTTCAGAGACCTTGATTTGCTTTATAAACAGGCTCCAGTAGCAGGTTTGTGTAGAAGTGTTTATGTGGCTGTCCTGCTCTGAAACTTCTTTCTTGATTTCAATACTTCAGCTTTAAATTTATTTATTTTTTAAGCTGTTGTGATTCTGGGTTCTCAGTCTCTTTGCAGTTCTGGAGAAGAGAGGAAGAAACAGACTTTTGTCTTTCAAAGGACAGTTGAAAGACTTTTTGTTATTATTTGGCCTTGCTTCAAAAAAAAGAAGGCGGCACTTATGACTATGACAAACTAGCTGCTACATAGACATCTTGAACTTAGCCCAGTAAAAAGGTTTTTGAAGTATTGGAGTGTTTTTTTTTTAATGGTTTGGGGTTTTTTTCCCCTCAAATATAGAAATGTGCTCTGATGTTTGTGCTTGTTGAGCTGTGTAGCCAAGAACAGTAATGTGGCGTCCACAGCCAAAGCTGTGATGATAACGAACCCACAGTTGTTCCTAAAGGAAGGGTCAGTTGCCAAGGGCTCTCCATCAGTTTGTCCTCTTTTTTTACCCAGCTGTAGGGATATAAAATGCCTAAGATTTTAATATGCTTTTATCGTTAGAATAGTTTTGTCTTACAGTGTGAGCTGTTTGAGGTTCATGGATTTGTAGAATAGTTTGACTTGGAAGGGATCTTAAAGGTCCATCACCCCCACCATGGGCAGAGACACCTCCCACCAGCCCAAGCTGCTCAGGGGCTCATCCAGCCTAGCCTTGAACACCTCCAGGGAGGGGGCATCTGTGACCTCCCTGGGCAGCCTGTTCCAGTGTCTCACCACCCTCACTGTAAAGAATTTCTTGCTGATCTTCAGTCTCAATCTGCCCTCCTCAAGCTTCAATCCATTCCCTGTCATCCTATCCCTACCAAGCCCTTGTAGAAAGTCCCTTCCTGGCTTTTTGTGGGCTCATTTCAGGTACTGGAAGGCTGCTCTAAGGTCTCCCTGGACCCTTCTTTTCTCCTAAATGAACAGCCCTAAGTCTCCCTCATAGGGAATGTCCTCATAGGGGAGGTTCTCCAGCCCTCTGATCATATTTGTTGCCCTTCTCTGGACCCTCTCCAGCAGTTTGACGTCTGTTGCTGGGGGCACTAGAATCCTGGCCTTGGCTCAGGTGGTAGCACATAAGCCTTTCAATGGGAAGGTTGTGAGTTCAAGCCTGCAGTGGGCAGGAGTATTCACACTGGGCAGCAGGGTCCTACCTCCCTAGTCATGAGGTCTGTGGTGACAGGTTGGACTCGATGATCCTCGAGATCTCTTCCAACCTTGGTGATACTGTGATAAACTGGATGCAATACTCCAGACGTCCCTGCTGACTGGAGGGGTCTTGGACAAGACCCCATGAGAGTCCCTTCCAAGCTGATGCACTCTGTGCTTGTCTCTACAGTTCAAATCCTTAATCTTACATTTTCTGTCACTAGGCCAGGTACAAGCAGAGTCTGGACCCTACGGTGGATGAAGTGAAGAAGCTGTGTACATCCCTGCGTCGAAATGCCAAGGAGGAGCGGGTTCTTTTCCACTACAATGGACATGGTGTCCCCAGGCCAACAGTAAATGGGGAGATCTGGGTCTTCAATAAGGTGAGTCTGCCGAGCAGAGCTGAACAGCTGAATCTTTTTCACTGCTGTGTAAATTATTGAAGTGTTCTCTTTAGAGAACAGCTCGGTTTTCACGGTTTAAAATGCATTCACAAGTATTTGTTTGATTCCCTGCTGAGAGCTATTTGCTTTCTTTGTGTTCTTGAAGTTCTGTGAGACCAAACAGGTTGTCCCTCACCTCCCTGTGGGGCAGAAGAGGTTTATTTTCAGGTGCACTGAAGCTCATTTGCAAAACATTGAGGAGCCAGCTACTTCCACTTGCTTCCTCTGCTTTTCAGAGGGAGCAGTGAGCTCTGGCAGGTCTGGCCAAACAGTGACTCTTTGCTGCCTTATGCTACCAACTGATTAAGTTCTTATATTAAGTTCTTACCATGAATCTTATGCTTAAAATGCCTACTAACTCTGAACAGTCATTGTTCAAACTACTTGGAGATAGGGCCTGAGGACAGTAAACTGCACAGCGGGCTCTGCTTCCAGAGCACAGAGTGCTGCAAAGCCTCAGAGTCCAATATCTTAGGTAGCTTTTTATATTCTGGAAGCCTTTTGGTACTCCTGCTTAGCCATGGCTGGGAGCCATGGTTTGTACAGCTGTGTAATTCACATGCAACACCCTTCAGGTGATTGCAGGTGATTTCTAAATGCATTTTGCTTTGCTTTCCCTTTGGTTAAGCTGTTTAGTGTCTGTTAAGAATGGAGGCTTAGGAAATTCATAGCTACTGCTTGTAGCTGAAAACTACATTGGGCAGGCAGGACTTGCATTCATTACTGTAGATATGCTCCTTTTTTATTTTGGGGGCTTATTGAGCTTCTTTTCTTATACTTCACATGTGTTATTTTTATAATTGGCTGATCATTCACTGGTAATTTGCAAGAGGGCAAGCTAGAAGAGAAGGGGAGAAAGTGCAAGAGGGCATCACTTCATCCTGGTGCATCTATGTTGGAGAGATGATTAGTATTCAAACCAATAAACAACGGGTCTGAGTGCTAATTCATTGTGAAGCTGAATTTTGGTGTTTAAGAGCAAACAGGAGTGACCTTCTGCTTGCTTAACAGCCAGTGGGTAATAAATAAGCCAGAAAGAATGCTGGGCAGAATGTGTTACACGTGGAACAAGAGGAAATTACTGCTCAATGAAGTTGTGTGTAGTGCCAAATGCTTTATTAAGAGCTTACTGGATATTTGCCAGTTTGCCTGCAGTATCAGCTGGGGTAATGTGCTGTGGACACCACTGGTGAGTAGGAGCTGATTGTCAGAGGTTGGTGGGGAAAGTTGAAGTTTAGTAAATTTTGCAGCATGTCACCAAATATTGGGGTTTGGGGAAAAAGAATGAGACAGGACTGGAACTTTTCATTTAAGCATAGGATTAAATTCAAGGAAATAAGGAAATTTAAGGAAAAAGTCAGCAGTGTTTAGAATTCAGTCCTAAGGAATTCAGGCTCAGCTCTAAGCAGAGGTCCTAATGAGGCTCAGTATTGCAGCCCTCTGGAATTGGAATAGCAGAGGGACTGAAATTTGCCTGTTCTGACGTTTTAGAATTAGATTTAAGATGCTCATGCATGCTCTTGAAGTCTCAGTTGTGAGAGCATGAAGGCAGAGCTGGAAAAGGACCTCGAAATCATCCAAGTGAGGGGCCAAAGGAGGGAAACAAGCCTTGCTGGTGTATATGGTGTGTTAAAACCTGACCTGTGTTTGTTGAAGCAAATAGAGTTCTTGGGATTTATACTGACTTCACATGGGCTGAGGCTGACCACCTTTCTCCTGGTCCTGGTGGTCTAGACTCATCAGGCTGTTAGCAAGGTTCTGGTGCAGGTGCTGCAAGAGAGCACAGGACGGGGGCACACAGGAGCTGTGATGTCCGCTTTCATTCAAGGATAGGAGACAGCCATGGAATTTCAAGAGCCTGTCCAAGCTATTCCATATGCTTTTGTTCTCAGTCTGTAGATGTTAATGTTTCCTTTCCCCTTTTTCTCTCATAAAATGGGATTGTAGCCATCATGGGGCTGATGGTGGTGACAGAGAGGACTTTTCCTACTGTGTACTCCCAGAGCCCAGCCTCCCTGTTGCACAGGCTGCCAGAGCCGTCTGGGTTAGTGACCCTGTTCTTTAGGCAGCACATGGAGTATGCTCCCTCACTAACTACTATTTGTAGTGCTGTAGTTAGTTAATTTTTACTTTGCAACTCAACAAACAAAACCATTCCTGAACTCTTTCAGTTAGAGAATAGGATGTACAAAAAGAACTGGGGATGGGTTCCCACAGGTTCGTTGCCACATGGTTAATTTCCTCAGATTTCTGAGAGTTTCCTTGAAGTTCAGAAATCCCAGGCCAGAAGCTGAACACAGCAACCTTCAGAGGAAGCTTTTCTAGCTTCAGAGAAATCTCTTTAGAGAATACTCTTCAAGCATTGTTTCATCTTGGATAGGAAATAGAAAGAAAAACTGCACCATGCTTTGGAAGGAATTGATTATTTTGAGAATGTCCTTTCCCTGAGTCTGTTTTGTCTTGGTGTTGTACAAAAAGACACAAAATGGGTGCAGGGTCAGAAGCAAATTCCACTGCTGGTGTGAGCACGCAGAACACAAAAAGTGCATCATCGTCATGTTCATGTTAAGTCCTTTGGAAACTCTTTACATATCAATCATCATTTCCACATCTCTGCTCAAACATCTGTTTGACCAGGTAAGGGACAGAAGCTGCAGTCCTCCTTCATGGCATGCAGCTCCTTGTTTGGGCGGGCTGCTCTGGTTGGCTTGCATTACAAACCAGTGCTTACTTCATTATGGAATTGTACATTATTTTGTGGTAGGCTTCCTGCTCTGGCTCACTGAACAGTATTGACATCCAAAGGGAAGGTTGAGACAGTCCCTTACAGATCAGTTAATTTCATAGAATCATAGAATGGTTTGGGTTGGAAAGGATCTCCAAAGGTCATCTAGTCCAATCCCCACTGCAGTCAGCAGGGACATCCTCCATTAGAACAGGTTGCTCAGAGCCTTGGTGAGCCTGACCTTCAGTATCTCCAGGGATGGGGCTTCAACTACCTCCCTGAACAACCTGTTCCAGTGTTCCACCACCCTCATGGTAAAGAACTTGTTCCTAACATCCAGTCTAAACTTACTCTAATGTCAAACCATTGTCCCTCATCCTATCACTATAGGCTGTTGTAAACAGTCTCTCTGCAGCCACCTTGTAGGCTCCCTTCAGGTACTGGAAGGTAGCTCCCATGTCTCCCTGGAGCCTTCTCTTCTCCAGCCTGAAGAACCCCAGCTCCCTCAGCCTGCCCCTGTAGGAAAGGTTTGGAGATAATCACAGGAGGTAATTTGGCTATATGATAGGAGATCATTTGTCATTATCTGGCATGTTGCCAGAAGTTGAAGATGCATTAACATGCTTTTCATCTCTTTATTGGGAGTGCTGCTGTATTAAGAAGGAGCAGTGTTCTTTTCTTAGTATTGCTTGCTACTATTTCCTGAGATAATCCCAACATGGTTTCAGAAAGGTAAAAATCCACCCCCCCACCCCCTGACTTCAGTCCATGTTTATTCTGAAGTTCTCTGCAAAATCTGAAGAATGTGTTTTTTTTAGTGAAATATTGTTGAGTTGTCCTTTAAGCAGTTGCTTCTGAAATCTGTTCCAGATCCCATTTCCAGTGTGGCTGTTTGGCGTGTCACTCCTTTCCAACAGTCACAGAGGGATGGTGGGAGCTGTGCTAACAGAACAGAAACTTTCTTGCTGAAAACCAGACAGTACTGAGAACAAAACATACGGACAAGCTCTTTTCCTCCTCACAGCCCCAGCGTGGCAGAGGCAAGATGAGCAAGCCTCAAAAGATCACCCTGAGCAGCCGTGCTAGAAAGCTATTATTTAACACTCCTTTGTTTTTTGGGGTTGGTTTTTTTTTTACTATCTCATTTACATATCATTAGCAAACTCACCAAGTTATATGTGACCCCCACAGTACAGTTGGAACATAAAATTCTTCTGCTTGGAAATATCACAATATTAATCAGGGCTATAATCCAATCTCCCCTGTAGCAAATATGCATTATAAATATAAAATGAAAACAATGCAAAGCCCATAAAAGCTCCCTGATTATGTGGTGTCAGAGCAGCATATAAAACATATGCAACTTATGATTGGAATGGGCTTAAGCTGAGTGATACCCTTGGAAAAAAGGTCTGGGCCGAGAGTGAGTTGTTTGTGCCTCAGTCTATCCTGCAACAATTTGCAAAGTTCATACCCCCCCCTAAAACTTTGGCTTTTAGAAACAAATTCTCCTGTTGACTTGAATGAAACAACCAAAAGCTTCTGCATGTGGGCAAACCTGCATTTTGAAATGACTGTTTCCTGCCTTAGCTAACATCTGGTTTATGGCCACTTCTCTCTATGCTGATGCTCAGAAATTTGATGTTGGTAAAAGTTTACTAGTTTGGTTACAGCTATTTGAAGTCTCTTGAATAGAAATGGGAGTTAGGATCCCATACATCACTCTGCTGGTGCTAATAGGAACCTCTCAGCTTTTCCTCTGGATTTTGGGCTGGAGTTCAGTGCTGTACGAACATGACCAGGTTGCCCTCTGGCTGCGGATGGGCAGGATCATGCAGTCAGCCCAATGTATTTGGTAGACACTTTACAGGCTCCAAACCCACAAATCTCCTTTGATTTGTAGTTTTAGTTCTGCCACTTAATTTAGGGTGCAGCCATCCATGGGCAGTTTTCAATGGCTGATTTTTGATCCACTTGCCTCTGGTTATTTGGGGGCATGAAGATGGAAGAGGAAGCAGCAAGTATTTCATATTTACAGAATCCAAACCATTGCAGCTTCACTTTGTTGGAGGAAGGCTTTGCTGGGTTTAATTTTGTTGGGTACTTCTGAAGGCAGCACAGAAGTTAAAGGCTGCAATAAAACTATGAAGCATCTCATAAAACTAAAGTGACGTAGCTGCTGATGGGCTACATGTCTTTAATTAGCCATCTTGATTTATCGATGGAGTTTTCAGTTTAGGATGTTTGATGTTAAATTAAAGACAGCTGCTTTCCATCCTGCAACAGTCTTGCAGAAACTTGAGATAAAATTGGACTACTAAATGCTGGTTGGAGTGGTTAGGACATATCAAAGCATCCCTCTGCTGAGGTTTACAATTTTAGTTTAGAGTTTAGTCTTTCGAATAATACTCCAATAAAATCTGCGTGTTGTTTGAGTTGGAGATGGGGTTTGTAGTCCTCATTATTACAGATTCACAGGTTGCAATGGGTTGGAAGAGACCCTCAGGTCATTTGGGCTAACCCACCTGCAGTGAACAGGGACACCTCCAACTAGATCAGGCTGCCCAGGGCCATATGAGGTCTGATCTTGAATGTCTCTAGGGCTGGAAGGGGCCTCAAATATATCCCTGAGCAACCTGTCCCAGTATTTCATAACTCAATGTAAAGAACTTCTTCCTTATGTCCAACCTAAATCTCCCCTGCTCCAGTTTCAAACCATTGCCCCTTACCTTATCACTACAAGCCCTTCCAAACAGTCCCTCCCCAGCCTTCCTGTAGGTCCCTTTCAGAGAGTGAAATGCAGTGGTTGATATTGCTATTGATCACTGTTCCCCATCTCCTGTCTAGGTTTTATTTTGAGATTTCAGGATTGGATTTTGGGTGGGTTTTTTTTTTTGGGGGGGAGGTGTTTTTTATTCTCACTGTTGAAAATTGTGTGGCTTTTCTGTCTCTTTATAACTCAAGTGTTTGTTTTTTCTTATTTCCTGCAGAACTATACCCAATACATTCCCCTCTCCATATATGACCTGCAGACTTGGATGGGCAGCCCATCCATTTTCGTCTACGATTGCTCTAACGCTGGCCTTATCGTCAAGTCATTCAAGCAATTTGCACTACAGAGGGAGCAAGAGTTGGAGGTGAGATCACAGTCTATACAGCAGAGGTTGTTTTGGTTTTTTTTTCATTTGTGTTTCTGCCACAGGGTTGAGTCCAAGCCTTGCTTTGCTACGTGCAGCTTAAAATTATGCTTGGAACGACAGTGGAAAGCAAATTAATTAGCAAATAATTTTGCCGCTCCAATCTTTCTGGTTCAGGGAGAACTATCCTATTAAACTTGGAACAATTTTTAATACAAGCACTAATTAAATGGTAATGTTAATAGAGTCAATTTGTGCCCTAATGGTCTTTTTAGCTGAGATAAATGCTGAGGTGAACTAGACATATTTATTTTCATTGCAAAAGTCTAGCATCTGGGGATGTGTTTGGATGCAGTTGGGGTTTTGTGCCTGTGAAAATGCAAACCAAAATAAACCAAGCCTGATACACAGAGGGGTTGTGACTGTGGTGGTTTCAGTTCACAGAGTGCTCGAGTTGAGTGACTTGCTAATGAAAAGCTGTCCTTTGCTGCAAATGTAAATAGTAACTCATTTATTGAAGTAGCTCTGAAATGCAAAGTGGAAGGTAAGAAGTCAAGACTCACCATGGGATGGCCAGACTCCCCACTGCCAGACATTCCTGCTAGCTTTAGCTTACACAGGGAGCACATTTTTTAAAGGTTAACTTCTTTCACTCTCACAGTTTGAAGGCACTCTTTTAAACCCCCCAAACTTCATGGAAGGATTATTAATTAATCAGGCAACCAACTGTCACAAATCCTTCAAGCAGCTATTAACAGTATTCCAGCCTATAATCCCTTTCATTCTGCTTTCCAGTTTCTGGAGATGCTTTTGTGGTGGCTGTTTTGGCAGATGGAAGTTCCATTCTCCTGACAGAAACCAGTCTAATAGCTTGAGATGTGTGGGTTGTTTCATTATTAATTCTCTTCAACCAGTGATAATGCCATATTTTGTACAGAGAAGAAACTTCCCGAAGTCTGAGGCTTGGAAAGAACATGAGGCTGCAAGACACAGATCAGTAGTATTGGTAATAGATACTTTTTGAAGGTTACCTTCTTTTATAGCCAAGGAAAATGTCTGGTGGCCGTATTATGTTGTCCTTTTCCAAGTTGTCCTAGCAGCTTGTGGCTTTCATTGTGATATTTTTCAGAGCCTTACAGGGAGGCTGCAGGGGGACTTTTCAGAAGGGTGTCTAGCTGTTGGACAAGGGGGAATGATTTTAAGCTGAGGGAGAGTAGGTTTAGACTGTATCCTAGGAAGAAGTTCTTCAGTAAAAGGGTGATGAGACTCTGGAATAGGTTGCCCAGGGAGGATGTGGATGCCTCCTCCCTGGGGGTGTTCAAGGCCAGTTTGGATGAGGCCTTGAGCAGCTGAATGTAGGTGGGAGGTGTCCCTACCCATAGAAAGGAGGTTGGAGTAGATGATCTCTAAGGTCCCTTCCAACCTAAGGCATCCTAGGATTTTTCCTTTGTTTTCCTCATTCTGATCCTAAGCAGGTAAAAAATGACTATAACTTTACCTTCCAGACTGGACAAGGGTTGCTTACAAAGAGAATGATGAGCGCAAGTAGCACCCTGAGTCTTTATTCCAACAAAAAGATTAAATCCTTTTTTGCTCTACTTTTTTAAATTTTAGTTTCTTCTGTGAAATATGTGAGGTGGGAAAACTAATTTAGTGTTCTTTTTTCCCCTCTTTGCAACACAGGTTAAAATCTCACCAGTTGATTTGATTATGAAAATGCTTTCAGGCTTCTATGTCAGCTTTCCATTCTGTGTCTTTAGATTTCATTAGCTGCTGATGACTTACTGAGATAACTGCTTATTGTTAATAGAAAGCAGAAGACTTGGTGACAGAGAAGTGCTTACAGTGCCATACAAAGCATGAATTAGAATTCATTTGGAACACTAGAAATAACTGAATTGTTCAAATTGATGGAAAGTGAAGTAAAGCTGGAACCAGTGCACAAGAGGGGCTGCTAAGAGTGATCAAGATAATTGTTAGCTCATTTTACTGAAAGGAGATTAGAGGAGCTTGTTGGGCTCTTAAATCTCTTGGTGGAAAGACTGAGGGAAGCTATAGCTGGTTGGGTTTGGGGTTTTTTTTCCCCCCCCAAATCCCTTTTTTGGATAGCACAGAGCACTTCCAGGTGCCATCAGATTATGCATACTTCCACCAGAGACATAAAAATTAAGTACAAGGTATTTCTAGGTATCTCTGCAGCCCCATTATATTGTTCATGGAATATAAAGGCTGCTGCTCTCCCTTAAAGTAAAATCTAAATCTTATTCAGCCTCCAAAAAGAGGAAGCACAAAAAGAAATGATAGCTTGGGAGTGATAGAAAAGCAGCTTCTCAGAGCTACCTGAGAAGAGATAATGTAGCACTGCATGGGACATTGTCTTCTGGAGAGAGCTGCCTCCAAAATAGCACTTGAATAGTAAATGCTTTTTAGGTTTTGGCCTTTTGTTAGTAAATACAGGGCTGGGAGTGAAGAGCTGTGTAGGTAGAAAGAGGATACTGGTTTCAATAAGAAGACTCTTTGCCAGGGGCAGGAATCTCTCCTGTCTTATCCTGGTGGACAAATTGCAATGGAAGCTATTTTTTATCTTCAGCAAGACTGCTTCTCTGAGGGAGGTGAAGGTGAGACAGAAGACCTAGGTCTGGAGATGCCAGAGCCACTTGAGGTGCAACTGGGTTTTGGTGGGATGAGGAATGGGCAGAGATAATTTTGTCACTTGATGGTGGGTTTCAGGAAGATGGAGATGGACTCTTCTCAATGGTCCCCAGTGACAGGACAAGAGGTAATGGGCAACAATGTGAGCATAGAAAGTTCCATCTAAACATGAGAAGGAATTTCTTTACTGTGAGGATGGCAGAGCTCTGGAACTAGGTGATTCTTGAGGTCCCTTCCAACCCTAACAATTCTATGATTCTATTGGTTTCCCTTCCCCAAAGACTTGGTGTCTGCAGAGCAGCAGTGTCCTGGCTGTGCCTGCCCTGAGCTAGGAGCTCTGCTCAAAACATGTAGTGGAAGGAATGGCTCTGGGTGCTCTTAATCATCTAATTAGCTGGCTCTGATGATTCTGTGAGTGCATATAAATACAGTGTAATTCTGGAGAATTAAGCAGGCACTTTAAGTGTGCTGTGCTAACAATGATAAAGCAGTAGGCTCGTTAGTTCTGATTAATTTTCTGGGTAATTGTGACATTGTGTTTCCTCTGACTAATCCCTGTTTCATACAGCAAAGGTCTGCAGTCTTGCGGCCACATTGGAGCTGTAGAGAGAGAAGCAAAGGCTGAAAGGCCTCTCCTAGATCTTTACTTTACTGCATAAGACAAAACTTTTGGGTTTCTACTTTGCAGTTTGAATTTTTGAGCAGCGTGCACCCTTCACAGCTGCATTCTGACTGGTTTTGTTCTCTGCCTGTGGAGGAGGTGGGTGTTGTGGTGGGAGTGCCTGCTCGTTTTCCCCTCCAGCAGGGTACATGACTAAGTAGCCCTAATTGGAGCTGAGGACTCACAGTTTTTATTTTTCCATCTTCAACATTCATTCTCAAAAAAAAAAAAACACCCAACTTAGCTTAACGACAGCACAGCAGAATGGGATCTGGCACCAGCAGCATGTCTGGGAGGAGAATTTTTTTCTAACCCACCATCTGCTGGGAGAGAGGAACATCTCCTCTTCTGGAGCTGCATTAATGCCTTCCACTTGGGAAGAGGATGTTCACAGCAGGGGTTGTGTGGAGCTGGCAGGTCTGGTCGTCAACACTTCAGATAACAACTCCTAGCTCCAGTCTTGGGGCAGAGTTCCTCCACAAAGTTTACCTTGAACACGTCTGTTAATTCAAAAAGGGCTTGGTTTTCTCTCCCAGTCCTTGTTTCTCATCAAGTGCTTTTTTTCCTCAGTCAAATTATATAAGTACATAAATGTTTTCAGTAACAGTGGTTTAAAATCCATCTGTTGCTTCCCCTTCCCTTAATTACAGGCAGCAATACCTGCAATCCATTAGCTTTTCTCCAGATGGACACAGCACTGGCAAGGAGCAAAGCTCAGTGCTCCTGCAGCAGCTGTAATTTGTTTTCAGAACAAATTAATTGCCACCATCTTACAGGAATGATGACATATTTCAGTATAATTGATCAAGGAATATAGAATCATAGAATGGTTTGGGTTGGAAGGGACCTCCAAAGGTCATCTAGTCCAACCCCTGCTGCAGTCAGCAGGGATATCCTCTACTAGATCAGGTTGCTCAGAGCCTTGTCGAGCCTGATCTTGATTATCTGCAGGGATGGAGCCTCAACTGCCTCCCTAGGCAATCTGTTTCAGTGTTCCTCCACCCTCATGGTGCAGAACTTGTTCCTAACATCCAATCCAAATCTCCTCTTCTCTAATGTCAAACCATTGCCCCTTGTCTTATCACTCCAGGCCTTTGGAAACAGTCCCTCTGCAGCCTTCTTATAGCTCCCTGCAGGTACTGGAAGGCTGCTCTAAAGTCTCTTTGGAGCCTTCTCTTCTCCAGGCTGAAGAACCCCAGCTCCCACAGCCTGTAACACTAAACAGGCTGTGGTCCAAGGCTATATTCTCACTGTTTTTTGTCTGAAAGTCTGTGGATTGCCAGTCACCCTGAAAGAACAACAGGCAACACAAGAAGTGCTCCGTGGCTAGCAAGGCATTTTTTACTTTCAAGCCTTACACAGGAAAACAGGCATCTCTTTGCCTTGAGAATGTCCTACTGCTGAAAGAAGTGAACTAGTCATGACCTGCTGCAAGGTCTACATCTGATTGCTTGTTTACAGGAAAAACCCAGTTAAAGACTGTAGGTAAATGCATATTGATCATTCTGATAACCTTTTGCATAAGGTAGGAGCTTCACGTGGTTTGCTGTCCTTACACTTGTGAGTATAATTTTTCCAGTTCATGCTTTTTTATCTTTCTTTAACCTTCCACTTATTCCATATCTTGCCCTCATAAAAAAGTTATATTGATGAGGTAAGCAAGCAGTCTAGGAAGTGTGACTTCAGTGGATGTTCTAAGGATGCAAAAATAAGTGTTCAGAGTGGGCTTTACTTGACCCGCTTCTGTGGCTTTTTTCCCCCCTCCATTTTCTTTTACTTGTAAAAATGTTTTGCTCTGTCATTGTGCTTAGAAGTCTGACAAGATCTGTAATTGCTAGCTGGTGGTTTATGTTCATTTTATGGTTGCTATTAGTTCATCTCCTAATGGATAAACATTTACTCTGCCTGTGTCACAGCTTCTTACTCTGTGGAAGCCAAGAGTTGAGCAGGTCTTGGAGTATGAACTACTTCCCTGTCAAAACTGAGGGTGTAACTCACTACCAGACCATGATGAATGTCAAGGATTTTACACTACTCACACACTACTCAGAAAGCAGAAAATCCATCTAAATGTACTTCCCACCTACAGAGCCCACTTATGAGGCTGCCCAGAGGGCAAGTCCTCTAGGAAACGGATAGCCATAGCTAAGCAGTTTGCTTTATATTTATGCATCTGTGAAGACCTAATGCTTTTCCACACTCCCTCATGCCTTTCTCCTCAAATGAAAGATTTTTCAGTATTTTAATTTGCTTTTTTTGTTGTTGTTTTGCTACTAGCATGCAGCTTAAGCGTTACTGAGAGTAAATATCACTAGAGGACAAGCAATGACTTGAGGGTAGCTTTGTTTCCACCCAAGGTGTGGCATGACTCTGTGCTGAAAGCTGCACGACTCACCTGAGAGCAAGGACAAGTCTTAGTTCATGTGAACAACTTGGGAAAGCCAAAGTGTGTGTCACTGCTGCCTCTGGGATTAGAATAGAAAAGAAATGTTTAAAGAATTAAAAAAACCTAATAGGAATGCATGAAATACCATCTGAAACTTAGCTGTTGCTTATCAGGTTGCTTTGCTAGACAGGAGAAGCTGAGAGAGCTGAGGCTGTTCAGCCTGGAGAAGTCTCTGTGGGAGACCTTATAGTGGCCTTCCAGTAGCTGAAAGGGACCTACAAGAAAGCCAGGAAGGGAGGGCTTGCAGTGATAGGACAAGAGGGAATAGATTGAAGCTTGAGGAGGGGAGATTTAAACTGGAGGTGAGGAAGAAATTATTTACAGTGATGGTGGTGACACACTGGAACAGGTTGCCCAGGGAGGTCATGGATGTCCCCTCCCTGGAGGGGTTCAAGGCCAGGTTGGATGAGGCCTTAAGCAATCTGTACTCATAGGAGGCGTCCCTGCCCGTGGCAGGGGCATTGGAATGGCATGATCTTTAAAATCCCTTTCAACCCAAACCATTCTATGAATCTATGAGTCTGTGATTGTGCCAGGCTCTGGGTTTGTAACATGAGTATTCTGTTTGCCATTGACCCTTCTGAGACACCAAATGGGTTTCCTCCTCAGATGGACAGAGTGTTTGACATGTAAAGATGGGAAGGAATGAGTTTGTTAGTCAACTGTGTCACCTTACTCAGGTGAAAGTGGCTGAAGTGTTGGTCTTTAGAAGAATGTTCTGTTAACTTGGGTAGCAGCACATAGATCACTTTGATGGCTCTTTGCTTTCCAGCTCTTACATGAAAGGAAATGAAGACCCACATGGTGCCTTTTTATTTTTCTTCTCACCTCTTCCTTTAAGAACCTTTCAGTACCAGAGATCAAAACTTTGGTTGACTGAGGTGTTTATTTCACTGAGCTGTTTCAGAAAGGCACCAGAAAGATGGTCTGTGGGTTTTGTTCTGTGAATTAATAGTCTCCAAAATCATCCTCTTAATCAAAATTGTAATTAGGAGAAGCAGTGTGGTTGTGAAAAATGGGAGCGTTGGTATATGTGGTGGTTTACACTCTGCAGACTGGTGGTTGGACAGGTTAAGTGGTTGGTGTTAGTGCAGGTCAGAATCAGAGAAACTCTCTTTCACAGCAGACTTGACCCTCAGATGTAAAAGCCCCTGAATGTGCCTCTGTGTCTCCTCTGTTTCCCACTTTTTCTTGAAATTGATGCACAGCATATAGAGGGAAAGACTTTATAGAATGCTCAGGCACAGGTGCTTCTGATCTGCAGATGCTCTAACAGCATCACCGTTGGGTTGGAAAAGACCTTAAAGATCATTAAGGCCAAACATCAACCCAATGCCACCATGCCCACCAGACCATGTCCCCAAGTGCCAGGTCTGCATGTTCTTTGAACACCTCCAGGGATGGGGACTCCACCACCTCCTTGCGGAGCATGTTCCAGTGCTTGACCTCCCTTTCAGTCGGACCAATGCACCCCATTACTCCTGGGTGAGCATGAAATCTGCAGTGACATCTCTCAGTTCTGAGCATTTCAAACAGCTGATTATGACAAATTAAATACAAACTGGTCCAGTCTTGGAAAATTCTTCCTTATTACAACGGTTCTAGATCTTGAGATGCAAAGACTTTACTTTAAGGTTACTTTGCAGTGTAACATTCACTGCTTGGAACAGAAATTACCATGTTTTCTCCATCTAGAGTAGCATGTATCAGGACTTTGAAGCCTTTTGCTGAATCATTGATTAATAAATGCATCTGTGGAGACATTAATATTTGCATTGCAGAAGGCAGTGCACGTTTCTCTTTCTCTTTTTGTTTGAAGAGAGCCCTTCTACTTAGCCAGGGTAATTTCCTCTTATTTTCCAGCTTGACCTTTTTGCTCTGGAGAAGTAGAAAGGTGTGTGAGGTGAACCAAAGGGAGCTCTGTATTCTCTTGGCTCACCAAGAGTCGTCTTTATCCTCTGTGGCAGGAAATGCTGCCTAGTACAGCCAAATGAGTTGCATTTTTCCATTTGGAGCTGTTCTGCCATCTGTGGTAAATGGTTATGAGCCACAGGAAGGATGGTTTTTGCTTAAATATAAAAGAAAGAATAATTAGCCCAACTTGCTTCTACAGTGCTTGATTCCAAGCTGGCAGATGTGAGCTGAAGACTCCGAAGTGGTGATCACAGTTCAGTCTGTTGCAAGTTGTTGGGTTTGGTCTGTAGTATTGTTATGGTAAATATACTTAAATACTGTTAATTATATGTGAGTTGAAACTGGCTGCTGCTGCTGCTACAACTTCTCTGAATCCAGAGATGCTGTGAGCTTTGACAGCTCTTCAGTGCTTATTTTCAAGATGGTGTAGAAGTGAACTTCACAGAGTTCACCCCCAGTGCTCTCCTTCATCTCCCTAGGTAGCTGCGATTAACCCAAACCATCCGCTTGCTCAGATGCCTTTGCCACCCTCTATGAAGAACTGCATTCAGCTGGCAGCCTGTGAGGCCAACGAGCTGCTGCCCATGATCCCTGATCTGCCAGCTGACCTCTTCACGTCATGCCTTACTACCCCCATCAAAATCGCTCTGAGATGGTGAGTATCCTCCCCGGTGTCGAGGGTGAGTGCACGACTCGTGTGGCTTGTCTGGTGAGCTGACAGATTTGTTAATCCAAATGCTTCTTCTAACCTAAAGTTTCTCTCTGCAGTATTGAATTACAGGATTTGAACTATGCATTTGGGGCAGCATTTTTATTAATCACAACTCCAAAGGTGAAGACATTGTTATCTTCTACTTGTTATGTTTTAGATTCCAGCTCAATATCTAGGTTTGCTCAGATTAAGGGATTTGCTGTTCTGGGAATTAAATATCTGCTTCTCCAGGGAGCAGGAATAGTACCTAGTGCAATGCAAGTTTTTCTGTGAATTGTCCTTTGTACAAATCACATTCCAAATCTTGCAGCTGCTGTAAATAACCCAGCAGCTCCAAACAGTGCTGGAGTGCAAGCAATTGAGCGATAAAGCAAAGGAAGATGCTGTGGAGTGACAGAGCAAGTTAATTAGGCAGAAAGTTATAAAAGTCTGCTAGAGATAGCAGCAAGCTTTCGAAGAACAGTATTTTTACCCAGCAACAGAGAGGAGCAAGAACAACTCTGGTTTAGCTGTCTTTTGGGGATAGTTATCACTCAACCGTTCTTGTACTCTTGCTGATTTGTATAAGCAACAAACTGAGTTGATGTGGTTTAGGTGCGTGGTGCATTTCACTGCTACCTGAGGTACAGCACAAAATCTCTGCAGTTTTTTTAAGCCCTGTTTTGATTTCCTGAGCTCACAGGGTGACTCTTACAAGAGTCACAGCTTGTAAACACTGGCAGTAGTCTTGGATAATTTTGAAGAGTAAGGCAAAGAGCTTAAGGAATGTTTTCAAGGGAAGGTTTTGAGAGAGCTAAGGACAAAATGATTTTTCTGACTCATGTCGTGGGCCAGGAGTCTGAAGTAATGGGAGACTAGCCTAGAGATTCAGCCAAGGCACAGCAAACCTCTGAATCAGTTAGGCAGATGTGTGCTTTAAAATCCTTTCTGGTTTACATTTCCCTTCTATTTTAAAAGCAAAACCTTCTGTTGCTTTTCCAAGATACCAGTCTGGTTGCTGTGCTAACCACTCATCAAAACTTGTAAGTGAACACTTGCAGGTATGCAACAGACTTGAGCCTGCTGATTAGCCAGAGACATTTAATCTCATCTAATCCAGAGAGAATTATATGCTTCCTTTATGGGACAGGTGAAAAAGAGGAGGTTAAGGTCCAATAGAGCTGTTACTGTGACAGCTCTGTGCTGCTGAAGTGACATCTTGGCATGGAGCTCTGCCTCTGTGCTCTTCCCAGTGCTGACATGGTGGTGGTGCTTAGTGGTAGGCTTGCTCTGAACTTTGCTGTTGTCAGGCTGCTTGCATAAATCCTTCTCTTTAACGAAGTTACTGTGCAGCAAAATTCCTTCAGGGGAACTTGAAGAAATGCTGTGCTTTATAATCAGGAAAATATAGTTGCAGGGAGCTGCTTTTATCATACAGCTGCTGTTGGATCACTGCTAGCCAAACGTGAAGGAGGTTAGATCTCTGCTGGGTTTATCTATAGAGAAATACTTTGAAATTTATCTGAATATTCCACCTGATTAGCTCAGGGCTCACAGCAGATGACAAAGAATGCAACCTGGTAAATACAAATTATGCCTTTCTAAAAATTGCTGGCTGAATGGAGTCAACAACCAATAAATCAACCAAGAAGTGACACAGGATTCAGCAAAGGGAGGTTTAAGTTCAAGGGAGGATGTTTTCACCAAACCCTGTATTACTGTGGAGAGAAGAGTGAACAATTGCTTTGCAGAGTGGATATGCTGAGGCTTGCAGTTACTCTGAATAACTCATTATTGAGCCTGTGTGTTAAATCAATACCACGCAGACACAGTGACACCACTTAATTTCTGTTGTTTTCACTAATTCATGAAATCTTTGTGGGAAACTCCAGTATGGGCTTTGATGCCTAGGGGAGATTAACTGGTTTAGAGCAAACTGAAGCTTCATAAGTGAATTGAAAACTATTGGGACTTCAGGATTCTCCTTCCTTTGCAGTTACCAGAACCACACTTCACAGATTGGGCCATATTTAAAGTGAAAATGCTGAGGCTCTCCAAGAGGATTTTGGGGGAGGAGGTTGCTGTGGGTGTTGTTTTTTTGTTGGTAGTGGGGTCTTTTTTTGTTTGTTTGGGGTCTTTTTGGTTTGTTTGTTTTTAAATACAGATATAGATAAAGATGGTGTGTTTGGGTTTTTTTTATACTATGATCTGTTCAGGAATTTTCTGTTGCTTCATTTCCATGGGAACGTGACAGAGGAGCAGGGCTGAGGGCAGGTTCTCGAGCAGCTCTACACCTGGCATAAGCATGAGATTTCTCAGAGTTGTGTTTCATTTATGTCTAACAGGGAACATGTTTGTAAAAATGCAGTTCAGGGGAAGATTTAAAACTCTTGACCTCAGCTGTTGGGGAGGTTGATGCCCTGTGAACTCCTGGGTAGGAAAGCGTTTCTACTGCACCTAATCCAATGATTACACGCGGTGCTTACCACACACACAGAATGCCTCCTCTGTTGTCTGATGGAGATTAGGCTCTTTTATATTCCCTATAGATTGGCATTATTATTGTGGTTTTATCCATGCCAGTCCTGTAAATAATGAGATTTTGCTAGAAGAGCAGTTATTCACTGCTGCTTAGCAGAATACATGCACAGCCAGACCCTCCTCCTGCATTCCAGCTGCTTGATGCAAACCGTCTGTTGCTGTCCTAAAGCAGACAGTTAACTGAAAATAAAGATGTAAATCCTGGTCATTAAAACTTCTCTTTTACTTCCCCTTTTACTAAAGGTGATTCTTCCCCCTCCTTGTAAATGTTCAGGGCCAGGCTGGATGAGGCCTTGAGCGACCTGGTCTAGTGGAAGGTGTCCCTGCCCATGACAGTGGGGTTGGAGCTAGATGATCTTTAAGGTCCCTTCCAACCTAAACCATTCCATGAATCTGTGATCCAAAGCCTGCAGAATTGCTTTGGAAATAACATTTTGGCAGTTGTGGACTGACAGGCTAATGAGGTTTCATATACTGAATTTATAGACAAATAAAAGTTTGATGAATAAATTTCTATCCATCCCATTTTGTGCTCTGTATTTTAAGTAAACAGCTGATGGACAAAATCACTTGGCAAATGGGGCTTGCAGCTGTACCCACTTCAGTCTCATTTCAGGGGAAGAAGAGTTGATGCTGGTAAGAGAAATGGGGCGCACAGAATCAGAACGTTAGGAGTTGGAAGGGATCTCTAGAGATCATCGAATCCAACCCCACTGCCATGGGTAGGATCACCAAGGGTAGGTCACACAGGAGCATATCCAGGCAGGTTATGAATGTCTCCAGAGGAGGAGACTTCACAATCTCTGAGGAGCCTGCTTCAGGGCTTCAGCACCCTCAAAGTAAAGAAGTTTCTCCTTAAGTTTAAGTGAAACCTCCTGTGTTCTAGCTTGTACCCTTTGTTTCTTGTCCTATCATTGGGCACCACCAAAAAGAGCCTGGCACCTTCATCTTGGCATCCACCCCTCAGATATTAATAGATGTTGATAAGATCCTCTCTCAACCTTCTCTTCTCCAGGCTAAACAGCCCCAGGTCTCTCAGTGTGCCTTGCTGAATGTGGTGCTTGAAACTCTTAAGGAGTTGATGATTCCCAGACTCCAGTGGATGAATTGTGGCTTACTTGATGCTGGTTATCTTCACAGGCAGCGACCATTGGGAGCTGATGTGTTGTCACTATATATAGCTGTATATGAGGCAAGCTGAGGGATAAGCTGTATGGATTGTTAAGCTTGATTGATGTGCACTAATCAGGCCGTAGATGCAGCTATTGCAGCAGGAAGCAGAGATGAGTGTGTTTGGGGCTCTATTTTACGCAGCTCTGTGCCTCTCACACTGTCTGAAGCAAAAAAGCAACTCCACTGGCAGTTGTGAGCAGTTGTGCGTCAGATGCTGATGTTGTCATCAGTCCCTCAAGACATAAACAACGCTGCAATTAGAATTTTACACATTGGGGAGAAAGAAGCTGGGCTTGTCTGCATTGTTTTAAGGACCTTGTGCCTTTGAACCACAAAGTCCTACTCATCATTGAGTGAAAAGTGCTGGAAAACCCTCAAGGGGAAAAAAAAAGGGGGCAGCAAAAGTTCGGGCAGTGCTCAGACTGAGGAGTTTTGGCTATGCAGTTTGTGCACCAGAACACAGATACAGCAAGCTCGTGAGTGCATGGGAAAGAGCTTGACCTGTGGCAGCTGGTTCTCTGCTGAGTCAATTAAAGCAAACATTTAAAGTGTTGGTCCATTTCTAATCTATTTATTGTGTATTTCTGCTTGAGATTTTGGGGGGTTGAACTGAGCCAATCCTCTGTCTGAAATTTATTTAGAGAGACTAAATTGAGTTTCAAAATATTGCTGTGATAGCTGAGCACAACCTGGCTGAGCACTTTTATTGTGTATTCCTGGGTTTCTCCTTTATTGCCTGGCATTTATGGGTGTATTTACATGCAGCTCTAATGTATTTCACCTGATGTTTGTGATGATGACCCCAACCACCACTTGAGACATCACATTTAGAGTCTTGGAGTGATTAAATGGGGTTGCAGATACAGGATGAGGAACATTTTGTTTCTGAGTACATTTTCTTGGCAGTCAGTGGTGGTTAGAGAGGCACTGCAGATAGGCTGCTACTGGTTAAATGGGGTTTTGATGAACTAATCCCTTGCAAAATATTGCAGGCAGTGGCGGGGGGTTTATTGTAACAGGCCCAGTATATACCAAAGCAGTCAGCACTTGCTGCTTTGCTCCCAGCCTGGTGAATATCAAACAGATCCATAGGCAGGGCAGACAGGGGGTGTGAGACTGTGTGTGTTTCACTAGCCAAATGCATTCTGGCTTTGTTTTGTCATTATGGAGGAGCCACCAGCTCAAATTAATTAACCAAAATCCCAGCCCACAGGGCAATCCTAGCAGCTCCCTAAGGAAGTGCCAAGTGACAGCTGCAGAATGTGTTTGGATGTGAAAAGATCATGTAGGTGACCCTCAGAAGCGTTTCCTGCAGCTTCTGCAGCAGCAGGACAGCCACATCTCGGAGGGCATCTCTCCTGCTATGTGTCCTGAACGCGTGGGAAGAGCTTTCTGCCTCTAATCCAGCAAGCTGTAACCGAAAGCCTTGTGCTTAGGAAAAATCTGTGCAAAAAGGAGGCTAATGTATTTGCTTGCCCTGTGGCAAACATGCTCTGCTGCCAGGCAAGAGCCTGCTCAGCAGTTCTGAACTTCTTACCGCCCAGCCTGGGGGAGACGGGCACTGCTGGCCCTGTTGATAGGTTGTGTCTTGCAGCAGTGTGCAGTGTTGCCTTCCTACCTGTGAACCTGTGAAATGTGGCTGAGGGAGTCAGGTTAGGTAAGATCATGGCTGGGGTGAGAGGCTTCTGAAGTAAATACAAAATACTCTGTGACGTGGTGGTAGGTAGGACTCTTTTCTTTATGGAAAACAAAGTTGTGTCCTGGTCCTCTTTCAGTTCAAGAAGGGCAGGGAACTACTGGAGAGAAGGCTGCAAGGGTGATGAGGGGACTGGAGCACCTTTTATGAGAAGAGGCTGAGAGACCTGGGGCTTTTTATTTAGCCTGGAAAGGAGAAGACTGAGAGGGGATCTTCTCAGTCCTTATGAATACCTAAAGGGTAGTGGTCATGAAGATGGGGCTGGGCTCTTCTCAGCAGTGGGAGGATAAGGGGCAGTGGGTGCAGTCTAGAACACAAGAGGCTTCGCTTGAATTTAAGGAGAAACTTCTTTGCTTTGAGAGTGGCAGAGCATGGGATCAGGCTGCCCAGAGAGGCTGTGGAGTTGTCTCCTTTTCTGCAGACTCTCAAAAACCTGCCTGGATGCATTCCTGTGTAAGCTGCTCCAAGCGAACCTGAGGTAGCAGTGGGGTTGGACGAGATGATCTCCAGAGGTCCCTTCCACCCCCACCGTTCTCTGATTCTATGTGTCATGATGTGGAGGCGTTGAGCAGAGGAGTTAGGAAGTCTTTTGGCATCCTTAGTCTGCAGGGAGACTCCAGCCTGATTCTGACGACCTAATTCTGCTGTGCTGAATCCTGCCTGCGGTTTGTGTTTTTTGAGGGGTATTTCCCTGCGTGGTTTGGTGAAGCAGTGTTGTAAGATTTTTATGCTGTGGCAGATTGTGCAGGGATCCCACTGCAGTGTTCACAGACAGCTTTATGACTTTTTTTTTTTCCCCCTTCTTTCCCCACGATGGATATTGCACACATCAGGAAAGCAGCCCAGAGACCATTTAGCTGTCAGTCAGTCCCTGATTTGGGCAGTAAAGGGTGTCCTGCAGGCAGGGGGTGCCACAACCAAACTGGGGGGTCCTGAAGATTTCAGGAGCAAGCTCTGCACATCTTGTTGTTAAAGAAGTAATTGTTCTCCCCTTTACCTGGGGAAATGCTTTTTGGATTTATCATGGCTGTGGTGAAAGGAGGGGCTTCTGCTGCAGCAGCTTCAGCCACTGCTGCCTCTAGGCTTTCCAAGGCAGCTGAGCTCTCCTGCTCCCACACTGCCCACAGAGCTTTGTGTTCCCACGAAGAGTGAAGTGTAGGGGTTAAATCTCAACTGATAAGGCTACCAGAGTTGGAGCTGTTCAGCCTGAACAAGAGAATTCTCTGGGGAGACTTTATAGCAGCCTTCCAGTACCTGAAGGGGGCCTACAGGAAAGCCAGGAAGGGTCTTTTTACAAGGGCTTGTAGTGATAGGATGAGAGAGAATAGACTGAAGTTTGAGGTGGGCAGATTTAGACTGGAGATTAGGAAGAAATTCTCGACAGTGAGGGTGGTGAGACACTGGAACAGGTTGCCCAGGGAGGTCATGGATGTCCCCTCCCTGGAGGTGTTTACGACCTGGATGGAGCCTTGAGCAGCCTGCTCTAGTGGAAGGTGTTCTTTCCCATGGCAGGGGAATTGATGATCTTTAAGGTCCCTTCCAGCTCAAACCATTCTATGGATGAATGAATGAATATTGCACTGATGGATGAATTCCATCATTCCCAGAGAGTGAATTTATGAAGTGCTGGGAAGATGGACTGGGAAGGCAGTGGATCACTGAGGAGCTAATTTCTTGAGTTACATTTGCTGGTTTTCCTTCCTAGATCTGTTGTTTCCCACTTGTGCTCTCTGGGCCACAAAGGATGTCCCCAAGAGTTCTGGAGGAGGGACACAGGTTCTGGGAAACTGGGCCAGCAGTCACCTTATCTTCCCACGCTCACTTGGGATCAGCAGCCCTTGGGATTTTTTGGCACAGCAAGTGCTGGTGCTAACAAGACTCTGCATTTCCAGGGCTAACATTCCTGAGGTGGTGCTGTTTGTAAAGCTGAGGAAATGGAGTCAGCATTTTCATTTTTCTAATTGAATAGCTGAGGTGTTTGAACTCGATGCATCCCTCGCTCCTTTCTTGCTTCCCTGCCTGCAGTGCCAAAGCTCTTCAGGGAAGCCCAGCCAACGCTAATCATTATTCCAGCAGCACAAACCCTCCTCTGCTCTCCTGTCGTCTCGCTCCTCCTCCCCAGAGACCTTGCTGGATGACTGTGAGCCCTTTTTCCTCCCCTGCTGCTCCATGTTGGCAAACTTGTCACCGTGACAGTTACAATGCCCTGGTTTTGACGCCTGATGATGGAAATCGTCGCATAATCATGAGCCTGACAAATACTGAGGGCCTCGTTTCAGCCTTATTATGCTGGGGCAAAGTTTTTCCTACCCCAAACCACTCTTTTGGAAGCACTGTAATAAAGAAACCACCTTCCCCTATTCTTCCCACGGAACCTTGTCGTTAAATATTCAATTAGTGTGTTTTATTTTTATTCTCTCCTCCACAGGTTCTGTATGCAGAAGAGTGTCAGGCTGGTGCCAGGAGTCACATTGGATTTAATAGAGAAGTAAGCCAAACTTGATGATTTCTAAATCTATCTATCTATTTATTTATTTATTTGTGCTTTCCCTGTTGTTTTTAATTTCCTCATTATTTCCAGCATCTCTCTTGTTTGCCTGCCACAAAATGTCTTGGGAAAGCTTCTTGCAGAGTCTGCACCCAAAGGGTTTGTCATTTCTTGCTTTCCTGTGTGTTGCAGAAATAAGCAGTGGCCATAAAAGTGAGCAGTAGCTCGGGGAGCGGTGCCGCAGCGGAGTTATGGCTGCACTGGGGCTCGGCTTGGCGTCATGAGTGCAGTCTCAGGCTGGAGTCCCGAGCTTTAGAGTTCAGAGTTCAGAGTTTTAGATTCAATACTAGGAACAATTTGGTCTGGCATTGGAACAACCTGCCCAGGGAGGTGGTGGAGCCAGCATTCCTCAAGGTATTCAAGAAATGTGTGGACATGGCACTCCAGGACATGGTGCAATGGCCACAGTGGCCTTAGATTGGTGGTTGGACTCGATGATCTTAGAGGACTTTTCCAACCCAAACAATTCTGTAATGCTGTGAGTCCTGGAGCTTTCAACACTGGTGCCATCACCCCAGACTGGCAACTGCAGGCACAGACTACAGCTATGCTCCTGGGAGTCCTGGTGTGGCTGCTTTTGAGGTGGGTTTCAACTGTGGTGGGAACACTAAGAGAGGAGGCTTGCTCACAGCCCTGTGAGCTGTACACTTCACATCACCAAAACCCAGAGTAACACATACAAAAAATACAGCTGGTCACTTCATCATTACCCTATCCTCTTGTTCTTTCTCTGATGGTGTTGATGTGTTTCAGACACCATTAAAAATGTTGCAGTCCCTCACATCCAAGCAGTATTTGAGCATAATTACTTCTTGTCAGGCAGCTGAGGAAAACCAACAAGACAATGGCTTTTCAAATTCTCCTTCAGTTTCTACAAACAAGGTAGTTTTCGAGATAATAAAACTTGGCCACTGTAGACCTTCAAGATTTTTTACTTGCTTGCTTGGTTTTTTTTTGTTTGTTTTGGGTTTTGGTTGTTGTTTTGTTGGTTGGTTTTGGTTTTTTTAACTGCTTGAAAGTGTTTTAATTTAAAAAAGGGAAGCATATTCGTAGAGCCAGGGCAGTAGATGCTTGCAGCACCCAAATGCAGGACTTCTGTGGTCCCTGCAGGTGTTTTTTGGATGGCCTGGTTTTGGGACATTGATACACACACACAAACTATCTGGGAGTTACTGACAAAAGATGATTCATTCCATTTCTGAGAAATGTTCATTCTAGAAATATTGCTGTTGAGATTAATTAGAACTCTTCTGACCCACAGATGTCCAGGCTCCACTTTGCATCTTTTGTCTCAGCTGAACACTGGAGAATTGAAGGGCATCCTGGAAGAACAGGAGAACAGGATTTTGGATATCAAGTGCCAATTCTTAGCAGGAATATAGTCTCATACTCCCTTGTATTTTAATAAGCTTCTGCACGGTGTTGCAAAGTGCAGCAATCATTCATTGCTCCTGCTGCCAATAGCAAATTATCTGTTATAGCAGAAGCAATGAGGGGAAGATTGCATCAGCTAAAATTTCTTGTTCAGTTTTCATGTTAGTAAATCATTCCCTGTTAACTTGCATGTTTTACATTCTGATGAGGTTACAGATGCTTCTCAGAGCTACCAGCTCTTCTGCAGTCTGTGTTTTAGAGCAGTCAGGCTCATCAGTGGTGTTTAGGTATTTAATCATGCTAATTTTAGATGGGAAAATTTGATTATCCTATCACCTCTCAGCTGGGGAAGCAAAGCAATGACTCTTGTAAAGCTGTTATTTCAGAGGCACTAATCTTACCAAAATAAAAGTAATCTTTCAGTTTACAACTCAAATAATAGAGACAAGACCTCATCTATCAAAGAAAGCGTTAGAGCCATTTGCAGAGGTGCATCAGTCTAGGAAAAGGTCCTCCACTGGGTGTTGATTCCTCTAAAAGCCATTAGAAAAATGTGCTGGGTTTAGGTTTAGCTTTTGGGTTGAAGGAGAGAAGCAGCAGGAAGAAAATCTCCGCAGGGGCTAACGTTGCTTTGCCTGTGTGCTCAGAGGGGTGCTACCAGGGTCTTTTGCCGTGAGAAGGTTAGGTGGTCCTGAAGTTAAAAGCTGTTGAGTGGTAGTATAGTTCCCTGGCTGACGTTTAAACAGGCAGAGTGCAGAGGATGTTGTTTTGGCCATCTCTAGGTGCTGGCAGCAAAGGTGAGCAGAAGTCCTTCCTGAGCTGACAGGCTCATTCATCAGCAGTGTGGACTGAGATCACCCCAGGCCGCTGGATAAGTGTGCTCCAGAACAATGACAATATTATGTTAATTGCACTTTAACATATTGCTACAAGAGTGTGTCTAATGAAAGAACATGTGGTGGGGGTCAGTGAAGCTCTGAGCAAGGTAGCTCCAGAATCAGCTTCATGGAACACTGAGGTGTGCTGCTGAGGGTGAAGCATTCTTTAAATGATGGTTTACTGGCAAAAGAAAAAAAGAATTTCTGTCAGTATTGTTGGTTCTTGTTGGCTAATACCCCAGCACACATGCATCCTTTAAAGGCTCTCTTCATGGAAAGCCTGCCAGAAGGAGGCTCCTGTAGATATCAAATATTTAAACCTCATCATCTTAATGTGCTCCATCCATCAATTATAGAAAACACATGGTTTTTGTTACAGTCTTGAGGTAGGCCTAGAAACTTCCTGCACTGCCTGGGTGTGTATTATAATTTATAATTTAGCTCTCTTTAAAAGTGAGGAGAGAGTTTATATTGCTATCAAGCTGCAGACTTTGAGGCTAAATTAGGCTGCACCTTTTCTGAAGGACTCAGGTTTGTACTTCTCTATGCTCAGCCAGTGTCCTGGTGAATAAATCTGTGGTGTATCCAGATGGGCATTTATACAACAGATCTGAGGTGAAGCCAAAATGATCTCTGGTTTGGAAATAAAGATCTTTACTGGAGCCAGACAATAAAATGAAAAATAATAATAAAATTAAGTTACTAAAGTGCTAGGAATTTAGGAACCTCTGGCTGCCACTTCCTGAGACTTTTCAGTGGCAGCATCAGTGTTGGGCACTCCTGCTGCCTTGGTTGGTCTTTCCTGCTTGGTCACAAGCCATCTTGTCATCTGTGCTGGCACAGCTTGTTGTGTTCTGCTGAGTGAAATGAACTGTGGCTTTGTTCTGCTTTTGAAAAGTGTTGGAAAAAATCCTAAGGAATGGTTTAACTTGGTGTGTAGGGTGGGAATTCTGGGTGCCAAGAATCAGGGATGGCCAAGAGTGCTTTAATCTGTGTCGCTGGGTTATGCTCCTGAAGTCACATCCTATGGGGAGCAAGAATGATATTTCGCTTTCCTGGGATTTTTTTCCCCCCCCGGTTCTATTGTGCAGAAGGAAGGTATTTTGTAACCAGTACCCTGCTTACCTGACAGCCCTTCCTGCTTATGATAGGGCCACTTAGAAGAGAGTCCTTTCCAGTACCTCATAGGGAGCTACAAGAAAGCCAGGGAGGGACTGTTTAGAAGGGCTTGTAGCAATAGGATGAGGAGCAATGGTTTGAAACTGGAGCAGGCTAGATTTAGGTTGGACATTAGGAGGAAGTCCTTTACAATGAGGGTAGTGAAATACTGGAACATGTTGCCCAGAGATGTGGTGAAGTCCCCATCCCTGGAAACATTCAAGGTCAAACTTGATGTGGCCCTGAGCAACCTGATCCTAGTTGGAGGTGTCCCTGCTAACTGCGGGGGGATTGGACAAGATGACCTTCAAGGCTCCCTTCCAAGCCGATGCATTCTATGAAATGACCATGTGAATAGGGTGCCACCCTTCAGTCTCACAGCTGGAAAGGAGCCCAGCCCCTTGCTGCCAGGGCTTTGTGACAAAGGACTTTTCTGAATGTCAGCTCTGCGTCACGTAGGCAGGAGCAGCGTGGGAGCAGCTCGTCCTGCTGCAGCAGCTTGTGGCTGTTGCTGTTCTGAGAGCAGAGAGCCCATCTCCAGGTTGTCATTCACCAGCACAAAGCCCATTTTTAAAAATCACTAGAAATAACAAATTTGAACTAAAATTAATTTTGCTTTCCACTTTCAGTGTTGTCAAATGTCACAGACTGGAAATTATTAATGTTTTAACACTTTTTTTATTGGTGAGTAATGGTTTAGTGGGAGCCAGGTTAAACTGGGAGCCAGCTTGAAGATGAGGTAGGAAAAAAAAAAATCCCAAGATACCACATGGCAAATATAATGGGGGAAAAGCAGAGATGATTGTGTATCTAACAAATACCTCTGGTGCATGCTCACTTTGTACAAGGTATTGTAGTGACAGGGTGAGAGGGAATGGATTGAAGCTTGAAGAGGGCAGGTTTAGACTGGAGATTAGGAAGAAATTCTTTGCAGTGATGGTAGTGAGACACTGGAACAGGTTGCCCTGGGAGGGTGTGGATGCCCTTTCCCTGGAGGTGTTTAAGGCCAGGTTGGATGAAGCCTTAAGCAACCTGGTGTAGTGGAAGGTGTCCCTGCCCATGGCAGGGAGTTAGAACTTAGATGATCTTTAAGTTCCCTTCCAACCCAAACCATTCCATGAATCCTACACCCTACTGCCTACTTGGTACAAGGCGATGCTGCGAGAGCTGCTGGTGTGAGCACGGCAGAAATCCACAAGTTCAGAACTCGATGGAGAAAAGTTGTTGATTAAAAGATAAGAGGTGTGTTATTTTCCACAGGACTAGGCAGGGACAAACACTGTTGCCTCTTGGGCAAGTGACTAAGGCAACTGAAGGCTGAATCATAGTTATGTTGACAGGACTGTGGTTGCTGTTGCAGGTCTGTGTCATCACTGCTGCCCCAAGTTAAGATGGTCTAGCAGTTTCTGTACAGGGAGATGTTAGCTTATGGTTGGACTCAATGACCTTAGGCTCTTTTCCAACCAGCTGATTCTATAGTTCTAAGATGTTGCTCTTACAAATACCTGAAAGGAGGTTGTAGAGAGGTGGGGGTCAATCTGTTCAACCAAGTAATAAGTGATAGGACAAGAGGAAAAGGCCTCAAGTTGTGCCAAGGGAAGATTAGGTTGGATATTAGGAAGAATGTCTTCACTGAAAGGGATATCAGGCATTGGAACAGGCTGCCCAGGGAGGTGGTGGAGTCCCCATCCCCAGAGGTATTTAAGAGGTGCATAGATGCAGTGCTTAGGGATATGGTTTAGTCAAGGACTTGTCAGCGCTGGGCTAGTGATTGGACCTGATGATCTTAAAGGTCCTTTCCAACCTAGGCAATTCTCTGTACCTCTGCAGATACTTAATCAGCCATGTGCTAGTCCAAATTCTGAAACACTGTAACCTGGGGGGGGGGGGGGGGGGGGGGGAGAGGCAGGGTTCATTTATTATTTTATAGTGGGGAAAACTATGATTTTTAGTTTGCTTCTAGAGCTAGGTTAGGCAGCTTTCAAGCCTTTCATTTGCTTCTAGAAAATTCAGTGGAAGGTATGGGAGCATCTTCAGAATGCAAGTATTTTAGTAGGTATTATTAGCCATGGGATACCAGGGATGCTGTGCCACACAGCCTGTTAGTGAAGTCACTTGTTTGGGCTTGGGATGAGGGAAAACTTGGCTTTTGAAGATGTCATTTAGCACAGTTTCTACCCTTAATGAACTCCAAATGAAATGGAGGATTTTAGTTTTACCACCATGGTCCCAGGGTATCAGTCTCGAGCGTAGGCAACACCTATTGTAAATACAAAGTGCAGATCACTCTCCAAAGCGTGGTTTTCATGGCAACACTTCTTTCATATCTTCAGAAAGAGAGCTGACAGGGCTGAACACCAGTGTGCAAAGCTTTCCAGCGCTCTTGAATAAGTAGCTCAAGAACCTTAAACCTTTTTGTCTTTTGCAAGTAGTTTGCCAAGGTTGCAGGAGCCCAATCACAGCACTCCTGGATCATTCCTCTTGCTTTGTGATGAGGACATGTTGTCTTTGAGCACCTTAACTGTGTTGATCCTGTCTAAGCAGCTCTTGCCAGCTGAGGAGATTTCCACAGCATGCATCCTGCTGTGTTACTGTTGCCCCATTCACTCTGTGCTCACCATATATTTTTTTTTCTCCCCCTGGAAGAATAAAAAGTGAAATACATTTGTGTTATTTCCTTCCCCCCAAACTAAAATGATTGCAGGTATTCAGAGGCACACATCAGCACTAAAGCATCTTGTTTTCTGAAGTCAAAAGTACGATACTGCATATCCCAATGCTATATATATTGTATTCCAAAGGCAGGGATAAGGATGGAGCCCATCTGAAGGGAAAACCTGGCAGCCTTTGAAGTAAAAGCTTCCCCTGTAATTAAAGTGATTCATGGGGTTCTGCTAAATTTCTGACAAGGACATTGATGGTTACACCTAGCATGAGCTCTTCAGTGACCCTGACATTTTGCAGTCCTCACTTTCCACAATAGACTGCTGTGATTTAGGTCTCTGTAAAGGCGTCTGTCAGGAAGTTGATGGAAGAAGCAATTGAGAGTCCAGAGATGTTAAATTGCAGCAAGCAGCTGAGGCAGCCTGTGCCCTTCTTTCCCTTTCTTCCCCTCCCTCAGAAATAGTTTTTACAGATGAGGTCTGCTCTGTCCTTACTGTCAAAGGGTCTTGCTGATCGTCAAAGCATGATGTGAGACACATCAGGAGGAGCAATACCAAGATGATAGCAATATTCCTCACGGGGAAAAGTACTTTCTGAAGCCTTGTGATGTTGTGGTTATGTAGATGCATGGCCAAAGAGAAGTGAAAGGAAGCTTTAGTTTGTAGCTACAGGAAGGCCTTGAAAGAGCACATTGGTTTAACAGATTGTATTGGGTTGGAAGGGACCCTCAAAGGTCATCCTCTCCTACCCCCCTGCAGTCAGCAGGGACACCTCCAATTAGGTCAAGCTGCCAAGGGCCACGTTAAGTCTGATCCTGAATGACTTTAGGGATGGGGCCTTAACCACATCCCTGGGCAACCTGCTCCAGTATTTCACCACTCTTACTGTAAAGAAGTTCTTTCTTAGGTCCAACTTAAATCTACCCTGCTGCAGTTTCAAACCATTGCTCCTCTTCTTACCTCTACAAGCCCTTCTAAACAGTCCTTCCCCAGCCTTCCTGAGGGAAATGCACTCACCCCAAAATATTTTCTCTGAAAAACAACATGAAGTATGTTTGTGTGGTGGAAAGCTACAAAAATAACACAAATGAAGGGTCGTCTTCTTCAAGAGAAGTAGAGGTATTAAAAAAAACCCAAACAACAATTGATTATTTCAAATAAATTAGAAGCAGCAAATAGGTAGTTGCTGTATGCCTCTCTTGTGACTTTCTACTAGATGTCATTGTTTATTTTAATGTAGTGCAGTGATGCAGGTCTCCTAACTGGGGCAGGAGATTAGTACCTCGTGAGTTTTAGTGCATGGAGATGGAATTTGCTGTCCCTATCATTGAGGGATATTGAAAGGCAATCTGAGAGTTAAAAGAGCCATCCTCCTGTTGCCTTTGGAGGCTTAAACTTCAAATCTCTAAGATGTTTAAGATCCACTGTCATTGAGTAATACTGTGCTGAAAAATCCCTTCTTCAGCTTGTCATTTGAGTATTACAAACTGTCCTGCAGTCTCTGGGATGGGAGTTTGAGGAGTCCCATCTAGGAATAGAAAATACCTTGTGTTTATTTTCATCTGCTGGTTTATAGTGCTGACTCTTCCCAGCTGTAATTGATTCCTGTGTGTCTCATAGAGAATCAGCCCTGCTGCTAATTCCCTTCTGATGGCTGCTGTCTAGTGCCAGCTCGGAATGGGAGAGCTGTGGTAGGGTTTGTGCAGTCAGGGAAATGGATTGCCTGCTGCTCCCCTGCCGTTCCCCACGCTCCCTCTGCCCTCACCCTTAACACCCAGCACTGAGGTTTTCAAAGCACTGAACAGCATTAATCTTCCTGATGCTGGAACTAGGCACAAAATTAGTATCTTCCTGACTATATGTGAGGGCAGAAAGAAAATGAACTCACCTAGGAGTGCCACATAAGATGACAGCCTATTAATTTCTACTGCCTGACTGCAGTCCCTCATAGGTAGCTGCATTTTCTATGAATCTGGCAGCCAGTTTTAGAAAGGAAAGTCATGATGTGTCTGAGCATCTCAAAATCCAAAATAAAAGCTGTAACACACTAATGAGTGGTTATTTTAAGTTTATTTTAAATCTTTACATACAAAAGTAAGAAGCATACCTTGATCCCCCCCCAGACAGGAGATACTCAGATCACAAGGAGCTTCTGAACTTGGACTACTAGCAGCAACTTTGGATGTCAGGCTGTCATTCCTGCATAATAGCATCAGCAAGATGTGTCTCAGCTCACAATCTGCATTTAATGAAAGAGAATTTAGTATGAACTGTGTGCAGAACTCTCCATCTGGTGTAAAGATTCAGACTCCACCATGAAACAACTCTTTTTTTCTATTCCCACTGAAAACCGGCTTGCAAGTGGCCATCAAATGGTTTAAGCTCAGCAGTTGGCTTGCTGGGGAATCTCTGCAAGATCATTTTGGTTTCTAATTAATAATACCCTGACTTAGGGAACGCTGCTGTGTTGCTGCAAGAGGGTGTTCTGCAATGCAAATATTTATGTGAAATCCTCACAAGAGCAGTTGTGTGGCCTCACGTTCCCTCTGCTTGCTCTGGGGGATCACTTAACAAACACTGTGCCAGAGATGGAGATATATATATTTTTCTTCCCGCCCCCCTCCCCCCCCCCCCCCCCCCCCCAATATCAAGACAGACAGGAATTTTTTTATAGGATGCTAATTTCTAGCTGGTTTAGAGACTATTTATATAAGAGAACTTGCTTCAGCTGAACTTGCCTGGAAATAATGCTGCAGGCTGTAGGTTGCCATAGTGAGAGCATTCTGCCTGGGCTTTGTCTTGGTGCTTCGAAGGTTTGAAATCTTGTTGGAGAAGGGAAGTGTCAGGATGAAATCTGTAGGATGCCTTCTTGGGTTCTGAAACTTCTCCATCCTGCCTCTTCACACTGTCTAAAGGGGAATAAAAGCTGTGTTGAGAGTGCCAGGTTTTGTCTGCGTGTGTTTGAGTATTGATGAGACAGCCCAGGATCAGGTCTGTTGGTCTTGGTTTGTTGCATGTGGTTGAGTGGACGTGTGGGGTTTGGGGGGGGCTTTGTCTTCTTTTATTTACCTTCTTTCTGTTTCTGTGAGAAGCAAATAAGTGTTAGAAAGCATATTTAGGAAATCTGATCAGGATGGAGGAAGAAGCTGAGAGACTGCAGAACACTTTCCAACCACTTTTCTTCCTTTAAGCAGAGCTCTGCATGTATTATTGGCTTTGAGTCACAGTAGACTGGCTGTCATTTGGTCCCTTCAGACACAGAAATCAGGTTGCATGTTGCTCCTTTAGTCTTTGGACCTCACATCAAATCTTACAGATGAACAAATGCAGTATGAGATCCTCCTACCATATCTGTCCCATGGATAACTTCAGCAAGTTCTCCATGGGGCAGCAATGTGCCCTTGTGGCCAAGAGGGCCAATGGCATCCTGTGGTACATTAAGCAGGACTAGGGAGGTTCTCCTCCCCCTCTACTCTGCTCTGGTGAGACCGCACCTAGAGTACTGTGTCCAGGTTTGGGCTTCCTGATTCAGGAAAGACATGGATCTGCTGGAGAGCTAGGAGGATGATTGAGGAATTTAAAAGTATCTCCTGTGAAGAGAGACCGAGAGACCTGGGGCTGTTTAGTCTTGAGAAGAGAAGGCTGAGAGGGGTCTTACAAATGTTATAAATACTTGAGGGTTGGGTGCCAAGATGAAGGTGCCAGGCTCTTTTGGTGGTGCCCAGTGATAGGACAAGAAACAGTGGGTCCAAGCTGGAACCCAAGAGGTTCAATCTCAACATGAGGAGAAACTTCTTTACTGTGAAAGTGATGGAGCACTGGAGCAGGCTGCCCAGAGAGGCTGTGGAGTCTCCTTCTCTGGAGACTTTGAAAACCCACCTGGATGCTTTCCTATGTGACCTACCCTAGGTGATCCTGCTTTGGCAGGGGAGTTGGACTGGATGATGTCTAGAGATCCCTTCCAACTTCTAACATTCTGTGATTCATTCAGTGCCTGGATGAAATAAATTTGAGTCCCTTTTTTCATTCTACAAAAGCAAGACTCTGGCCCAGCAAGATTCCTGGTAGAACATTGTGCTTTGACCTGTACCGAACGTGCTTTGGTCAGGCTGTGTTGTCTCTGGTGTATTGATGCTTAGAATAATAAATGTTGAGCCCAGAGGAGACCTTTGGTTTGTCTGCCCTGAGCTTCTGTGTATCTCAGGCTGGAGAATTTCACCAAGTTACTCCTCAGCAGAATCAAATAACTCATGCACCTCTGAAGTGTTTATGCCTTGAACCCTTGAAGGATGAAGAGTGAATTCCTTCCCTTTCTTTCAGTGGTCAAGTATTCTTCCTTCTTTCTTCACTTGTGCAAAGCATTTGTTGGCACCAAGATTTTTCTTTCTTGTAGGTGTTTATCCACACTGTTCAAGTTGTTCCTTGGTGTAGGGTAGATAGAATGACCTCCTTACCTTTCTCACTCCCAGGCATTCATTCACTATCTTTTTTTCAGCTGTTTAAATGAATGCCAAAATGTGAATAGTTGGCAAAAGGTTTGAGTGTCAGGCTCAGTGGTACAATCCCCTCTGTCTGCTGCTCCCTCCCTTCAGCAAGACTCTGCTCTCCTGTTTCCTTGTGATAAGAGCCCTTGCTGGGTTTCCTGTGCTTTCCTGGGTAATCTGGTGTTTCTTCAAAAGGGTTGGGATTTGTTTCTGGGCTTTTTGCTGCATGATGAGTTCTCATGGGCCACGGAGATGATCAGAGAGCTGGAGAACCTCCTCTATGGGGACAGGCTGCAAGAGCTATAAGTTCTATACAGAAAGAGTGATTGCCCATTGGAATGGGCTGCCCAAGGAGGTGGTGGAGTCGCCGTCATTGGAGGTGTTCAGGAGGAGACTTGATGGGGTGCTTGGTGCCGTGGGTTAGTTGTTTGGGTGGGTTGGATTGATTGATGGGTTGGACACGATGATCTTGAAGGTCTCTTCCAACCTGGTTTGGTTTATTCTAAATAAAGGATTTATTCTAAATAAAGCTGGATCTGTTCAGCCTGGAGTAAAGAAGGCTCCAGGGAGACCTTAGAGCAGCCTTCCAGTACCTGAAGGGTGCCTACAAAAAACCCAGGAAGGATCTTTTTACAAGACCTTGCAGTGCTAGGATGAGAGAGAATGGATTGAAACTTGAAGAGGACAGATTTAGACTGGAGATTGGGAAAAAATTCCTTATAGTTAGGGTGGTGAGACACTGGAACAGTTGCCCAGGGAGGTCATGGATGTCCCCTCCCTGCCGGGGTTTAAGGCCAGGTTGGATGAAGCCTTAAGCAGTCTGTTCTCATAGGCTCCCCATGGCAGGGAGGTTGGAGCTGCATGATCTTTAAGGTCCCTTCAAACCTAAACCATTCTGTGAAGCTGTGCAGCAGAAAGTTCCATTTCTCTGTTGACATCACTGCTAAAACCAGTATGAGCACATTGCTGGAAAACTTCAGGACCCAAGAGTGAGGGGACCTGTGTGCTGGTGCCACTGACTTTTGAAGGGAGGTTAACACCTCAGGGTTTCTTAGGCTCTTCTATCAAACACAAGCTGTCTTGTAGCCCAAATGTAAACACAGAGTCACAGAAAGGCTTTCACTGTGCCAAACCAAAATGCCACTTCAGGCTCACACTACTTGTGTGTCCTGTAGTAACCCCCTGGCTTTGCAGGACTGCACTTAAAAGTGCTTATTTATCAAATGCTCATGTAACATGCAACTGGATTATTCCTGTAGAGTCATGAGCTGACCCTCTGCTTTTTCTTTGTGTGAGGAAGGTGATGCCTATGAATATTTCAGCTTTTGGCATGGCTTGGGTTATTTTCTCTGTTCTAAAACATCATCTTAACAAACCAAACCCTTTGCTCACTTCCACTGCATACCCTACATCTGAGCAGGCACAAGAGGAGCTGCATTTGGAGAGCTGCCATCCCTGCTATTGATCAGTGTCACTTTTTTTTTTCTGCTTTAAAATATTTAATAAAATCAGCAATTGGACTCCTCAGCATTTTTTTGGACCTTGCTACACCACAAATAGACTTCTGGTATATACTGCTGATGTGGTTGTGATATTCCTGGAGCTGAAGGTGCATTCTCAGTTGCAGGCTGGTAGATTTGTGTATTGACCAGATGGAGGAAGCTCACAAGATGCTGTGGGTCAAAGAGCTCTGGCAGCAGTAGTGGTAGTGCCTGGTGTTTCCTTCCCTCCCATGCTGTGCAGCCTGTCCCTGAACTCTTCAAGGGAAGACATTTCTGTGGCATCTCAGATATCGACATCACCTCTATGATACAGAATCACAGAATACACCCAGCTAGAAGAGACCTCAAAGATCATCCAGTCCAACCCTTGACCCAGCACTGAAGGGTCAGAGTAGACCATGTCCCTAAGCACCAGGTTCACATGCAGCTTGAAGACCTCCAGGGGTGGTGACTCCACCACTGCCCTGGGCAGACCGTTCCAATGTTTGATAAGCCTTCCAGTGAGGAAATATTTCCTATCATCTAGCCTAGACTGTTTCCCTTTAGCTCAGTTACCCATAAACAATTCTTGCTTTATTGTCCTTTATCTGACAATTCATCTCACAAGCCAATTCAGATGGAATAGATTTTGGATAAGGAGAGTTTATCTAGCAACAATAATTCTTGGTTAAGAATTAACAGTTCTGGAAATGCTGTTTTATGTGAGCCTTGATGGAGCCTTAGAAGTGTGATGTGCATGTGTGTCTGTCTAAAAAAAAGACATACTTGTGGGATTTTTTTTTCCCCCCACTTGTAGGATTCCTGGAAGGCTAAATGACAGGAGAACTCCTCTGGGAGAGCTGAACTGGATCTTCACCGCTATCACAGACACCATTGCATGGAATGTGTTGCCAAGAGGTAAGTCTTGGGCAGGTGACTGAGGTAAGGCTTAGGCAGGTGACTGAGGTTTTCAAGCATTGCTTGTTCATAGTTGGAGGGTAAAAAGTAAGGTAAATGAGACACTAAAATAAGGGGGAAATTGAAGCCTGGTACTGAAATTACAGATCACACTGGATCTTAAGGCTAGTTACATGTTTTTTCAGGTCATTCTTTTTACCATCAGCACTTCAGCAACCTGATCACTGAGGATCAGAAGAGTTGTTTTCTAGTGCTAACATGGTTGCTTTAGCTTGGATAATTGTCTTTCTTAGTTGTTCTTTGTTTTTTTGTAAAGAGCAGTCTGTATTCTTCCAGCCTTTGTTAGTTTTGTAAATAAAAGAGTTTTTCCTCTCTCTCATGAGTACACTTCATCCCATTTCTCTACCCCTGTTCTGTTTTGAATTTGTGCTTTTGGAGCATGGGTGGCCAAATTTGTAAACAGTGTTCTGGCTATGCTCTCTGCAGTGCTCAGTAGAGCACAAACTCTCCTTTGCCTCTCTAGAAGGCAGCACATTTCCTATCTTTAAGGATTCAATTTGGCTTCTTACAACTACATCAAACTGCCTTAGCAGGTGTGTAGTTCTTGATTAAATAGTACACAGAGGTCCTTTTCTTCCTTGGTAATTTCCACAAGCTTTGTCAGACTGGGTTTAAGTGAAGCATCAAAAGGGGAGTTTTGTCCAGAAGAGGCAAAAATGAACCTGAGGTGGAAAGTACTTAATTCTGTTAATGAGAAAGGGAGAGTAATTGGGATGCTTTAAGGGGGATCAGAAGGTAGGATTTGCTTTAGCTAATTGGAAAACTGCAAAACTGTTGTAGATTTCTTGTAACTGGGATAAAATATTAACACATTTTTATGTTTTAAATGATTTTGTTCCCCGTTACCTAAGGTACTTCAGTTAACAGAGATATGGCATCTAGTTGAACTCCATGACCTTAAAGGTCTTTTCCAACCAAGCCAGTTCTATGATTCTAGTGATTCCTGCAATCTCTTGGCAGATCTTTTCCAGAAGCTCTTCAGGCAAGACCTGCTCGTGGCCAGCTTGTTCCGTAACTTCCTCTTAGCAGAAAGAATCATGAGGTCCTACAACTGCACCCCTGTCAGCAGCCCTCGTCTACCTCCAACCTACATGCACGCCATGTGGTAAGTCACAGCCTGCAGCCTGCCCTGCCTGCAGAAGCGGATTGATGCCTTAAGGAGATTTCAGGCACCGAGGGCCTGAAAGATTGTAACTACTTAAACCTAAACAGTGCTTTACTAATTAGGTCACTGGAACAAAAATGAAACAGCATGGGGCACAGAGGGACCTGAGCAGCCTGGAGAAGTTGAGCTGAAGAGAATCTCCTGAGGCAAAGTGCAAGGCCCTGCACCTAGGTTGGGGCATCTCTCGATATTGATACAGACTGGGGGATGATGAGATTGAGAGCAGCCCTGCAGAAAAGGACTTGGGGGTGCTGGTGAAGCTGGACATGAGTCAGCAGTGTGCACTTGCAGCACAGAAGGCCAGTGGAATCCTGAGCTGCATCAAAAGCAGCTTGGCCAGCAGGGTGAGAGGTGATTCTGCCACTCTGTTCTGGTGAGACCTCATCTGGAGTATTGTGTCCAGCTGTGGGGACCCCAACACAAGAGAGACAGAGGAGGGCCACAAAGATGGTCAGAGGGCTGGAACACCTCTCCTACAAGGACAGGCTGAGAGAATTGGGGCTGTTTAAGCCTGGAGAAGAGAAGACTGCAGGGAGACCTTAGAGCTACATTTCAATGTCTGAAAGAGACCTACAGGAAGGTAGGGGAGAGAGTGTTTAGAAGGGCTTGTGGCAATAGGATGAGGAGCAATGGTTTGAAACTGGAGCAGGGTAGATTGAGGTTGGACATTTAGGAGGAAGTTCTTCACAATGAGGGTGGTGAAATACTGGCACAGGTGCCCAGGGATGTGGTTGAGGCCCCATCCTTGGAGCTGTTCAGGATCAGATGTGGCCCTAGGCAGCCTGCTTTAGTTGGAGATGTCCCTGCAGGGGGTTTGGACAAGATAACTTTTGAGGGTCCCTGCCAACCCAGTGCAGTCTGTGAAATCTCCAGGTGTATTTCTGCTCTGTGCATGGACAATTATCATGTAATTCTGTGACACAGAAGCTTCAGTTCAGAAACATAATCCTCTACTCCAAATACAAAAGAAACTGGGCATCTGCTAGCCATGTTTTCACAAAGTGAAGTTAAGTCTTCAGTGGTTTTGAAGGGTGGGGAGGGCTTAGGGCCTGGGGGAAAACTTCTTACCTTGTGTTGCTGAGGCAGAAGGAGTTCTTCTTTTGCTGTAGAGTTCATCTGCTTTTACTGTTGCTTTTAAGATGATTAATGGAGATGGAGGTGGCACAGTTATCAGAAAGCTCTTAGATGTGGTTTTGACTGTCAGGCAAATGTCCTGTGAGTAGTAATAATAAAAATAATAACAAGAGCAGTAACAAAAATGCTTGCTTTCCTTTTTTTATTCACCACAATTAAGAATGGAGACTGTACAACATTTGCCTAAGTACAGACTGGTACAGTCAAGCTAAGGCAGTTCTGGAGGAGAAAATGATCACTGGGTACCTTGCTGAGAGGCTAATAAATGACAGGGGAAGGCAGCTGAGTGGCCTTAATTTACCTGCATTTTTCAAAAGCCTTTTATGAGGTTTCGTCCATAAAATTGGGGAGGAAAAGAAACACAGAGGAGATATGAAGTGGTGATGATGATCAGTGTAAAACTGATAGCAGCATCACTCTCTACAGCTACCTGGAAGGATGTTGTAGAGGGGTTGGTGCTGGTCTCTTCTCACAGCTAATCAGTGACAGAACAAGAGGGAATGGCCTCAAACTGTAGCAGGGTAGGTTTAGACTGGACATTAGGGGGAAAAAAAATTCACAGAAAGGGTGGTCAAACATGGGAATAGGCTGCCCAGGGAGGTGGTTGAGTTACCATCCCTGGATGTCTTTAAAAGATGTTTAGATGTGGTGCTTGGGGATATGGTTTAGGGGTGAACTTCGTAGAGTAGGGTTAATGGTTGGATTTGATGATCTCAGCATCTTTTCCAACCTGAATGATTCTATGGGGTGGCTTCTCTAGGAGGTGGAGGCCAGCAGAGAGCCCTGATAGCATCTGCAGGTGCAGGCAGCTATTGAGAGGGGTGTTTGCTGCTAATGCAGAGTTGCTTTAATGACTGAAAAGCTTGCTGGCAATAGGAGAGACTTTGAATGGAATTATTTGCAGTTGGGCAGCCTTATGAAAGGTGCTGTGAGTCTGTGTATGGCAAACACTGTTCTGAAGTGCTCTGGGTGAGCAACTTGAGGAAAATTGGTCCAGGCATTTGTGGACGTGATGATCTTGAAAGTCTCTTCCAACCTGGTCTATTCTATTCTGGAGATTATTCTATTCTGGAGATTATTCTATTCTATTCTATTCTGTTCTGTTCTGTTCTGTTCTGTTCTGTTCTATTCTATTCTATTCTATTCTATTCTATTCTATTCTATTCTATTCTATTCCATTCCATTCCATTCCATTCCATTCCATTCCATTCCAAATACAGTGAGCTGTTGTCATGTGAGAGACTGAGACATTTGTAAGTGAAGAGGAGAAAAAGCCACCAGAGTTCCCCTGGTACCTTTCAGGTGATGTTGTCACTAGATGTGACAGAGCTTGAGCTGTAGGACTCTGTGCTTCTACTTGCAGTAGAGTGAAACAGGTTGCAGAAATGTTGAAATTAAACCAGCAAATTTCTTGAGTTATTTATAGCTTGCTTATTGACAGCATATTAAAACCCTCTATTTCCAGTTCCTTATGGGAATAGAATTCATTCTTCCTGCCAGCCTATTAAAAGCCTCTATTTCTGGATTCCTATGGGAGTATGCCTTGGAGTTGGTGTTGCCATCTACATTCTCAACCACAGAAATGAAACTAGTTCTGTATCTCTTGGACCTGCATGGTAGCATCCTGGATTCTTTGTATTGTAGTTCTCCTGGTGCAAAATGGTGCTGTGAACACCTTTGTAAAGCTGCTCAGGTAGCAGCCTTGTTGCTACTTTTTAGGGTTGACCAGAAGAAGAAATTCCTTCACAAAAATCACACACAGGGCTGTTTGCCTCGTGAATCCCAAACAGTAGCAAAGTAGACAGTGAGTGAGCAGAGAGAGAATCCCTTGACACTCAGTGTCCTCCAAAAAAATGTACATTTTGAAGCAAATCAAAGGGGAAAATTCCACTTGGTCAGAGGTGGCTGGGTTCATTATGGTGAACTTTTTGGGAGGCCAGATTTAGAAACTAAATTAGGACTCACTTAAATATCTTCTAAAAATAATCACCTGCACCTTTCATTCAAGGTTTTTCTAATGGATCCCTGATCTGAAACCTTAAAACCCATTGCACTGTTTAGATAAACTAGGTAATGGGGCTGGAGGGCAGGTGACTGAGCCAAGGGAGTGTGGAAAAGAATGGAAACTTCAGACAATGTGATCTGATGATGATGTTGAATCTATGCCTGCATAGTTATATGGTGGATGATACCTCAAGACTTTCCACAGCTGTTTCATACCCAGCATGTCAGACACTTCTTGGAGGAGCAAGTTGTGCTGCTGTGTTGTGTCAGCAGTGGTTTGATTTGCAGATAGTGGGCAAGACCTTCTCTGGGCTGCTTTCCTGCCGTCGCAAATGAATGAATGCCAGTAGTGGCTCAGGCATAGATCAGCAGCCAGTGCTCCTCTAGGATCACAGGATGTTAACGGTTGGAAGGGACCTCTGGAGATTATACAGTCCAACCCCCATGCAGAGCAGGACCACAGAATCTAGTGCAGGTCACACAGGAACACATCCAGACAGGACTTGAAACTCTCCAGAGAAGGAGACTCCACAACCTCTCTGGGGAGCCTGTTCCAGTGCTTGCAATGAAGTTCTTCCTCATGCTGAGGTGGAACTTCCTGTGCTGTAGTTTACATCCATTGCCCTTTGTCCTACCACAGGGCACAAGTGAGCAGAGGCTGCCCCTTTCTTCTTGACACTCAGCCCTCAGTTATTTAGAAATATTTATTAAATCCCCTCTCAGTCTTCTCCAGACTGAAAGGACTGGACTTCAGACTTCCCAGCCCTTGTCATCTGCCTCCCCTTTCCTATCCTTTCCAGCCTTTGTTTATTTGGGTTGGTCTAGGGCACTGTACCTTCTACCATGATCCTGTGTGCACCAGATCTATCTTCCTGACTCAGGTTTTGCTTTGTTGCTTGCAGCCTAAGTGATGGTGTCATGTTTTACCTTCTCCAGTACATACATACAGATTTTTCTCCTCTTTTCCATTATCCTCTGGATGCTCCTCTGACTTCCTGGGCTTTGTCCCTATGTTCACATAGGTAATAGAAGATTACCCTGTTTCTGTGCTGTTATAAACACAAACTGTTCTGCACATTCACAGCTGGGATAGTGATTGAAAATGGGATCTAAATGCAGACATCTTTTGTATCCCAGCAGCAGGCTGACTGGAGAAGCAAATGACTTGTATGCTAGTACAGGTTTTGCACCATCTTTTACAGGAGAAGCATGAGGAAATGTTTCACTCAGTGTATCACTGATTGTAGCAGCAGGACACCATCTCTGCTGAGCCCTGCATACTCTGCATTTGTGCTCCTGGTGCTCAGTGCTGGTCCTGGGCCTCTTACTGGGAGCATCTCACCGTCAGTGTGAGAGGAAAGAGACGCAAAGCTCCTGCCTTGCTGACGCAGATGTGCTGCTGAGGTCAGAGCACAGCATCCACCTTGCTGTCTGTGGCTGGATAACAGACTTCTGCCAGCTCTGGGAGGAAGCTGTGGGAGAGCTGAGTGAGGCTGGTGGCCAGCAGCTGGCTGGAAGGAGGGGCACAAGCTGTTCCTTATTCTTGACTTAAGCATGAGTTTACTTCTTGAACAGTTAGGACTGCCCCTTGTCAGGTATTAGATCTGAACCTTTAGCCTTTTTGCTTGGCTTTGTCCCTGCTTGTTTGATAATTACTTTTCTCTAAGTCACTCAAATGTGTGGTAACCTGAGGTCTGGCACTGTCGTAGCAGGAGCCCTGACATTGCTGGAGAGATGAGCTCCTGTTGCTTTTGGTTCAGTCTTTTTGTCAGCAGCTGTTTAAAATATTGACCTATGAAATTGCTGTTCATTTGGGAGGCCTCTGTTACCTCTTCTGTTAATGATCCTTTTTACCTGAACAATTGAGGAAAAGTGAAAATTTTGAGGGTTTTAGGGAACATTTGACTCCCAAGCTGTCAGCCTTTTTATTTCACCAAGACGGGCACCGTACTTAGGAATGAGGGGAGCTGACCTCTGTGACTTTGTCCTGTTTGGTAAGCCCTGACATATTACTTCATTTCTTCATGGCTTTCTCATTTTTATTTCCTTTTCTGTTTTACCTGCTTAGGCATAAACCCTTCTGGGCATGGGCTGTTGATTTGTATTTGTAAGGTGCCTCACACTCTACGTTCTTGGCTGCTGCAGGCACTGCTATAATACAGGTATTAATATTAATATATATTGATTGACTGGCTGAGCTATTCAACTTGGAGAGTTGTTCTGTCTATTGTGCAGTAAGAATAGGAGGCCTGATGCTCTGTCAGCATCTTGATCTCCATTGTGATGGATTATGGTTTCTGCATTACTGCTGTTGCCAGCAAGTTATATTCATGGCCTTTGAAAAGGCCTAATAATGTGTTTGGAAATATTTCCTAACACAGGTCATATATTAAAACCAAAGTACCTTAATTATGCTTTGGAAGAGCTGTGATTTGTCCATAATAGAAATATGGCAGTAGTGTATACACCAACCATGAAATTGTAGTTGAAAGTCAGTCAGCATGTACTGCAAATAAAATAAGCTTGAAATTCTAGCTGAAAAGAAAACCATCCTGTAGTAACCCAGTAACAGGTAAGACAGGAGCTGGAGCCTGGGAACGTGGCAGGAGTGTTGCAGAAGGGATGCAGGTCTGCTTGCTGAGCTCTCAAACAAATGAGGCTTATTTTGTAGAATCATTAAGGTTGGAAACGACCTCTAAGGTCATCAAATCCAGCCATCAACCCAGCACCACCATGCCCACTAAACCATGTCCTCAGGTGCAATGTCTACACCTTTTTTTAATGCCTGCAGGGATGGTGACTCCACCACCTCCCTGGGCAGCCTGTTCCAGTGCCTGACCGCTCCTGCAGCAAAGAAATGTTTCCCACTATCCAACCTAAACCTCCCCTGGCACAACACGAGGCCATTTCCTCTCATCCCATCACGAGTTACTTTAGCTCCACAGAAAGCATTGTTTGAAAGGCTCTTTGCAACTGTTTGACATTTGAAGGATTAGATTAGTTCAGATTACACTGTTGATTTAACCAGATTTTTCCCTGTGTGTGTCTATGTGTTAGTCTTAACATCTCCAAAACCCATTAACGGACTACACATAGTTTAATGGAGGGGAATGTAGGACAAAAATAGCAAAGCCCGTGCTTTAAGTTGTGGCTGGAGGAGAGAAATTCACTGGTAGAAGGAAAAAGGATTTCATAGCTGTGCCAAATATTCATGGCAATAAATATTAGTTAAAAATAGCTGAGTCTGAGCAGCTTCCCAGCCGCGGGATTAGGGAGGTCACAGTGTCACAGGGAAGCAGGTGAACTGAGGCTGGAACCTGAAAATTCAATCATTCCATCAAGTGAGGTATGTTCTTGACTTGTATTTGCAGAAAAAACAAGCATTAAAAATCTTGTCCAGTGTACGTGATGAAGTCTGAAATATTTAACAGGCCCAGAAATAGGACTTGAAACAAGTAGAAATGATCAGGGGAATGGGGCACCTGTCCTACAGGAGCAGGCTGAGGGAGCTGGGGTTGTTCAGCCTGGAGAAGAGAAGGTTCTGGGGAGACCTAATAGTGGCCTTCCAGTGCCTGAAGGGGGCTACAAGAAGGCTGCAGAGGGACTGTTTCCAAAGGCCTGGAGTGATAGGACTAGGGGCAATGGTTTGACATTAGAGAAAAGCAGATTTAGATCGGATGTTAGGAACAAGTTATTTAACATGAGGGGTGGTGGAACACTGGAAGAGGTTGCTCAGGGAGGTGATTGAGGCCCCATCCCAGCAGATGCTCCTGACCTAGTGGAGGATGTCCCTGCTGACTGCAGTGGGGCTGGACTGGATGGCCTTTGGAGGTCCCTTCCAACCCAAACCATTCTATGATTGTATTGTACCTGGTGCCTGAGCTCCCACACCACAGATGGCTCCAGCTTCTTTAGTTGTTCCTCAGCATGACTGCCCCAGCGAGAACTCCTCATTTTCACTGATGTGTGTGGTGCAATATAATACAAACTATTCCCAGAAGAGAGAATGTTCAAAGACAGTAATAATACATTATAAAAAATATATGATGGGAATTAAAAGTGTTAAACATTGACTCAGCCCAGGAAATCTGGGTGTAAGAAAATCTATCTTCATGATCTGCCAGCTAATATTGTACATGTGGGTGAAGAAAGACTGATGCACATCTGGGTATCTGTGCTTCATTTGTGCTGTTAAAGTTTTACTGGAGGCTTCCATTACCAACTTTTCCTTGGATCTGCACAATAAAAGTCGTTGCACAGAGCTCTCAGCCTTCTCTGTTTAAAAGTCCAAACTTTGCAGAACCTTTGGGAAACAAAATAAAGGCAGCTGGATGAGTTTGTGTTAAATTATTAACAGTTTAAACAGTCCTACTGTAATGAAACTGGTATTGGACTGAGGGGGGAGATGGATGGAGACGGAGAGGCTTTGTGCTGAAAGGCTAAGGAAAACTGCAACTGAAACACAACAAATGTGTTGTAGTTCTGTCACGGGAGAAGAGAGCTGATGACAGAAGTCAGGGGAGCTCTTGTTTAATTTTTGTTGTTGAATTATGGAGGAGCAATGCCATTTCATTTTTAATGTTCATGTTTTGTGGAATGCACTGTCCCTTTGCAGGATGGTGGCTGGCATCTCATTTGTTGAGGGCCTTGTTGAACTGCTCGGAGCAGAGTGAGATGCAGGGTGCTGCTGGCTTGCTCCCTTTGCAGGCTGTTTCTGTTGGCAGGCTGTGTTGTTTTGCTTGTTTTGGATAAAGAAAAGCACTGTCTTGCCTGTTTTTTAACTGAGTCAATTTTCCAACTAGGGAGAGAATTTAATGGAGATTTTATTCCAAAATCTATATGGGAAATACATGAGTCTTAAATATGTTCTCTCAGCAGTTGAACCTAAGGAGTCCCTCATTCTGCCATAGTTGAAAGTCACTGATTTGATCCCTCTCTTTAATGAGATTGCTGCACAGCGTAGCATGGAGCACTGTAAAAGGCTTTTGCCCTTTCTTGAGCTGCGATACAAAGAAAGCTGTCAGGTCCTTAACAAGCATAAGGGTAAGTGGAGCCATGCTGTGTGGGTGATGGCATAAAAAAAAGCTTTGGAACTTGTGTTTTGAGTGCTGGTGGTCTGGCTGGAGGACAACTGGAGCTTCCCTTCCCACGGTGCCTCTTTCCAGGTTCTCTCTAGTTACTGTCTCAGGCACGCTGGGTTTAGGTCACCTAGAAATGGCCACCTCCTGATAGGTGGAGTTTGATGGAAATCCTTTGGGCTTGGTCAAATCATTTGGTTTGTGGAATTGCTTGGTTTTATCTTGCCCTTTTGGGGGAGAGATAACAGCAATATGCTCTGCTCTGGTGAGACCTCATCTGGAGTACTGCATCCAGGTCTGGAGCCCTCAATACAGGAAGGATATGGACCTGAAGGAGCAGGTCCAGTGGAAGGCCATGAAAACGATCAGGGGGTTGGAGCACCTCTGCTATGAGGACAGGCTGAGGCATCTGGGGTTGTTCAGCCTGGAGAAGAGGAGGCTCCAGGGAGACCCAGTAACAACCTTCCAGTACCTGAAGGGGGCCTACAAGAAGGATGGAGAAAGACTGTTTACAAAGGCCTGCAGTGATAGGACAAGGGGCAATGGCTTTAAATTAGAGAAGAGCAGATTTAGATTGGATGTTACCATGAGGGTCGTGGAACACTGGAACAGGTTGCCCAGGGAGGTGGTTGGGACCCCAACCCTGGAGATATTCAAAGTGATGCTCAACAGGGCTCTGGGCAACCTGATTAGTTGAGGATGTTCCTGCTTACTGAAGAGGGGGTTGGACTGGATGACTTGTAGAGGTCCCTTCCAACTAAAACCATTCTATGATTCTATCATAAAACCCGACACTAAGGGTATGATGGCTTCTGGCTGAGCTGGGGGGTAGAGGGAGGAGGTGTCCTCTCTTCTTATGCAAGTGTGCTATCAGTTTGTTGTACATGAGGACAAGATAGTACAAAGAACCCTGACTAGCACATTCTTTAGTAGCATCATGTAGTGAAGCACTGTGGTAGTTCAGCAGCTGATTGCCCAGTGGATACGTCACAGTGGCGGCTTGTCACGGTGGGGAGCCCCAGGGATATTGGAAAAGCACAGTGAGGGGGGAGGAAAGAACAGCACTGAGGTATTAACCAAACTCTTTTTATACCTAATGTAGTGAAAACAAATCTTCCAAAGCAGTTTGCAAACAGCAATCTCCAGAAAGAAGGAAGAGAAGTAGTGATCTCTTGGGTTGGCTTTCATAAATCACTGCTAGGATGCAGCATCACCCCTCCTTGTTTCCCCTGCTGGTCTCTAATTTATCTCTTGTTTGTGTGCTAAAGTGTGATATTAGTTCTGCCAGATATCTGCAATTTGCCCACCTTTCTAGTTCCCTTTGGCGTATTAAAGCAGTCAATCACTCCTCCTCCTCCTCACCACCACCAGCCGTTATTTTCACCAGGACTGTAACAAGCATTTTTCCCCTTCTGTTTCTCCTCAGGTACTCCTCTGGCATTAGTCCTTCTCCATTCTTTCATGGCTTGTTTTGTATCTTTTAATTCTTGCAGTGTCTGTTCATTTTGCCAACACAGTGAGTTAGCTATGTGGCAACTTGTGTGTAACCTAAAGCCTCACCAGTAAAGTGTAGCTGTTCTGGTAGCTGGAAACAGTGAAGCTGTTATAGAGTCATAGAATTGTTTCAGTTGGAAAAGACCTTTAAGATCATCAAGTCTGTCCATTCTCTAACTCTACCAAGTCTGCTGCTAAACCATGTCCCTCTGCACCACATCTCTTCATCTTCTAAACACCTCCAGGGATGGAGATGCAACTACCTCCCTGGGGAGCCCATTCCAGAGTTTGGGAATCCTTTCAGTTAAGATGTTTCTTCTAAGAAATCAGAGAATTCTAGGGGTTAGAAGGGGCCTCCAGAGATCAAGTCCAAGACCCCCTGCAAAGGAGGACCACTTAGTGCAGGTCACACAGGAATTCATCCAAGCAGGTTTTGAAGATCTTTAGAGAAGGAGACTCTACAACCTCCCTGGGCAGCCTGCTCCAGGGCTCCAGCACCCTCACAGTAAAAAAGTTTTTTCATGTTGAGATGGTATTTCCTGTGATGCATCCTTTGCCCCTCGTCCTGTCATTGGGTATCACTGCAAAAAGACTGACTCCATCCTCCTGACAGCCAGCCTGGCGCAACTTCAGGCTATTTCCTCCCATTCTATCACTTGCTACTTAGGGAGCAGAGACTTGAGGCAAAGCTGCTGTTGGCTCATGTGTCTTGTTGCTGGGGAGGTTTTCTGTTTCCTGCAGAGACAGAGCAGAAGTGATGTGCTGGGCTCCTTTGGAAAGGCTGGAGAACATTTGAGGTGTTTGGATTGAGGAGAGTCTCTCACACAATTGATGTTGATCAGCACCTCTCTAGAATGTGATGAGCAGCGGTGCTAAGGTTTTATGCCAGTGGTTAGCACTGATTGCCAATGGCCTGCTTTGAGAAGCACTGAAAGAGATTTTGGGGTTAATCTACTAAAATATCTGTTAAATTTTTTGTTTGTTCTTTCTTATAACACTTAAAACCTTTGAGGCTTTATTTTAGTAGGCTGCTTTGGATGTTTTAAAGCAGTATTAGTGCTTTGAGGAGCTCAGCATCTTAGCTTTGTGCCTTTGCAATACAGGATCCTTTTATAGGCAGGCAAAATAAGAGTAGCTGGCTCTGATCTCTAAGCCATTTTGCTCCTGTGTAGTAAAACTCACCTCAAAGGCACTGTGTTGCCACTCTCTAATGTTTAAGAGAATTTCTTTAGGTGGTATTGCCCATTCCTCCAAGAAACCTGGAAGTCAGAAATCTTCATTCTTTGCTTGCAGTAAAATTATCTATTTGCCCTAATTGGCTTTGCCTCAACCAGGAAGAAATCTCTCTCTCATCAGCTCTGTGTAAACAGTTTGTCTCCAGCATGGGCCTTTATTGAGCATGTGGGAAGCATTTGTTGCCCATGTTTTGATTATCTCTTGATTACCTCTTAATTATATTGGCAGCAAACTGTCAAGTGGAAGGTGAACGCTGTGAAGCAGAGACATAAGATCTGGGGCAGCTAAAGCGAGCTGCAGCTTTTGAATCCGTGGAAGAAATGCAAGAGCTTTATTTTTCCACCTAATTGGAGTGATAGTTTTCAGCTGAGAGCAGTCTGCCAGTCAGGCTGATGGGAGAGGTGTTGCTCAGCAATTGTTCTAATGGAAAGCTTTGCTTGACTCAAACCAGGGTGATTTAAGAACTTCTTGAAGCAAGTAACTAAAATACACTGCATTGATTATCACCTGTGGCCTTATGTCTGCAAATGTTCAGAGGAGAAGAAAAATTGCTCAGCCTATTGATGTTAACACTTGATGGCCACCAGCCATGGAAGAGCAAATGCATCTGGACAGTAAATGAGAGTTTTGTGTAGGAATCCCACCGGGTGGTGCTTTAGCTCCCTGGCCTTTCCCAGTGCATATATTCCTATGGTAAAGTGAAAAGCGCGTGAAACATACACGGATAGAGTAGGGCTAGTTGTTTGGGGGGTAAAAAGTAATTGTTTCACCTCTTTTTTTGGAGGTGTTTCAGGAACTTTGGAGACCAAATGCATTTATTTTAGTTTGGGAGCGTTTCAAAGCAGACTGTTAGTGAATTTCATTTGCACTGAATCAGCCACAACAGGTTCCTTAGCAACTGTGTGTGATTTATGTGCTCTGGTAACTGTAGCACTAAGACACTGTAAGTCACAAGGCTTTAGCCATTAAATAGTAGGAGAGGTGAGTGGGAAAACAGAAATCTTTATGTATTTTAGTGTATGTCCCTCCATCCTTGGGGGGAGTCATGTAGAGCCAGCCTTTGTGACCAAGGCTGCCACACAAACCCCATCTCAGACTAATGGAGTCTGAGTGACTTTTCCCGGCGCTGTGTGCAGTGACACAGTGCCTGTGTGGGGATGAGGGACAGGAGGAGCAGCGTGGTGGTGTAGGTGTACCCAGGAGCTGTGAGTTGGAGAGCTTGGCAGCAGGAATGCATCTCCCTGAGCCCTTCTGATGTGACTGGAATGCAGAGGTAGTGAGAGTTTTTGTGCAGGAGAGTTGTGTGCTGAAGGATTGTGGGTTGGACCTAATCCAGGACTGAATTAATTTTCTAGTTGAATAAAAAAAATGTCATCCATCTTGGCATGAGGACATGGAGAGAATAAGACCTCAGTTCACTCTGGCTTCTTTCTGTGTTATGGAGGAGCAGTTACTGTGAACTTCAGCTGGGATCTTTTTTTACCTTGCTCACATTTTGTTGTGTTTATGCTGCATCCAGAGGAGTGTGGCTAGCAGGGCAAGAGAGGGGATTCTGCCCCTTTACTCTGCTCTTGTGAGACCCCACCTCAAATACTGCATCCAGTTCTGGTGTCCCCAGCATAAGAAGGACATGGAACTGTTGCGGTGAGTCCAGAGGAGGCCACAAAGATGAACCAAGGGCTGGAGCACCTCTGCTAAGAGGACAGGCTGAGGGAGCTGGGGGTGTTCAGCCTGGAGAAGAGAAGACTCTGGGAGGACCTTAGAGCTGCCTTCCAATATCTGAAGGGATTCTACAGGAATGCTGGAGAGGGACTTTTGATAAGGGTATCTAGAGACAGGACAAAGGGAAATGGTTTGAAGCTGAGGGAGAGCAGGGTGAGACTGGATCTTAGGAAGAAGTTCTTCAGTACAAAGGTGGTGAGACTCTGGAATGCGTTGCCTAGGGAGGTTGTGGATGCCTCCTTCCTGGAGGTTTTGAAGGTGAGGTTGGATGAGGCCTTGAACAGCTGAATCTAGATGAGAGATGTTCCTGCCCATGGCAGGAGGTTGGAGTAGATGATCTCTGGGGTCCCTTCCAACCTAAGCCACTCTGTGATTCTATGATTCTGTGTTGGTGAGCCTGAGAGAAGATGCTGGACTAGAGCTTCTCCCTGGTTTTCTGAACAGTTTTAATATGTTAGACTTGTGCTTTAAAAAAGAGTATATGAAACGTTTCTAAGCCAGTCAGACAACACTGCCTTGCCCACACACTGGTGTGACAGAATCTTCATTTACCTAGGTACTGCTTATGGATGACTTGTAATGACTTCTCCTTCCTCTTCCACCTTTTTCTCTAGGCAAGCCTGGGACCTTGCAGTTGACATTTGCCTTTCCCAGTTACCTACAATTATAGAGGAAGGAACAGCCTTTAGGGTAAGTTGGAGAACTTCTTGAAATGCTGGGTGCCCACTTTAACCCCTTGTTTGAAACCTCAGTTCAGCAGATTGCTTTTGCTTCTTGAGCCCTGAAAGGTTGCACTTTAAGGGTTTATATTTATGGCTAATTGTAAATGTCTGCTGACCTCACTTCGAGAAGTAGACAGAAAATCAGCCTTGAGTTCTTCACTGTTGCATGAAACTCCAACCAGAAGAAATGAGGCTTGAGACCTAGCTCTTAAAATTCCAGAGCACTCAGTCCTGTCTAACAATGTTGTTACCAAAAGCAACCCAGTGGGCCAGGCTGATTTTTGGCAATGAAAAACTTCAGCATGAAAATTATCTCTAAGCAGAGTGAGTTATGTCCAAATAAGCAAAATAGAGGTTGGGATATGTCCAAAGAATGTTCTTGAGCCTGGTGGTGTCAGGATGAGTCACTGGGGTTCTTTTTTTTTTAAACTTTAGTTCATCTCAGAGAGAAGAGAAGTGAAATCTTTTTAACATAGTATTTGGCTGTAGTCAGAATGGATTTTCCGTGTATTGCTTTGGCATTTCATGAATGTTGTCAGGGGTTTGAGAGGAAGGCCCAGCCTTCTCCCCGCCACAGAGTGAAGGGAAAAAAATGACCACAGCTAACCACAGCCAGAGGAGCAAAGAAATGCTGTATTTACAAGCAGTTTTAGGGAAGTGCAGGATATATATACACAATTTACAGTGTTTACAGTATATATACAGAAATATACAGCAAAGTAATACAGGAACGAAATTCCCCTCCCCCTGCTGGAGGCGGGTTCCCCCCCCTGTACCCCCTTCTCTCCCCTTTTTCCCCAGAGAGGGTTAGAAAGAGAGGAAAGGAGCAGTTGTTAATTAAAAGCAGTTATAAATTAGAGCAAAATGTTAGTAGGTTTGCAGGCCTCATGCTTATCAGTCCAAGGTCAGTCTGGCAGAGAGCCTAGAAGCGGACAAGCTGCGAAAAGGGAGGAGGGAAAGTGAACTGAGGAAAGTCTCAGCTGGACTCAAAGTTGCACTCTACCCATCCACCAATGAAATGTGTTTAGACCTGTCCTTTAGTTTACAAAACATTCAGCCACAGTGCCCCTTTCTTAAAGGCACAGCCTCAAACGGTCACAAATGTAAACTCTTAAACATACTGGCTGTACAGCCTCAGCTACCTGTTCCACCAGGAAGCTCCCTCTAATTTCACAGCAACATTCTTGCAGTTTATCTGTTACCAAGCTTCCAAAAGGTTTTCTGGCCGTGAGCTCAGTCTCTCTCCAAAGACCCAAGCACAGGAGAGCTATGGACTCGTGTGAGGGCAAGGGTTGAGAAAGATGCCCTCCAGCTTTTATCCTCCCACCCTTTTCTTTCCCTGCTGTACTTTAAAATTTAGACAGATAGCATTTTTCCTCTCTTAGCTTCCATTGATTTATTTTTTTCCAGGTCTCTAACAGCATCAGGGGGTGCTTTTGTATTAGTTTTAGACCTCATCTGGGCACTCACTGTTAAGTGAGTTGAAATATTGCACATTTCTGTGTGTTTCAGGCATGAGAGAGGCAGACGCTTGCCAGGGATTAGGCGAGAGTAAGAGTGTTCATTTTTAACTAGCGAGTGAGTCAAGCCAGGATGGCAACAATTTGCAAGCAGATTTTCAACCCTGAAAAATGTAAATGCTTGTGTGTTTTGGCTAGAACTTGAGGTGAGTAGAGCTATCAACGTGCAGTCACAGCTGGGAGCCTGAGTGCTACGAGTTTCCAAGCTAGCCTGGGCACCAGACACAGAAGATGCCATGAGCCTGCCTTTGAGCTCTTCCTTAGGCTTTCCTTTAACATCAGGCATGATTAATCCGTGTAGGTTTGTGCCTGCTTTGTAGGGAGGGGCCACATATTAACCTGCTGAACATCTCTGAGACACCTGCTGAAATAGGAAGCTTGGGAGGGAGTGGAAAGGGGTTAGTTCTGCACTGTGACAAATAGTTGGAGCAGAGGGACACACATCTCTGATCTGTTCCTTGTGTTCTAATCAACGTTTTGCCCTCAAACCTCTTGATTTATGCCTGACAAGAAGCGTTGTATATCAGAGGAGGTTAGCTGCTGCTGGCCAGCAGTAATCTGGGAGGAATTGCTCAGTGCAAGGAGGGGGCTGGGGCATTGCATTACTGGGGTTGGTCAGCCTGTTTCATAACTGGGCTGGCAGAAGCAGCAATCAGTGTCTGGGGTGGTGAGTCACAGGATTACCTGCTGCCATCCATCCGCCGGCCGCCTCAGCTGCGGCAGCTTTAAGAGTCCAGTCTGGCCCTGGATAAAGCAATTGATAATCTCTTCAGGGCTGTTCTGTTTCAGCAGCACATTATACACCACGTGCAGCTGACTTCTGCTGATTCTTGAGGTGTTCTTTCCTAGGCAGACCCAGAAAATACAATAACCTGATGGAGAAGGGCCTGCGGGCTCCCAGCACTCATGCAGGGGGATGCGGGGGAGTGATTTGGCTTCTGGCAGGTTTAGGTTGGTTTGCTTTTCCTCCTCCCATCCCTTCCCTGCCTTCTTCCCCCTTGATTTCTCTTTCCCTGTAGATTTCAAACTGGAAGCTTCTGTGGTTAGTACTTAGCTCATACCTGGTGTGTGAAGGATGGAAAAAGGAACAGTTCTGCCAGCACTGCCCAAGAACTCTCTGAGCAAACACAGTGGGGCAGAGCATTTTGGGGATAAGTGTCAGATTGTTGGCCAGTCCTCACTGGTTTTGGGAGATGAGAGATGCTCTGCATGCTGGAGCAGGCTCCAGGGACTGGAGTGTGCTGCAGAATGTCACATCTCACCAAGTAAACTTCCTATTTCAGAGAATCTTAGAATGCACTGGGTTGGAAAGGACTCTCAATGGTCATCTTGTCCAAGCCCCCTGAGGTGTGCAGGAACATCTCCAACTAGATCAGGCTGCTCAGGTCCCCATGAAATTTGACCTTGACTGTCTCCAGAGGTGGGGCCTCCACCACATCTCTGCCAGTGTGGTGTACCCCCAGAGGATCACATCTCATTTGAGGAAGATCACAGTTACATTGAGTGTTTTTCAAAGTGTGTCTTGTTTTCTCTGCTTGTATTTGCTGTCCCCTAAACCAGGGTCTTTTATGTCTAGAGGTCCTACAAGCCAATATCCTTCCTATTTACTGGATGCCATTCAGCTGCATTTTGTAAAGTAGCATCTGATTGTACTGTCTGAAGTACAAAGTAGCAAAGTACAACTGATGAGTATGAGCTGATGGGAGCTCACTCCACCTTTCAGATGCTTAGTACGGCACTAGTGTGAAGTCTATTAAATAAAGTAACACTCTGCATGTTATTTTTATGGTGATAAGAATCCCCACTACCAGGATATCTCTAATTAAATTACTGGATTCAGTAGCTGAAGTGAATTTTCTGATCTTTCTTTGCTTGTGTGAGGTCCTCATAGTGCGTTACAGGTGTCAGAAATGATGGCTAGCTAAGAAAAAGGCTTGAATTAAACCCCTTATAAATAGGAGGCAGCTTTTGTACAGCCCAAACAAGCAGGTCTGAATTCCCAGTTTGTAGGAAAGGTTTATGGTAGCCAGGAAAGACTGAGGTGTGGACAGACATTTTTCATTGTTGCTGGATTGTGTTCCCTGTGGAGTGGGCAGAGGCAGAGCTGTGTGCTGCTACAAGATTGAAGCCATCTCTGCAGAGAGATAAATCCAATGCTGTTCTACCTGCTTCTCATGTGGAAAAGATGAACCAGATTTCCCTAAACCCGTTTGTGATACTTTCCCCTGGTTCTCTTCTCTTTCCTTCTCCATTTTCCCAACCACTTTCAACAGAGAATGGCAGCATATTTAGAGGGAACTGCATCTGGTCAGTCTTGGGAAAAGTGTTATACAGTAGAAATAGTATGGCCAACAGACTGGGAAAGTGATTGTTCCCTTGCACTTTGCACTGGTGAGGCCACAACTCAAATACTGGACTCAGTTTTGGGCCCTTCAGTCCAAGGACACTGAGGTGCTGGAGCATGTCCAGAGAAGGGCAACAAAGCTGGTGAAGGGTCTGGAGAACTGGGCTGGTGAGGAGCAGCTGAGGCAACTGTGATTATTCAGCCTGGAGAAGAAGAGCCTGAGGGGAGACCTCACTGTTCTCTACAACTACCTAAAAGGAGGCTGGGGCAAGGTGGGGGGCAGCCTCTTCTCCCAAGGATCAAATGATGTGATGAAAGGAAATGGCCTCAGGTTGTGCCAAGGGAGGCTTAGGTTGGACAGGAGGAAAAAATCCTTCTCCAAAGGAGCTGTCAAGCCCTGGAACAGGCTGCTCAGGGAAGCAGTGGAATCCTTATCACTGGAGGGATTGAAAAGCTTTGTAGATGTGGGGCTGAGGGACATAGTTTAGTGGTGACTTGACAAGTGTTGGGTCAACAGTTGGCCGTGGTGATCTTAAAGGTCTCTTCCAAAGAAACGTGAGTCAGTTAAAGAGAACAGGGTTTGGAAACAATAACCTGCATGAGTCCATAGGTGGTTCTCCCCAGAAAGAGTGAGTGGCCATTGGAATGTGCTGCCTAGGGAGGTGGTGGAGTCACCATCACTGGAGGTGTTTAGGAAGAGACTGGATGGGGTGCTTGGTGCCCTGGTTTAGTTGATTAGATAGTGTTGGATGATAGGTTGGACTCAATGATCCCAAAGGTCTTTTCCAACCTGGATAGTTCAGTTCAGTTCTGTTCTGTTCTGTTCTGTTCTGTTCTGTTCTATTCGCTTCCTTTCCTTTCCATTTTAAACCCAACTTGCATTCCTGTTCTTGCTCCTGCAGCACAGCCCCTTCTTCGCAGAGCAGCTGACAGCTTTCCAGGTGTGGCTGACCATGGGCGTGGAGAACCGCAACCCCCCGGAGCAGCTGCCCATCGTCCTGCAGGTGAGCAGCCAGGCAGAGCTCGGGCACCACTGACACGGTTCCTCTCTGCCCTCCCCTCCTGCCTGCTGAGCTCTGTGCTGCCAACCAGATGGCAGCTGGGTACAGAAATTACGTGGGCTCCTTCAGGATTAATTAGAGCTGATTGTGTGGTTTCCAGACCTGTGCAGATGAAGACAAAGTGCTTTGCTTTCCCCTGTGCCTTCACTCTCTGTTGAACAAAACTTCCTGCCCTAGTCCATTTGCAGCTCCAGCAGTATCAGGCTCTGCTGCCTCCTCTCTTGCTCTGCATTAGCACAAATTTTTCACAGATTAGTGCATCTTTGTTGTTTTCTCCTGCAGTATCTCCTCCTACATGCCAACTCTGTCAGGCAGAGACTTTATCTTCTTTCTGTTTTCATAAAGTGGAAGTTACTGCAGCGTAAATAGTTTGGAAATGGCTTCTTTATCTGTCTGGTACAGCCTGGAGAGTGTTCCCTTTAATGTGATGCTGAAATTTTTCTGCAAGAACATAGAAACAATTCTCTGAAGACCATGCCTGGAAGGAATGTAGAGTTCTGGTAGGCATTTGCTCAGACTAGACAAAGTTCATGTGTATGAAAAAGTAAATTCAGGAGAAACATAACACCTCGTTCTAAACAATGTTTTATGACAAGCCACATATTACAATTGTCATCTGCTGATGTCCTCTTCTCCCCAGGAGGTTGTACTGTCAGAAATATAAACCCTCATGAAGGTAGCTGTGGTCTGTTCTCTACCAGGTAGCAAAATTTAAAGTCTTCTTGTTTAAAGGGACATGGTTCCTGTCACTTGTCCAAGGATATGTGATTCCTTTCACTAAACGTGAGACGATTCCCCTGCTCTCCATTAGCTGCCAGCTTGTTTTGTGACTGACAGGATCATCAGTCTCTGTAAGACAAAATCTTCATTTCCCTGAGCCTCCCAAGCCTTGAGGGATCAGCTGGACGCACAGATGTATGGTTTATCTCCTTCACTGCAAAGGCAGAAGGCAGGCTTCTACTCTAGCACCAACTTTGCCGCTTTTCAGTGAATTACTTGGCACCAGTGGGCTCTGCAGGTAGCTTCATCTTGCAGTGACCTCAATTGAGAGGTCACCTGGCAAAGGAACCTGCTTTCTTTCCTGGAGCAAAAATGAGTTAGGACAAAGTAATTATTCTTACAATTAATGCCTATTAATTGTATAGTGGAAGATGATTGCTTTACAGGTTTGAGATACTGTGAATCAGAGTCCAAGCAGTTAAGAGAGGGAAAAGAAGTGCATTTCAGTCCCTTCTGAGTGTCTTTTAGCTTTGACCCCTTGGGAGTGCTTAGACTACAGTGCTGTAGCCAAACAAAGGCTGATTATGTTTTCCCATTTTAGATGTGCCCCTGAGGAAAGAAGATACTTGAGTGCCAGGGCCATGATGCCAGCCATGCAGTGATGGGTTTGTCAAGGACAGGGCAATGATCCTTTGTAAATGGCCTTTTAATGAGCTGCAGGAAGTTGCTTTCTGTTGTGAATTCTTGCTGTGCATGGGGCAGATTGGACACAGGTCACTTCCTCGTGCAGAGAAGAGAGAAGTCAGCCAAGAGAAGTTAGCACAAGCACAACCTGAACGAGCCCAAGCAGCAGATGCTTTGATCCTTGTCAAGGTGCCTCCTGCCATGCCATCTCCAGCACATGCAGACAAGAGCGGCATTTCCTTCTCAATGCCACGAGGAGACCTCTGCTTGAAGTCCCCTGAAAATTCCTACTAAAATGGCACTTCTTTTACTTCTAAATTACTATTACTTCTAAATTATCCTCCTGCGGCCTGGTTATTCTCTGACTTGCATGCATGGACATCATTAGCTCCCTATCTTCTTATGATAGACAAATGGTGCCCCCCCTCCCTGGAGGTGTTCAAGGCCAGGTTGGATGAGGGCTTTGGAAGGTGTCTCTGCCCAGAGCAGGGGAGTTGAAAGCAGATAATATTTCAGGTCCTTTCCAACCCAAACCAATCTGAGAATCTGTGAACCATCAAGGAGAGGTGTGTTGCAGCACTGTGGGCATACAGTGGCACATTTTGGCATTTCACTGAAAATTCCCAAATTGTGCAGAGACTCCTATCCAGACCTCTAGAATTTGTTTTGGCTTCAGGTTATTGTGCAGATCAGTTTGGGAAGCAGGGCTACAAAAACCTGACAAGAGATTGATGGCTTTTGTGTTTATGAAAGGAACAAAATGGAGCTTTTAAAATAAGACAAAGTTTGATTTGGTTAAAGGTTCTTGTGGGATGCTAAGCAGTATTGAGATGTGGGGTTGCATCTTCACTTGGAAATCCTTTTTAATTACATCATTTTTTCCCCCCAGCTCTGACAGAATTTGTGGATTTACTTGGTTTTCTCCTGAAAGTTGGATAAGAACAGCAATGTCAAATCTGTCAACCTCCCATCATCTGTGCAAGCACTTCACACCTAGCATGTTCCTGGCTGGTGTTTCAGCCCAGCCCAGCCCAGCTTCCACCATGCCCTGGTTTCTGTTACTGCTTTAATCTCAAACAGCTGCCCCTGTTATTCCTGCGCTGGGCACCTTTAAAGCACATTGTTAATCATGCCAAGTTCTGTAGTAAGTTTATGGAATAGGCTGGTGCCAACTAGGGCAGGATGACCAAAATGCTTTCTCTCATGACCTGTCCCAAGCTCCCATACTCAGAAGTGAAACAATTAGAGTAGTTAACACATCCTCCTGTCATCTTCTTTTAACACGTCCTCCTGTCATCATTTTCTGGACTTTTTCTGCAGAACTTTAGTATCACTCATCCGTAGTATGAAGCATGAGCCAAGTAATTTAGTAGTTCTTTGATATTAAACATGAAACATAATTTAATTTGAATTTGCAGTGTGGAAAAACGCTGAGAAAGGGATGGAATTGGGGAGCTAAATCAACGAGGCTCTTTCCCTGAGACCCACACTGAGAGATGTTCCTCAATTTAAACTGAGGATTAAGTGTTGCATTCCAATATCTTATGTCTGTTAAGGAGATTAAGAACTGAAAGTCTGCCTGTTAATATTTCACACCAGGGTAGGTATAAGCCAGTAAACTACCACCTCATTATCATTGTCAGACTCTGTTTTAATGAGATTTTTATTAATGACTAATGTGACCTTTTGCCTTCCTCTTAAGTCTCTTACATTGATTTGCCAAGGAAAGCAAAGCCTCTTTTTCTCCTTCTGAGCTGTTTTGAGTAATGGCAGGCTGGGCTTTTTGCTCACCTTTGAATTCTCCCTGCAGATACAGTTGTGTTCCCTCTTCACTGGGGGAGGGCAAGTGGTATGATGAGAATATTTGAAATCCATAAGGGCTGCTTCCATCAGGCAGAGCTGTGCTGCATAGGAGCCACTGTGCCTGAGAGGAAAATTAACAGAGAGAACAAGTGGAGCAGTGACACGGAGACTGAGTAGAACTGTGCTCCTAGGAAGGTGTTTGTGTCTATCTGCAGGAGCTTCGTGAAGGAGAGTGTTACCAGGAGGGACAGCAGCCCACTGGTGACATCTTGGATTGGATATATGAAGAAAGTCTTTGCTGAAAGGGTTATCAGACATTGGAACAGGCTGCCCAGGGAGGTGATGGAGTCACCATCCCTGCAGGTGTTCAAAAAATGCGGGGACATGGCACTTTGGGACATGGTTTAGTGGGTATGGTGGTGTCAGGCTGACAGTTGGCCTGATGATCTTAGAGGGTTTTTCCAGCTGAAATGATTCCATGGATTCTGTGATTCTATGGAAGTGTTCAGCACTCAGGGTTTGTCTTCTAGCATTTTCCTTCAGGCCACCAGGTTGTTCAAAGTGGCATGGCAATCCTGAGGTCCTCTCCATTTGCTCTGCAGTCAGTTTTGGTCACTACAGTGTCAATAACTCTTGGCCCTCTCCTCTGCAGGTGCTGCTGAGCCAGGTCCATCGGCTGCGGGCTCTTGATTTGCTGGGAAGATTTTTGGACCTGGGCCCCTGGGCAGTGAGCTTGGTGAGAGGATGTTGCTTATTGTCTCGTGAAAGTCTTAAGCCCCCTTAGCATAGGCAAGTAAACAGCAGTGAATATGTATGGGAGGAAGATGTGAAAGATATTCCTCAGGTCTGACAAATGACCAGTGGTATATGTGTGCATGTGTGTGAAACTGGAGCAAGCAGCCCTAAAAGAAAAGTGGTTTGTAGTCATAAAACAAAACAAACAAACAAACAAAAATGCTGAAGAGCTTCTGGTTTGCATTACAGTATCACAGTATAACTGAGGTTGGAAGAGGCCTCGAGGATCATCGAGTCCAACCTCTCATTGCAGCAGAGAGGAGTTCCTTGGGAACAGTGCAGAGTAAAACATGGTGAAGGGCAAACCAGGAGGAAGTATCTGGGGTGGATCAGAGAGTTTCTCCTGTAAAATAAATAGCAGAAAACCAGCACACAAGTTTGTCATCTGTTCTCTCAGCTTACTGGCTGCATCATTTTCTTCTCTTCCTTTATCTATTTGGTCTCTGGGTTTGATAAGCTCTTCTAAGAAGGCAGCAGCTGCCTTCTGCATTTTGGAAAGTGCCTAGTATAGTGTGGGCAATAGAGAAGAATTTAACTTAAAGCATTTAGAAACAGAGCTATTTGTCGATAAAAATGATGAAGATGAACCACCAGCTGGTCATGGAATAGCTCAGTGAGGGAACTTTTTAGTGGCTTTGTTTACTTTACTCCTTCACCTCAGCCAAGACTCCCTTCTGCATGCTTTGTGGACAGCGTGGTCCTCAGTGGTAGAAAGGAAGGTACATTAGAGATGTTTGTAGAGCTCTGGACTGCAGGTCAGCCACAGCAGCCTTTGTTCTGACTATTACGGGCTTTATAAACCTTGCTGGCTGTATCACTTGGCTGATGCTCAGCTGCTGCCTGGTTGTGTGGGTGGAATCTCTGGGAGCCCAGCACTTCAGGTGCCACCCCCCACCATGTTTCCTTTACATTGTGCTGTGAGCAGGGTATCAGCAGCCACAGTGGGATCCTCAAAGATTGCACATTGCGTGGCCTCCCATGAGCTTAAACTCCAATCCCATGGAAAAGGCTTGGTGAAAAGCTTGTGTAAGGCATGAGGCCTGTTTCATTTCCAGGGGGAAGGCTGCAATTATTGAGCCTGTTTACTTGTGAGAGCAAACAGCCCCATCTGAGGAGAGCCCAACCTAAGCACAAAACAGCGCAGGCTGCAAGGAGTAAAAGCTGATGCTAGATGAACTCTGAGTCTCCACATACCAAATGAGTCTGAAAATACCTGGTGACATCCAGGATTATGAGGAGCAATAGATGAATACCCAGAGAACCCCTTTTTTACTGGAAATTTCTGAAGTTGTGTTCTACCAAATTCCTCACCAGTGCCACTAAATCTGCTGTGTCCTCCCCAAGCACTCGGTCCTGCCCCTGAGCCATTCTGAGCCATTCACAAGGGCTTGTTCTTCTCTTGCCTCCCCAGGCCCTGTCTGTTGGCATTTTCCCATATGTGCTGAAGCTACTTCAAAGTTCAGCTCGTGAGCTGAGACCACTCCTTGTCTTCATCTGGGCCAAAATCCTGGCAGTGGACAGTGTGAGTACTTCTGACCTTGGCTGTTTCTTTCATGTTTCAGCAATGAGCATTGTTGCCTTCCTCCTGCTTGCTTTATCCAGTTGTGACTATGCTTTTGCCCCCCTCCCTGTTTGCTTTATCCAGTTGTGACTGTGCTTCTGCCCCCCTCCCTGCTTGCTTTATCCAGTTGTGACTGTGCTTCTGCCCCCCTCCCTGTTTGCTTTATCCAGTTGTGACTGTGCTTTTGCCCCCCTCCCTGTTTGCTTTATCCAGTTGTGACTATGCTTTTGCCCCCCTCCCTGTTTGCTTTATCCAGTTGTGACTATGCTTTTGCCCCCCTCCCTGTTTGCTTTATCCAGTTGTGACTATGCTTTTGTCCCCCTCCCTGTTTGCTTTATCCAGTTGTGACTATGCTTCTGTCCCCCTCCCTGTTTGCTTTATCCAGTTGCTTTAGACTCGAGGTACTTCAAAAGTGTGCTTCATTAGCTGGACACCTCGTTAATTTATTTGACTTGTATTGAAGCTAGCCTCTGAAACTTTGGGAATGGGAAGCCTCCTTTGAGGTGCTGACACTGCCTGGGTTGGCTGCCTACCTCTTCATACCTACCCAGGTCTGTAAATGCTGCAATGCCACCTTAACATCTCACACTTCCTTGTTCCTCCTCTGGTTCTGGGGTGTACTTGCCCTAGGAAAAAGCCATCAGATCTCACTGGTTCCCAGGATCACAGGATGTCAGGGGTTGGAAAAGACCTCTGGAGACCAAGTCTGACCCCCTTGCCAGAGCAGGACCATATAACCATAGAATCTAGTGCAGGTCACAATGGAACACATCCAGATGGGTCTTGAAAGTCTCCTGAGAAGGAGACACCAAGGCCTCTCTGGGGTGCCTGTTCCAGTGCTTCATGACCCTTACAGTAAAGTTCTTCCTCATGTTGAGTTCCTCCATGTGTCAGTTGCAGCTTTATTGGGGAGGATCATTGCTTTGCTTGCTGAAGGGGTTTCAAATGCCCTTGTCTCTTCTGTCACATATTCCCAGGTGAGGGCCTATTGCACACATTCATGCTCTCCCTCGATTTGTTCACTTTAGGTTGTGATCCAGTTTGTTTTGTTTGAGACTATACCTGTCAGCTGTCAAAACAGCTCTTGGGCAGTCTTCAGACACAGAATTTCCTAGAAATGAAAGTCATTTTTGGTGACTTAAGCTTATACATCCTGCTGCAAGTCTGATGCACATGCTGATGCTTTGAAGGTGGCTGGCACAGAAGTATTTACCCTGGCCACAGGACAGGATATTCCTGTTGTGGGTCCATGGTTCTGATCTTCTCTACAAGATTTTGGCACCTTTCGGGATGAGGTTTAAAAACAACCCTGCTTTTAAAGGTGGCCTTGGCCAGAGCTCTGGTTTGTGGGGTTTAAAATAAGTAATTAAGCAGGTAAGTAACTGCAGGTAGAATTGTATAGTCATATATATGACTCTTTGGTTGGTGGGTGCAGTTAGTTGAGCAGTATAAAATGATTAGGAGAGTTATGCACAGTTAATTGCAGGCATGGTTATAAACCAACCCCAAAATTGTCTGACCTGCTGTAGAAGTTGGATCTTGCTTGTCTGGGGGTTTATTTTTGTTAGCTTTCTTCCATTTCAGTGTAGGGAGTAATACTGAATTTGGTGGAGTTTTCCCCCACTGTTGATCTAGCATTGTCAAGTTCAGTTTCAGAAATACATTTTCATTAACATCCTAAGAGGATTTTAGAAGGCAAAGAAAATGAAAACTATTCATCTTGCAGCTGCCTCTCAAGCAGCTTATTTTTGATGCATGCCTTTCCGTGGCTGACACTTCTGCCCCAGGTATGCTTCAGAGTAGGTTTGTGTTTCCATGCAATGGAAATCATCAGCTGACCACCCCCAAGTCCTTCTCCTCCAGACTGCTCTTGAGACACTCTTCGCCCCGCCTGGTATTTGTGCTTGGGATTGCCCTGACCCAAGCAGCTGATGGAAAGCTCTCCATGAGCCAGCGGTGGTTGCTTGCAGCCCAGAAAGCAACCATGTATTGGGATGCATCAAAAGAAGTGTGACCAGCAGGATGAGGGAGGTGATTCTTCCCCCCTCTACTCTGCTCTTGTGAGACCCCACCTGCAGCACTGTGGCCAGTTCTGGTGTCCCCAGCGTGAGAGGGACATGGAGCTGCTGGAGCGGGTCTGGAGGAAGCCGTGAAGGTGATCATAGAACAGGAGAACCTCCCCTATGAGGACAGGCTGAGAGAGCTGGGGCTGTTCAGCCTAGAGAAAAGACAGCTCTGGGGGAGACCTCATAGCAGCCTTCCAGCAACCTGAAGGGCGCTTACAAGAAAACCAGGAAGGTGCATTTCACAAGGGCTTGTAGTGATGGGGTGAGAGGGAGTGGATTGAAGCTTGAGGAGGGCAGATTGAGACTGGAGATTAGGAAGAAATTCTTGACAGTGAGGGTGGTGAGACACTGGAACAGGTTGCCTAGGGAGGTTGTGGATGCCCCCTCCCTGGAAGTGTTCAAGAGTAGGTTGGATGAGGCCTTGAGCAATCTGGGCTAGTGGAAGGTGTTGTAGGCTGTGCTTTATTACAGAACAACAGGGGGAAAAAATTCTCTTAAATACTGTATTTGGATTTTTTTCTGTTGTATCATTCATTGTCCCCACAGACAAGTGGTGTAAGTGAGAAGGGAGGAGAGAGCAGCTTCAGCATGGGAGCACAGTGAATGCTGCCAAGGGAGGGGACAGGCAGTGCCTCAAGCTGTCACACCATAAAGGGAACAAATATGTCATCAGAAGCTAAAAGATGATTGCATGTTACACTCTAGGCATCAGTGCAGACATGCCTTTCCCCTCCTCTGCTGACTCAGGGTTTGGCCCTGTGTGTTTGAAGCAAATTCAGTTCCAAACAAAGTTCCAAACAACCCCAGAATTGCAGCATGCCTGTCGTGGGGACTCCCAAGTTCTCTGACACTCAGCCTGCTCCACTTCCCAGCTCTCTGCATTTCCAGAGGGTCAGTTTATCTGAAGAAACCACAAGAGTGGTATTGGCATGGTCCAGGATGAGAGGTGGTCTTTTAGTGTTCTGACAGATCCAGTGGTGCAGAAGTTTATGGCCTGAGCAGTGGAGAGCAGCTGCACTGCATGTCTGCAGTATTATCTCAGAGATGGTGTTTTATAGGACTCAGAGGGGGATGACAACTGCAGGGATGAGCTCTGTGTGTGTGAAGGCAGGCAGAAAATGCTGACTGAAGGGTAGCTGCAGTAATTAGTCGTTAGGCTGCATGGTATTGCTGTTAGTACTGTGCACGGGGTTGTGTGGGTCTGGAAGTGCCATCCTCTACATCATCATCCTCTGGCTTGGCTCTGTTTCAAGTGGGTGCCACCTCCATCATCCAGGCAGAAGCTGTTGCCCCAGCAAATGAGAGTGTTGATTTTCAATCATTCTGCCAGATAATCTTCATCCTCACGGTGCTGCCTCTCCCCTTCATCAGCTGTCCCTTGGATGGGCATTTGATTTGGTTTCAGGAGACTGTGGCTGGTGAAATGACTTCATTAGGACTGGAGTTGTGCTGATTGCTCATTTCTCTCTTTCCATTTGCATGTGACTGGGAACAATTTATGCAAAAGCTCACTAGTGCCTTGGAGAGCAGAATATCCTGCTAAGATCATATTTCTGTCCTGATCCCTCCCTCTCTTTGGGCAGGGAGGCAGAAGGAAGGTGTTTTGACAGGTGACAGCACTGTAGTGTCCCTTGTGTCCCTTCAGGTGATCCCTTCAGGCAGCATGGTATGGTGTGAGGCGCTGTGTCTTGTCATGAAGATTACAGGATAAATCAACAGCGTTCTAGAACCATTGCACCTCGGGCAGAAACGTTTGTGTGTCCCTAATAAACGTTGGAATATTTAGATGGGTCTGGTTTAATCCCCTGTGTAATCAGATGATTTCCCATAGGGTGTTCATTGAGGTCATCTCTGCCTGAGGCCTGCTGGAGTTTTCCTAGACAATCCACCTGCAGAGTTGTGTAGCAAGCGATGGTTCAAAGTTCCTGCTGTAGCTGTCTGACAGGTAGAGGCTGGTGTGGGAGTACTGCTGTGTGCTACCACTTGGAGACACAGATTAGGTCAAGGACTTGGTACATGGATAATATTTGGTAAGCAGCAGGTTTTAAACCTTAAACACTTGGATTTGTATCAATAGATACAAACTCGAACACAGGTTTCACCTCAGCATGAGGAGAAGCTTCTTTACAGTGAGGGTGACAGAGCACTGGAACAGGCTGCCCAGGGGGTTGTGTCTCCTTCTCTGGAGACTTTCAAAACCTGCCTGAATGTATTCCTGTGTGGACTACCCTAGGTAATCCTGCTTTGGCTGAGGGGTTGGACTCAATGATCTCTGGGGGTCCCTTCCAACCTCTAACATTCTATGATTCTGTGCATTTAAAGGGAGAAAGCCCAACCCAACCCCAGCTGTAAGAAAGGATCCTGGTCAGCAATTTAAGCAAGTAAAAAAAAAACCCTTGCAGGTTAAACAGTACTGAAAATGTGAGTGGTGCTGAAGTGGGACAGTGAATAGGACATCTTCCCAGTCCAAAGAACTGACTAGGGAGAATAGAAAACAAAGATTTCTCATCCTTTCTGTAGCACTAATCCTATGCTCACTTTGCAGATGTGTTTTTCATTAACAGGGTTGAGACCACCATGTCTCATCTTACAATTGATACAAATATTGAAGTCCAGTGCGCCCTGAGGATAATTTGGTGGAGGCACCTACCTGAGGGGTGAGGGTTTCCTGACCAGTGTGGTTACTCAGGACATCCCTGAGCTGTGGCAGTGCTGCTGAGTTCCAGGAACTTGTGAGATTTTAGGAATAATTTACAGGGCACATAATTGTAGTAAGGAGAAAGAGGAGACCTGTGCCCTCCCCTCTCCCCAGCACTGGGAGCTCTGTATTTTATGTAAGCTCTGAACTTGCACACCAAGCCTGCAGCTTGTTTTGGTCATGTTGTATTATTATTCACAAGTGTAGCTGCTTATTCCTTGAGGAGGAGGTGTTATGATGCTGGCTTTCCATATTCTTCACAGGATCTAAGCAGGGAGGGTTTTGGGCAAGTCTGCTGGCTTTGTAGCAGTTGCCTCCCTCCCTTGAGCCTCAGGTATTTGGGTAACAGTGGCAGCACAGTAAATGTGGTGTGAAGATGAACAGCCTTCCCTTTGTTGGGGTCTGTTTGCCAACATTATAGCAAAGAGATTGGGTTTTGTAAGGAACAGAAAGTGCTCACACTGTGAGTGGAAAGGGGGAAGAAAGGAAGCCTGTTCTTTGTGCAGCATTACACACAAATCAGGAAAGCCTCTCGTAGCTGCAGCCTGGCATCAATCCATTCCCTCTGCTCTTTGGTCTGCCAGAAGAAGCATCTTTACTCTCTTCAGCAATAAAATATTCTCTTGCATCTCTGCCTTGCCACCCCCTCTCCTTTCAACAATTAGTTCCCTCCTGCACCTTCTATGCTGATAAAAAATACATGATGCTGTCTGTGGTATGAGGCATGTGATAGAAGCACAGGCAGGGGAAACTGCTCGCCAAGTCAGGATTTCCTCCCTTAAATGTTCTCTTTCTTAGGGTGTATTCCTTCCATTTGACCTTAATATGTCAGCCTGGGACCTCAGTTGGTATGGTAGCAAAACCAGGGTGTACACCATCCTGTTGCTACTGCTGCAACGCCAGGGAAACCTGCACTGTTCTCCTTGCAGGCTGTGAAACAGTGGAGTTGCTCTGCAGTTGTTGACTGCTCCATGCTGCTGTTGTAGGCATTTAATGCATGTTAGCACTTGACCAAGAAATACAATGATTCATCTTGTTTGTGTAGATGAGTTGAAGTCCTCCTGTCAAAATCTGGTCCTGCCCAGGCAGAGGATTGGGTAGAATGTAAAAAGTGGATATGTAAATAATGAGCAATTCCTCCTCCACTCCCCACCTGTGCAGTTTCTGGTAATGGCTCAGTGTAAGGCATGTGCCAGGTTTATGATTTAGGCAGTCTGCAAGAGTTGTCCTGCCTGTGGAAGGTGCTATGTTAACATTCACAAGACACATACTCCCCCGTCCTGGCTGTCAGACGATGGAAAATCAGCTCCAGTGGTACAGCAGGAGCTGGGAAGACTGTGCTGTCAAACTGAACCCCAAGGCTGGGTTGGACAAGACCTTGAGCAACCTGGGCTGGTGGGAGATGTCCCTGCTCATGGTGGATTAGGGCTGGAACTAGATGATTTTTAAGGCCTCTTCCAGCCCAAAGCGTCCTATGATTCCATAACCACAGGGAAGGGGATGCTGTGTTTATTAAAGAAGAATCACAGACCAGACTCACCCAAAAACTTTCCTCACTCTGGACCTTGTGGCTGAGTGGGAAGAGGAACCCCAAGAGCATCTGCAGCAGCGTGGCCTGTGGGTTTGCAGCCAGGAGTGCCCATGTCCATCTGAACAGGCAGCAGAAGTTGCTGCTTGGCTCTTGGTAGCTGAGGTGTGACCTCTGGAAGCAGGCAGGGCACTTATCCCTGCCTGGGGAATGTTACAGATCTGATCAGGATTTTACAAGTGGAAGATAGTGAGCAGCAATTATCAGCAAACCTCATCTATGCTGAGCTAATTACCTCACCATGGGATTGGAAATCAAGTGGAGAATTAGAGTGGGGGCTTTTGGAAGATGTGATCTTAAATTATTATTCTATTAAATGTAGAAAACCAGAAGCCAATCGGATTCCTCCTTGGTTTTCCTTTGGTGGCTCTCAAATACTGTTGAAGGTTTAATGTGGGACAGAAGGATGTCAAGTTGCACTCTTCTCTAAGCAGGAGAGAAGAGCTGGGACAGTTGCCCAGGAAGGTCGTGGATGTCCCCTCCCTGGAGGTGTTGTGGATGAGACCTTTAGCAACCTGATCTAGTGGGAGGTGTCCCTACCCATGGCGAGGCTGGAACCAGATGATCTTTACGGTCCCTTCCACCCCAAACCATTCTATGAATCTGTTTTCAGCTGCTGTTTCTGTGGTGTTGGAGGGTGGTAGGGGGTTCTATGCTTTAGACTTGCTCAGCCCTGTCAGCCCTTCTCTTGCAGGGATGCCGGTTTGTGACCTCAACAGAGCCAGAGCTTTATTTTGCTTCTCAAATGAAAATGGGATGTGAGAAAAATGATTAAGACATGAAATACTCAGCTGTCCTTGGAGGAAAACATATTTTTCTGTTATTGTACTCATTGTGTTTATCTCTGTCTCTCTTTTATTTTTCAGTCATGCCAAGCTGACCTTGTGAAGGACAATGGTCACAAGTATTTCCTTTCAGTTTTGGCAGATCCTTATATGCCAGTAAGAACAAGACATCTTTATTAAGACTCCTCTAGCATTTGCTTAGCTTGTCTTAGCTTAGCTGTCACTGTTCTGATGTGGTTGGTGCCTCCCACCTCCATCTCCTGTGACACCCACTGCTCTGCTGGAGAGTCACTGCTGAGCTGTGGGCTTGGTGACCAGAGGGGTTACAAATGTTCCTGCCAAGTTGTGCTCTAGAGACAGCCTAACCAAACAAGGATTGGCAAACCTAAGCACAGATCAGTCAGTGGTGACAGTGGGAGCTGGAGGCTCCTGGGGGCTGGGTGCAGAGGCACTGCAAGTTTTGTAGTTCCCTCTGCAAAAGCTTCTTGTGGTTTCCTGTAACAGGTATTTGTCTGCCTCTTCCAGAGGGATGCACAGGGAGGGGGTGGTTTGGAGGGTCATGCTGGAAGGCTGATGAAGTGTCTCAGGTGTAACTAGTGACAGGGCTGCATGACAAGGAAATTCAAGCTTGCTTTCCCCTCTCTTGTTCTTTTAATGTGATGCAAACTGCACTTACAGTGATCTCCTGTCCCAGAAAATGTGGGCTGGAGTCATTCTCTGACCTGTTTTCTAGATAACAATGAGTTGTGTTTTGTTTTAAGGCTGAGCACAGGACAATGACTGCTTTTATCCTGGCTGTGATTGTTAACAACTACACCACGGGGCAGGTGAGTCCCAACATCCTTCTGCTTTTCATTCCCTCCTGCCTCTTCTCTGCATTGTGCCTTGGCTTTAATAAGAAATGTCTTGGCTTGCATTAAAGCACAGCCCTGAACTGGAAAACTGAAATAGAGGATTGCTTTACATTGTCTTTTGTGTGGATTTAAAGAAGAATTGAGCTGGAGGTGTGACAAACACCCGTTATGCTCCTGGCACCTGGAAGTGGAGGTTAAGGACGCAAGTCACTCAAGAATCACCCCTCCAGGCAGTGCAGTGATTTGCTGTTAAGGAAATAGTGCCTGGTTCCTGTCAAGAGGAAACTTGATGGCTGTGATAAAGTTCTTGGGAAGGGTATATGGAATGAGCCATAAACCTTGGGGCTCTGACAGGTGTAAGGAGTATTTCCAGTGAGGTGAAAACAGGCTTTGTGCATTACACAAGCATTCCTAATACTCAGTTATTTAACTAGCTGTAGCAGGGTGTAGTTGACCTTCCCTTCATGTTGCTTCCAAGTGGTATTTTGTAACACAAGCAGTATCTAGGCAGTGAATAATTACTTTCTGTTGATTTCCTGTCTATTTCAGAAACAATCTTCTTCTATTTTTTTTTTTTTTTGGATGATGAGGTGGGAAACTGTCATCCAAATTAAATTGCCTTGATTTATGTCTTTAGGAAGCTTGCCTTCAAGGAAACCTGATTGCTATTTGCCTGGAGCAGTTGAATGATCCACATCCTCTCCTGCGTCAGTGGGTGGCCATTTGTTTAGGCCGCATATGGCAGAACTTTGACTCAGCCAGGTGGTGTGGTGTGAGAGACAGTGCTCATGAAAAGCTCTACAGCCTCCTCTCAGATCCAATCCCAGAGGTACGAATCCAAGTTGTCAAGTAACCAAACTGGATGCTGGCAGAGGGCTACAGAAATTCTTACAAACCCAGGGTGTCTTCAGGAGCTTTTCAACTGATTCTGGTTCAAAGAAAGATCTTCACGGTGGTACAAATCATACAAGCCCTACAGAAGTAACCCAAGAAATGCAGGGGAGTTCCTATAGCCCCAAAGCCCTGGACTCTTGGCACCCAAATTAGGAAACTTCACTTTTCTTTGCTTTCTTGAATATCAGAAGCTTGTTAAGAACTCGCTGTGTGTCACAAACAACCCTCTAGTCTTTTTGTCCAGCTATGAAAACTTCTCCTCCTGGTATGTGTGAAAATACATCCTCAAGTGAGTGTGTTTTACCTTTGTGACAAACTCTCCAAGAGAAAAGTGATTCTTGTGCAGAGCCTGGCAGTGATTGACAGAGCCTGTCAGACCCCAGTGAAGTGACATCGCATGTGGGAGAAGTAAGCCTGGAGATAAGCACCACTGCCAACGTGCAGCGAGTAAAGATTAGATTCCCCTTTGCGTTCAGTCTTTCTGTCCTGCATTCTCCACCTCCTTTCTCTGGCCCCATCTTTCCCCCCTTTGTATGAACAGTATTTGTGCTTTGGTCAGGTTCACTGTCCCTCTGGCACACCCAGCCCCCAGTTTGAGAAGCTGGAGTGTTTCTACTTGTGAAGCACATCCTGGAGTTGCTGATGGTGCCTTATCCCCCTTGTTTGCTGTCCTTGCCAAAAGAAGCTGTGAGATTACCAAGTCATCTGATCCCTCTGTTCCTTGTGTGATCTGGCAAAGTTTACCCTGATTTGAGCTGCTGTCTTTTCTCCTTTCCATCATCTTCTACCTCTCTGTAAGCCCCTCTCTGAAGACTGGAGTTCAGCACTCTTATTAAAGAGATTCACATCCCAGCTGTAACTCCCTCTGTACCTTATTCTTATTAATTAATATTCTAGGCACCATCAACTGAAAAAATCACCCATGGGAAGGTCACCAAGTATTCTGAGGAAATTAAATATACTCCTCAATCTGTGAATACTTAAAACTCAGTTCTTTGCTGGGCCTGGTTTGGTTTTAACTCTCTGTGGGCTTCCCTTTAACCCTCACTATTTACGTGATGCAGGAGCCCAGGTTTCCAGAGATGCCATTTGTGGGGATAAAAAAAATGCCCCATCAGCAAAGTGCAGACTGGGAAGAAGGGGAAAATCTTAATCGCAGAATGGTTTGAGTTGGAAGTGACCTCTAAAGGTCATCCAGTCCACCTCCCTCTGCAGTAAGCAGGGATGTCCTCAGCTAGATCTGATTGCCCAGAGCCCTGTCAAGCCTCACCTTGAATATCTCCAGGGGTGGGGCCTCAAACACCTCCCTAGGCAACCAGTTCCAGTGTTCCACCACCCTCATAGTAAAGAACCTGTTCCTCACATCCAATCTAGATCTGCTCTTCTCTAGTTTGAAGCCATTGCCCCTTGTCCTATCACTGCAGGCCTTTGCAAACAGTCTCTCTCCATCCTTCTTGCAGGCCCCCTTCAGGTACTGGAAGGCCTCTACTGTGTCTGCCTGGAGCCTTCTCTTCTCCAGGCTGAACACCCCCAGCTCCCTCAGCCTGCTTTCACGGGAGAGGTGCTCCAGCCCCCTGATCATTTTGTGTCCCCCAGGTTCGCTGTGCTGCAGTCTTTGCACTGGGAACGTTCGTGGGCAACTCAGCTGAGCGGACTGACCACTCCACCACCATCGACCACAACGTGGCCATGATGCTGGCCCAGCTCATCAACGACGGCAGCCCCATGGTCAGAAAGGTAGGGAAGAGCTGCGGGATGGCCAGCTGGGTGGGCTCATGCTGATGAGCTCTCTCCCAGGCCTCATCAGAGCATGCATTATGTACTAGACTGCTCAGTGAATTTGACTTACTTGGAAGTGTCTTTGTTTCATTGAGAAGACTTTTAACTTTGGTTCCTGATGACACCGATGGGAACAGCAGCACCAAGCCGCTGCTGGGGCTGAGGGCTCAGTGCTGAGCCTCACACTGCACGCTTTGGGGAGCGTTCTGGGATGCTCTGTATGGTAGTTTTAGGCTGATGCCTAGGAAAGTTTCCACAGATTATAGAATCATAGAATTGTTAGGGTTGGAAGGGACCTCAAGGATCATCTACTTCCAACCCCCCTGCCATGGGCAGGGACACTTTAAACTAGATCAAGTTGCTCAGAGCCACATCCAGCCTGGCCTTAACCTCCAGGGATGAGGTTTCTATCACCTCCCTGGGCAACCTGTTCCAGTGTCTCACCACCTTCGTGGTGAAGATTTTCTTCCTAACATCCAATCTGAATCTACCCATTTTTATTTTTGTTCCATTCCCTCTAGTCCTATCACTACCTGACACCCTAAAAAGTCCCCCCCCAGCTTTCTTGTAGGCCCCCTTAAGATACTGGAAGGCCACAATTAGGTCTCCTCAGAGCCTTCTCTTCTCCAGACTGAACAACCCCAACTCCCTCAGTCTGTCCTCACAGGAGAGATGCTCCAGCCCTCTAATCATCCTCGTGGCTCTTCTCTGGACAAGTGGTAGGACATAAATAAATTACCATTGGATGTAAAAGGGAAAATAATGATAAGGTCTAAATAATCCCATTGGTCTGATAACTAACATAAAGTTAGTTGTATAAATGAACTCTTACTCTTTTCAGCTTCTTGACTCTAGCAGATACCAGCTGGTAGCTTTTGCTTGGCTGTTGCTGACCTTGGCTGTGTTCTTGTGGCTAAGTACTAACAAGCTGCCCTCTGCTCTTCTCTCTCTCTGGGTTGGGGAGGAGAGAGCAGAGGTTGGGGAGCTGTTGGTAACCCCCTGGCTTTGTCCAGGGGGGTTCTTGTGTCGTTTATAAACTGTAAATGTTGTCTATTTTGTACATACTCATTGCATTTCATATTTCTAGATTTTGGTCTGCTTATAAATACAGCTCCATTTGCTTTCCAACTGAGCTGGTCTGCCAGTTTTATTTTGGGGGTAATTTCAACCCACCACACTCTTTGATCCACCTTCCCTTTTTGAAAGCCCACATTACGACGTTTCATTTAGTCTGCAGCATAAGAAGTCTGCTGGCAAGAATAATACAAGGAAAATAGTGTGTCAGCCTGGCTGGGTGATAAGATTGTTGTGCAGATCAAAATGCTGCTGCTGCTGCTGCTCAACTGTAGACCTTTGATTTTAGCTCATGTATCCCACTAAGCAAAGGTCTGAAACAGGAGTCACCATCTCAGGGAGTTGCGGGAATCTTTATATCCTGGGATTTTTGATGTAAAGAGAACGTGAAGACAGGAATAAAGAAGGAGCAATTACACTGAAGTCTCTTTCAGGTGCACAGAAGACTGAGAATTCTTGCTGGGTTGCTCTTCTGTTGATTACTGGTTTGATTGCAATATTTTATATTACAGGACCTCAGGGTTTAAGTGAAATAGCAACATGTTGCTAGAAACATGGAGTGTGTGGCAGTCCTAGGGGAGGAAGAGGAGAGGGAGTAAGAGTGCTTGGAGAGAACTTGAGAGTAACAAGATCTCACTGTGGGTTTAGAAAGCACAAGGACAGATGATAGACAAAGTAATTCTTCAGGTTTTGGAGAGTTACAATTTCTGATGCATCATTGTACATCAATAGTACATTAAAGACTTTTTGACACTCTGGCTTGTTCTTGATGGGTGTACTTAGGTATCCTAATGCTGGTGTTTACTTACCTGGAACATCAACACCCTGACAGTTGTCACCAGCATTGTGAGGGTTAGTTTTTGTTGTCTTCTTCCAAGCATTTAATCAGTTTAATTCAAGAGAGAGCTGCATGTCACACTGTATGCTGTTGGAGATTCATAAATTTCTCTTTTGGAGATTAATCTCCTGAACAGAGAACAGCAACCCAAACCAGTTCTCCACCTTTCCTGTTTGTTGTTTCCAAATGCCTTGAGCAAGTGGTACCTAATTGAGCGTCTGCACTTTACCTTCTCTTCCCCCACCAACCCAATAATTCAGGTCCTCATGTTGCAACTATGAGAATTACATAATGTTAGGGGTTGGAAGGGACCTAGAGTGGGTCAGAAGGAACAGACTGATGATCCTTTGGGGGTAGGGAGCAGTGTTCTCATGTTTGCTGCTGACACTGCAGGTCGGCATGAGACTGGTTCAGCAAAGGATTCAAGCACCAGAACTCTCCCTGGAAGAGCTGAGCCATGTCCCTAGGGACCTCTTGTCAGATTCTGTTTCCCTCAGCTCAGAGCAAATGTAGAACAGGCTGTAGGATGAGAGGTCTGCTCCATGTATGTGTGCAGCACAGGGAGAGGGTCAGACTATGCCACAGAGGGCTGAGGACAGCAATCCTCACATTCCTGGTCTAGCAGGAAACATCCCTGCTTCGTGGAAGGGGGTTGGAACTTAGGTTGATAAGGTCCCTTCCAACCCAAGCCAATCTATGATTCTATGACCATATTATTCTGTGTTTCCCTTGGAGCTTTTCTTCCTGACCTATGTAACCATCAGGTGCCTGTTTCTTCTGCTCTTCCCATAGGAGCTGGTGGTGGCTTTAAGTCACTTGGTGGTTCAGTATGAGAGCAATTTCTGCACTGTCGCCTTGCAGTTCATGGAAGAAGAGAAGAATTACCCTCTCCCTTCTCCAGCTGCCACAGGTGGGTGTTTGTGTGGGCAGGAAATGTGTAGCCTGAGAGTGCTTGGGAACTTGTATTTAAGGAGTTTGCCCAGCAGAATGAAATTCTTACTGGTGGTAATTAATCAAAGAGCACCTTTGCTGTAAAGTTGAGTGACATGGTGGGCAGCTCTCATGGCTCTTTATCTCTGTAGTATCGCTGGAGAAATTCATCCTCCACTGAGTTTCCATCTAAACACAGCTATAGCTCTCCAGCAAGTTGTAGAGCCTGAACACCCTGTCAAATTCGAAGGCATTCCCTTCAGTTCAAGACTGAAGTCTATTTGTCAAGGCAGCACACAGGCTCACCAGACTTTTTCCTTCTCCCCCCTGAAAAAATACCTGAAATTTCAATGTCATGTTGACCTGACGAGAAGCCTCACCACAGAACAATGGACCAACCATACTCTGTAAAGCAGCAGGCAAGAAGCAGTGAAGAGCTTTATGTTATGGTCCCATCCCTTTTGTTGTGTCTGTTGTTTTATGTGAGGAATGAAAAGCCCTCAGTGAAATTGTCGCTACCCTCATATTTTCTGTAGTTGTTAAGGACATTGGAAGTCTTGAAGGATAATGGGACTGTTGCAATGGAAACTTGGGAGACAAAAACATGTGCTGTCTCTGCAATGAGTAGTTTAATCTCCCTATTGTCTGAATAAATAAATCATATTGGAAAATAAGCTTCTCCCCATTTGTCCTTTTTGCTGCAGGAAATAAACATTGCCTGCAGTTTATACAGAGCTTTTCCTTATCTAAAAGAATCCTGAAGTATTTATAAGTAGGATGCACTGGAAGCATTGGTCCCACCACTGTCAGGCAGCTACTTCTGCAGTGAAATTAAACAGCTGCTCTGAAGCCTGTGGTGCTGTGTGTGTATTCAGGCATGAAAACAAGAAATTTTAGGAAATGAGAAATAATCCAGGTTGAGGATGACATAAAAGCTGAAACCAGGTCTGAAATTTGGTCAGGAACCCTGAAGTTTCATAACTCTTCATAATGAGAAAATTTAGTGGGTTTTTAATGAGCAGAAACAGACAGAAGCCTGCAAATGCTGCCTACTGAATGGTGTCTGCTGTAGCAGTGTGTCCTAGCACAGTGTCTGGGCAATGGCCCAGCACTAACCTGGAGAGAGGAGCCATTGTGCCTCTATGGATAGCCTTCAGGCACTGGCAAGGCTCAGTTCACCTGGTTTTACTGGAGGCAACAAAATCACAACCTCAACAGCAGAGACACATGGTCCTTGCTGATCATGTGCATAGAGGTTCCTTTGTCATACCCCATTCTGGTTAACCTAATGGACAATGACTGAATTCTGTTCATATTTGGTTACATATTTGCTGGGAAATAGCCAAAAGGCTGTGACTGGTTTTTTGCTGGTTTTGTTTGGTTTTTTAACATCTGTAATTGCTAAGTTTTGCATCCACAGAGGGTGGGAGTTTGACACCGGTGCGAGATGGTCCTTGTACACCCAGGCTGCGCTCTGTCAGCTCCTACGGGAACATCCGAGCAGTTACCACAGCTAGGAACCTGAACAAGTCCTTGCAGAACCTCAGCCTGAATGAAGAATGTAAGAAAGATTTGAAAATTCTTTCATTTTTGACTCTATCTCCTCTTTAGCCCCTCTCTTGCAAGCCAGGAAATGCCCCATGCAAGCCAGCAGAGCCAAAGCTTACACTTTAGCCCAGATTATCCAGCTGCCAGCTCTGAGGGATTAGATAAGAAGCCCCCTCATAATTAGTTTCAATTTTCTGGTCATTAGTATTGATTTTTCTGAGTGTTTGGATACTAACTTGGTGCCTCCCAACTTCCCAGCAGCACATGGATTTTTAACTGAATCTTTTCTGCCTCCTTGGTGCTTACTCTAAGTGTTTAAAGGGGGATATTGTGGCTTTGCCTGCACCTTCATTGAGCGTTGTAGGATTTAGAAAAGGGGCCGCTATGCCTGGCTGAAAAATCTTCTCTCATCAGTTCCTGTTTCAGCATCTTTTCTTTTGGCAGCTGGAAGCTCTGTTGCATTTTCTCCTGGGAATCTCAGCACCAGCAGCAGCGCCAGCAGCACCTTGGGCAGCCCTGAGAATGAAGAGTACATCCTGTCCTTTGAGACTATTGACAAGATGAGACGAGTCAGCTCTTACTCTTCTCTGAATTCACTAATAGGTGAGTGAAACCCTCCTACCCTTCCTTTTCTGTCCTCTTCCTTCACATGCTTCCACTAGCTTTTGTGGAAATTTTGGATCTTAGCTCCCACTGAATCCTACTGCAAAATACATTGTTGTAGCACTAGATGTGTGCTCTTGTGTTTGGCTGGCTACCTGCAGAGCAGAGTTTCTCCTGGTCTGATGGAAGGCCTGGAAATGAGAAGTTTTGGCTCTAGTGGCATGCCTCCCTACAGTGGACAGCAGTCCTATTAGGAATTTGAGCACAGAATGCAGCATCTAAAGGAATTTCACACCCACTGTGGTTTCACTGGGTATAGAACAAAAGCAAGGACTCCCTCTCCCTGGACAGCAGCTGGGTACATTGGCACTAACTGCTTCCCTGGGTTATTTTTCCAGTGGTTTGTGTTTCTGTACAGCCTCTTTACTGTGTTACTCACCCAAGGAAGTCTTACCTAGCTAATTTCCCAGGTGGGTTTATATGTACATTGTTAAAACAGGATATAAAAAAGAAGCAATCCCAGGCTCTGCCTCAAAAGCAAGAAGAGTGTGTCATAGACATCTGCTGCTGTGCAAAAAGTTTCATGACTGAGCCTGCTGCCTCCAATCCCCTCTCCCCTCTGACGTCACTAACAGCACTCAACTTTTTAACACCACTCTACAGTCCTTTTCTCTCCCACCTTCTGACTCTCTGGGTAATGTACAAAGCTCTGCAGAGCAAAGTGCCAGAAGGAAGGGAAATTTGCCTTGTATTTATGCAGCACGTGGCTGGTTGGTGTGTAATGGATTATTTGCATTTCTTTTGTAGAACAAAACTGGAGTGTTTATACTGAGCTAGTTCAACTCAGTTCCTTTCAATAACTTTCCCAGTCATGCCTGACTGCTACTGTAGCATTGCTTTGAAGCTTGAGGAGGGGAGATTTACACTGGATATTAGAAAGAAATGCTGTAAAAGTAAGGATGGTGAGGCACTTGAACAGGTTGTTCAGGGAGGTCACAAATGTCCCCTCCCTGGAGGTGGTCAAGGCCAGAGGAGGCCACAAAGATGGTCAGAGAGCTGGAGAACCTCCCCTGTGGAGACAGGCTGAGAGAGTTGTGGCTGTTCTGCCTGGAGAAAATAAGGCTCTGGGGAAGACTTTAGAGCAGCCTTCCAGTACCTGAAAGGGGCTACAAGAATGCCAGAAGGGACTTTTTCCAAGGGCTTGTAGTGATAGGATGAGAGGGAATGGATTAAAGCTTGAAGAGGGCAGATTGAGACTGGAGATGAGGAAGAAATTCTTGACAGTGAGGGTGGTGAGATACTGGAACAGGTTGCCCAGGGAGGTCCTGGATGCCCCCTCCCTGGGTGTGTTTAAAGCCAGGTTGGATGAGGCTTTGAGCAGCAGGAGGATTGGAACTGGATGATCTTTTCCAACCTAAACCATTCTGTGAATCTGTGAGTCTATGAACATGCAGAAGGACCCAGCTTCTGGAACAGTCTCCTCCTGTGCAGCAGAGAAATGCTGGGGGAAGCTTCTGCATTTTCTTTGTAGTCAGTAAATGTGCCCATAATTTTCTAGCCTTCAAAAATCAGTAGAAAAATCCAAGTGGTGTAACTGAGAGAGTTGGCACCTACCTGAGTGATAGACTTGCCTTGAGTGAAGGAATGTTTTGTTCTACTCTGTATTTTCTAAGAATAATGGAGATTTGGCTCTCTTGAGTTGAAAGATTCTGGGATTGTAAATCCTGAGCCCCTGTGGCATTTAAAATAATGTGTTCCTTAGAAATTTGATCAATTAGTTTGCTTTTGATTGTAGGTAAGGAAATTGGCTCTAATGAGAAATGACAGGAATGTTAGGAAATGTCTCTCCCTGTTAAGCTGGGACTTGAGTTTTCCCATTTCCACTGGTGCACACTGGAGTCTGCCTGATGGCTTGAGCATGTCTCAAGGGCTTTACAGTACAGCTGGAAAAGAATCTAGAGGTGAGCTGGAGATGAGTGAAGGAGACCTAGGAAAACAAAAAGAGCAGTTCTCTAAAGCCTCCCTCATTCCTATTCAGTCAGAGGAGCTCTGACTGAATATCCAGCTGGAAACGACAGAGCTTATAGAAGTGTTTAAAATTCATAACTCACACAGAATCCCATTACCTTCAGCATTTGGCTGCTGAAAGCCAGGCTTTTTTCATTTCTACTGAAGAATCACCATCTTCTAGCCTGCTCTCTCCTGCTCCCCAAGGAAAGAGATTTCAAAATGCCATCAGCTCCAGCCACCCTGAGTAGCGCTGCAGCTGCTGCACAGCCAGCCTGGGCTCACATTAACCCCTTTAAAGTTCTGGTGTACAATAAAATACTGCAACAGAGCCAGCAAGAGTGGGGTGCCTTGGAGAGGAGTCCACCTGGGTAAGAGGCTTGTCTTAACTGAAGAGATGGTTTGCTCTACTCTGTAATGGTGATTTGGCTCTGCATTAATGAGTGCCAAGTATTTGAGACAGAGCAGTAAAAAGGATGCTTTGGGCATTTGACTCAAAGCAAAGCAGAAATGTAGTCTGTAATAACAAACATAGAAGGTTGTCACCCCAGTTTAGTTCTGTGTTCTGTACTCTGCATTCTCTAGGCTGATTCAGGACTTTCTTCCTCTGTCACGATTTTAGGAGCACGGTGTTAGGGGAATTAGTCTGAACCACTTCATCCACTTCACACGGCAGCATCATAAGATGTACTTCTTCCCATAACCTCGAGGAAAACCTCTCAGTTCCTCCTTCTGCCACTTTACAAACAGCTTCTTAGCTGACAGTAGGCCAAATGTCCCTGTCTAGTGCCCCCTCTCCACTCCCAGTGCAACACATAATTTTAGTCAAGGTGTGCAGTTTTCTGGCAGGCTGTTCCTTGGCCAGGCAGTCCTGTTACCAGAAGAGACATTTATTCCTGGCCCACATTTTCAAGCTGGCAAGAGGCAGTTTTTTTGGTTAGTCAACAAAGACATCAGCTTGCATGGGAAGCTGAGCCTTGCTGCTTTTGCTATACAACTAGTCATTAATCTTGGTGTCCTGGAAATGTTTCATTTAGTTTAGTTTTAAGACAGGAAAAAGGAAGGAATTAAGATGGGGGGTTTTACGTACCTTGAGGCTAATTATTCATATCCAAACTGCATGATTAAAGTCTTTGTCCTACAGAGAGCATTGCTGGAAAGATTATATTAAGGAATGATCAAAGAGGGAGGAAAATAAATTTTGGAGCAGTGAAGTGCTGGGGAATTGTGCTCATTTTCAGCAGGAGAGTCTGGGGGCAGGAAACTATTTACCACATCACAGAATCCATCCTGAAGACTTGTCTTGAAGTACCACTTACAGCAGGAGGTTACTGCAGTGAGGATGAGGAGGGTGAAAGATGTGGGTGGACAGTGACCTGCAGCAGATAAGAGACTGAGTGTTGGGACAGAGTTGGGACACTGTAGAGCCTCCTTCTCCAACAATAGACAATATATTTAAATACACAGAAACAGTAAGAAGTAACTGATCAGCCAGAGGTGTTTGTAAATAGTAACTTGCACAGTAGCAAAATGCAGGGATCTGCATCATGTTTGGAAGTGGAAGCTTGAGGTAGAGGCTGGTCATGATGGGCTGCTTTCATGTTGGCTATGACAGCCCTGCTCCAGGGCAACGTTTCCTGCTCCAAGGGAACATATTTTTTCCTAACAAGCTGATTCTCTTTTCTGTTGCAACACGAGAAAGCTCCTGCTTTGCCCTTAGAGTCACCAGCAGGGGCTGGAGTGTGCAGGGGGCCCTTTGTGTGGCCCTGCTCAGAGACCAGCTTGCAGACTGGCAGATCTGTGCAAGAAATGTTGATGTGCTATTCCTCTGGGGAGCAGGCTGCTGTCCACGTTTGTCAAAGCAGAGTTCAGAGAGCGATCAGGATTTCAGAATGTTCTCTTCATCCGAGTAGCTCTCACAGCACCTCCTGTGTCACTCATTGGAAGAGGAGACGCTTGGGGGATGCACACTGACAAAGCAGGTGGCATTAGGGCTGATGGGAAGCAGATACTTGAGTCCTTGGGTACTCTTCAGTCTGAAATACTTCAGGTGCACGTTTCATTGTGTGCCAGTCTGAAACGCCTTTGGCTGCTGGTGGGAGCTGTCTCTGTCCAAGCTGTGTGGCTGTGCCAGGTCGGCTACCGGTCAGGTTTCGCTGCTGTGTTGGGTGGGGAGTGGTGGGCTGCATGCTGCACCTTCTCCTGCAGATCAAGGCATAGAATCACTGCAGTGATTTTTACAGGGGGTTAGAAAGAAGCCCTGTCAAAGCCTGGCAAATACAAAAAAAAACCCAAAAAAACGTTAGAATTCACTTCTGCATCCAGCTTGGTTCTACCCTGCATGTAGCCAGTGACCCAACTGCAGGACCTCAGCCAGGTGCCCTCCTCAGGGCCACTCCACAGTGCTTGCTGTTAAATTGAACTAACAGTTCTGCGCATGCAAAGAAAATCAAAGTCATCAGTAAAGGCAGGCAGTTTATTTTCTACATTCTTAGTGAACAGGAATAATTTTGTAACCATAAATCTGTACTGCAAGGTCCATTTAACTGACTTTGAATCAGGCTGACTAATTACAGAGCTGTCTGCTTAGATTAACACTCTGGCCCCCGTGCTCCGCTCTTTGTTTGCATCTCCTGGATGGTTTTTTTTTGCATTTTAGTCCATTACATGCGATCAAGCTGCTGTTCCTTCTGCCACCTCTGCTGCCTTCCATTATCCCACTGCCTCAGTGCTGAGGTTTTTACAAGGGGCTGTGTCAGATGTGTCACTGATTTGAATCAGTAAGACGGGTGGGGGGAGGATGGCAGAAGAAAGGACCAGTCCTTCGAGCACCAGCTCTGAGCTCAAGATGCCTTTGTAGAAATTCCCTCTGTTCTTTTCAAAGGCTGTTGAGTGAATGAGAAATTGCACTGGCGCAGTTCTGGTTTAAATTTGGTGTTTTTTCATGAAGCTCAGATGTATAAAAAATGTTCCTGGGTTTTTGTTGTGTTTCTTTTTCCTTCATGACTGCGTCATGAACGAGGTGGTTATCAGAGACCCTGGGAAATCTGATGGGTACCCTCTTGCTCTCCCTTTCCTTTTGCTGTGTTTCAAGGGCTTTGAAAGAAATGAAGCCATTCAGATTTCCCATTGGTCCTTATGTAACTTCTGCACAGGACCAAATGTGGGAGGTAGAGCTCTGAGCAGACCTCAGATGACTTTACCTGGGCTAGCTGCTTCAGCTGCCGGGGCTTTTTTCCTCCCACAGCTTGTAGCACTTAGTCTCTCTCCCTCTCTTCTTCTTCATCTTCCCCCTTTCCCTTTTTACTTTCCCTAGTAATAGAAACTTCCAGGATGAAAGTGGCAGTTGTAAAAGTAGAACATAAATGGTCAGAAGCCTGTCAAAATCAGACCAATGTTGTATTACCAGTCTTTAGGGCCAGGAGGCCTAACCCTCTTCTGAGCCCAGACTTGATTGTGTACTGATATCTTCTTTATTTGAAACACAAGAGCTCCTGAAGCAGGCATTGGCTTTTGCCTGGCATGAGCTAAGCCAAAACCTGAACTTAGAGAGTCATAGAATCCTTGAGATCAGAAAAGATCCCCAAGATCATCATGTCCAACAACTAACCCAACACAACCATGCCCACTACATCATGTCCCAAAGTGCCTTCTCCCCATGGTTTTTGAATGCCTCAGGGATGGTGACTCCACCACCTCCCTGGGTAGCCTCTTCCAATGCCTGACCACTCTTCCAGTAAAGACATTCTTCCTAATACCTATCCTAAACCTCTCCTAGTGCAACCTGAGGCCATTTCCTCTCTTCCTATCTCTTGTTGCTTGGGAGAAGAGACCAACACTCACAGCTTGGATCTGCACTGTTCTGAATCAGTTCTGCTCAACTTGTGCTTACTGTGCTCACACATTCCTTGATTTTGGGCTTGTTCCTTGACTTGGGGCTGTATTCTCAGATGGCATAAACCAAATCTGACAGATCAGTGTCGTTTGACTGTGCTGCATGTTGACAGCTGTTACTGCTTTTTCAGATTATCAACTTCTTCATTTTTCCTGAGTGAGTCTGACTTTGTTGTGTCTGCCAGGCCCTGTATCTTCCCTGCCTTGGAAAAGGTGGCATTAGCTATTGTACAGCTGCCCTTCAGCAAATGGGCAGGATTGTCCAAGCAGGGTTGTCATTAATGTTTGTGAGATTTCTGCGTGAAGCTCTATAAGCAGATACCACTGGGAAAATCCTTTGGATATTGGCTGAGTAGGAGACCCTTTCCTTTAGGGGTTAGGAGAGAGGATGGAGTTAGCTTGTTGCCTTTGCATTTTGCAGAATGCTTTGTCACACGCTGGGGAACTTTTCTGGCAGGAGAAAGAGTCCCTTGGCTAACACAGACAAGCATGAAGTGCATCATGAGTGTGCCTGAAGGTCCTTACTGTGCACTACTTGCCTTCTTTAGCCAAAGTTCAGGACTGCACTGTCCCCAGCCTTACCTTCTGTGGGTCTGAGTATCAGTTTTAGCAGCTCTGCAAGGTGAGAAGCATCTTGCTGACCAAGGGACCCTTTCTTCTGAGCTTAACAGTTTATATTTAGATGCCTCCAGAAACATGAAAGGAAAATGCAGCAACAGCTTGATCTGTCATTTACCATTGATTGTGACTCATCTGAAATCCCCATTTTAGTTCCTTTTATTTTGTTACTGCAACCACTTTAATATTGTCCAAATGGCTCAGCTCCCAAATGATGATGTTACAAATATTAGGCATTGTGAGGGTTAGAAGAAAGAATTGCAACACATTCAAGGCTCACCTCAAAGCTGCAAAATGAAATGTTCACAGAATTTTGACAGTTGTTCTTCATTTGCTTTGTACTTTGAATCTGTCTGTCCCTTCTGCTGAAATACCAGACAACAGATACTCTCCTTCAATAACAAATGGGCAATTGAGGAGCTGATACCAATGACAACAGAAAGACTGAGTTAGACTTCACTGCTCCACTAAGGTCCTAAAGCTTTGTTTTTAACATTTAAATGTTTAGTAAACTTGTAGGATACATAAAACCCCTGAATGCTCAAGCTGAGTGTTAATGCTTAAACCAGCAATAAAAATAACCATAAAAATATAAGCCAGGAGCTGTGGGGTTTAGTAGTTTAGCTCAGGAAATCCAAAGCCATTTCCATTTGGCCTTTTCAGATGATTTGCTTCAGCAGCCTAGAAAAGGAGCAGTTTGACTGGCACTTCTTGAAGTAGTTTTTAATTCATTTTGCTTTTTCCCACTTTCATTTTTACAAGACCTTGCAGACTTCACAAAAATGGAGACAAGATGCCCGCAGAGGGTGTTTTGGAGCTCTTCTCTTGATGTTTTCTTAGATGTCATTGTGGTGTTTGGAGTTCTAATGAATTTTCTCACATTAAGATCAAAGACTTTGAGCTGATGGATTGTCATGTGCTGTGGGGTTTGGGGGTTGTTTTGGTTTATTATTATTATTATTTTAGGTGTGAGTTTCAACAGTGTTTATACCCAAATTTGGAGAGTGCTCCTGCACCTAGCTGCCGACCCCTACCCTGATGTCTCCGACTTGGCCATGAAAGTTCTCAACAGTATAGCCTACAAGGTATGCCTTTCTGTGCTCCTCTGTGTCTGGGAGGTTTTTGTGTCTTCATTTTTTTTTCATGCTTAGCCAAAATGTAGGCAGACTGAATCGGATAGGTCCACTGGAGGGCTCTGCCTAGCTCGGTCCTGATGCGTTGCAGAAAGAGCTTTTAATGTTTCAAGACGATAAACAACTCCTATGATCAGGTAAAAGAAATAAATGGGGGAGGGCCTGGGATGGTTTTAGCATATAAATTAGGTCCAGACCTTAGACAGTAGGTCGTGTTTAGAAGTCTACTTATCTAGATCAGTCCCTGGGAGAAACCTTAAATATACTTCATTAAATTATCCGTTTGCAAACTGATTTAGATTATGCAAGTGGGACTGGCCTGCAGACTGAAGCCACAACGGCTCTCCAATCCAGGTGAACTAGTACATGTGAGTCAGCATGCAGACACCCCTGCCACTACTCACCTCTGCAACCCAGGCCTAATCCACCTAAACCACCATCTTCATCACATTCCATCCTCCAAGGGTGACAAGATGTCCCTGGAGGCTGCCATCACTGCTGATTCAGAATTGCCAGCCTGAGGAGCTGTAGAAGCATCCTCACCTTCCACCCGAAACGAAGCACCAGGCCACCCCAGAACATCTTCTCACCTGCTGCCTTCCTCCTTCTGCCCTGGTTGGTGGTGTCAGAAAGCTGTGGGAACGCAGCCCTCCCCACATGCTTTCTAGTTGCTCTAGCATCAAGCCCATGAGCCATTGCAATGCAAGGTGACCTCTCTTACTGATCCATTTCCAGTGAATTACCCTAAATCTTCAGACTTAGGCTTCTAAGCTCAAGTTGCAGTAAGAGATGCCAGCATTGTGCACTACCATCTTAATGCCTTAGAGATTTCCTGCTTTGAAACCTGATTTTCTATTGAGAAAATAGTTACTTATTTGAACTCTTTTGTTTGTTTTAAATACATATATCAGGGAGTGGTAAAGTCCTGGGGTTTGGGAGAGAGAATTATTTCGGCAGTGGGGGCAACAAGGTCAGCCCTTCCCTGGTGGTGCAACAAATCACAGGCTGGAAATGCCAAAGTGAGGTGAATAGGAAAAGGGCAAGGTGAAAGATTTCCCTCCCTCTGCTCTAGATGCATGAAACTGTTTCAGTTTTGTGTTTTGGAGGGCTTTTTGCAAAATGAAATGTGAACACCTGCTAGGGGATTAAAAGGGCTGTAAAGGGGAACAAGATTGCGCTTCCTGTCTTAAATATTTCTTGGGACTCACTCCTTTGCTGGTGTGCTGAGCCCTATCCATATGAATATAGATATTGCTGTGCCCTGCAGATGCCTTCACGAGCACTGCTGTGGGGCTGCTCAGCCAGCAGGAGCTGTGATGGGTATCCATAGTGAATGTCATGGCTGGTTTGGTAAATTCTGTGGTGATTCAGATAAGTTTGGACCAAAATATACTGAATGTACAAAAGCTCAAGTGGATGGGTGTCATGCATCTCATGCTCTGCTTCTCAGACAGCTGCTCTGTCCCTGGCTTTCTAAGGCAATGGCTTTTCAAATGGTTTTGCAAACCAAGGAAAGAAGCATTCCCAGTTACAGAGATCCGTATCTGGGGATGCTTCAGTGAACAAAACTTCTTTGTTCTTCTTTGCCTTAGCCATAAAATCCATAAGGAAAGTCTTTAAATGTGCAGCTTGTCCGGCAGTGTGGGCAGCTGTGTGTGTGGCAGGCTCACTGCTGTGCACTTCAGGATACTGTGGGCTTTGCTTTGGCCAGAGCCACCTGGCCTAGGTGGCTTCTAAAAAGGCTTCTTTTTTAATTGAAAAAAAAAATAAAATGGAACCTCTCAACAGCCCACCAAAATGGAAATTAAGGCTTCAGGTCCTGGGTTATGATCTGGCCTTTATTAATTTCATTATGGACAAAGCTTCTGCTGTGAGCAGTGCTGCTGGGATTTACTGCCTGAGCTCTGTGTCTCTGCTGATCTGAGCTCAGACAGCTGATGGGAGTTGTCTCATGTGTCATGCAAATTAGTAACAATGAATTCTTTGCTAACTGTATCCTGAGATCTTTCCTTGGTGCTAATGGAGCTTTGTTGGATGTAAAAAGGAGCAGCCTGGTTGCTGCCCACAGGCCCTCTGGTCCTCCCCAGAATGTGCAAACAGTACTTTTTTTCCATGTTGTTTGAATTTCATCACTGAATGAAGAGAAAAGTTGATTTTCTTGCTTGAATGAAACTACTGCTTCAGGTGAAGGAAAGCACTTGAATATTCTAGGGTTGTAATCCCTTTACTCTAATTAATACACATTTCAGGGAACGAGAGGCTTCACTTTGTAGCTTGGACAGCTGAAGTTTCTTCTATTAACAGAATTGATCAAAACATGGTTCTGTGGTTTGCCTCTTAATGCTGAGCTTCCTAGCTCAAAGACCTGACCCCATTAGCCATGGGCTTGTACTGCTGGAGGGCATCTTCAGTGTTGGAGAAGTAAATATTTGGCCTCAAAATGTTGCCAAGCTCTGTGCTTTAAGTCTTTATGATTTGTAAGCATATTTTTCAGCAGGCAGGTGTTAGTCAGTTGCCCTGACAGGTGATCAGGAACACATGAAGAGTGCTGGGGCTGGAGAGCTTAGAGAAGTAAATGCTGTGATGCTTTTAGTCCCCTGCAGCAAAACATGGGGCCAGTGCTGTGAGTTTTGTGACTGTGCAGAAGTTTAGGTTATGAGTCTGCAGATGTGAAACAGTCATTTGCAAGGCACTGCAGGTGAGGTTAAGACCAGTCCTATTTGGTGTTTTTAACAGAGCCATGAGTATATATCTTTAACTACAGGAGGAGTATTGTGTCCAGTTCTGGGGTCCACAGTTCAGGAGGGACAGGGATGTACTAGAGAGTGTCCAGTGAAGGCTATGAGGATGATGAAGTGCCTGGAACATGTGTCTGATGAGGAAAGGCCTGGGGCTGGTTAGTCTGGAGAAGAGCAGTCTGAGAGCAGATCTTAGTAGTGTTTAGAAATATTTGAAGGGTGGGTGTCAAGAAGAAGGGGCCAGTCTCTCTTCAGTGGTGTCCAGTGATAGGACAGGGGACACAAACTGGAACACAGGATGTTCCACCACAACATGAGGAAACACTTCTTGGTGTGAGGCTGCTGGAGCCCCGGAGCAGGCTGCCCAGAGAGGTTGTGGAGTCTCCTTCCCTAGAGACTTACAAGACCCACTTGGATGCATTCCTGTGTGACCTGCCCTGGTGACCCTGCTTTGGCAGAGGGGTTGAACTGGATGATCTCCAGAGGTCCCTTCCAACCCCTGGCATTCTGTGATTGTGTGAACTCTAGGTGTCTTTAAGCAGGCTGATGTCTTTCTGAGCAGCCGGTGAGTAGGTTGCACAGACAGCGCCTGCTTCCTGGATGGGAAAGATGCTGTTTTGTTTCATGGGCTGATTAGACATTGCTAATTCTCACACAGATTGTGGCTGGGTTGTGACTTATATTTATGATGCAGATTGGAGTGGTCCAACTCTCATTCCCAGCCTGATCTTTTTAAAAAATCCAAACCATGCTGGGGTTTTTTTTTGAGTGTAGCAAAACAAACAATAAGGAGCCAGGAATCAGTGGTGGCCTTTGAAGGCTTTTTGAAAGCAGAGTTAATTAAGGAAAGTTCACTTCCTTCCAGATTGCTTCATCCAGCTGTTTTCAGTGGAGGGCTTGAGGCTGAATTATCCCAGGAGTTATTCCTCCATGATATCACTCCTTGGTTCAGGCTTTCCTGTGCCCAAACAAATAATCCTGACAGCCTGCTTGATTATTTTTTAATTTATTTCTTTTTAACCTGGAGTCAATTTGCAAAATTAGGACTTAGCATCTCCCTTCCTCAAAAGAGATGATTTGACTGGCAGAGGAGCAAATCCCCAGGAAATGGAGAGCTGCTGCTGCCTCCAGCAAAATCCACTGCCATGTCCCTGAACCTTCATGCTGCTCACTGCCCTCAGAACAGAAATTGCTTTTTTTTGTTTTTCCCTGGGCAGAGGCAGGCTCTCTGTGTGCCCCTGCAGCAAATTACCCTCAGCTGAACTTGGCCCTCTGCTGTGAAACAAGATGACATGACCTGTTCCAGGTGACAGAGACCTGACTGCAAGAATCTGAAAACAGAGCCTTCTGTGGCTAATTACAATTAGTTATGAATAATAATACTAATGTGTCACTGGTTACTAAATTGTTTCTACTTTCTTTCCATTCTCCCACGGAGGGATTGGCTGCCCCAGCCCTCTATAGTAGCATCTGCTCACCAGAGACCCTACTGCATTCCTAAGGGATGGAGAGCCAAGTGGCTTCTAGGACATCTCCCTCCTGCTTATGAAAAGGAGGAAAATTTCACATGAAGTGAACCTGTCTTGTACAAGGAGGCTGGCTCAGAGGGCAGCCAGGCTTACTGAAGGTCGTGGCACTTGCCTTCCCAGCAACCTGGGGCTTGCTGTGGTGTAGGTGTGACAGTCATCACCACCCCTACCCTTTGGAGCCAAAGAGGTGATGGGCAGGAGGGCTTGAACTCCTCCAAAGAGAGGGAGGTAAAAACCTTGATGGGCTGTTTGAGGAAGGGAAGAGCAGAGGTCATCTCAGAAGGCCTTTTGGCTCCCGCAGGGAGAGGGCAGGGTGCCTCCCAAATGCAAGCACTGCACACCTGGGCTTTGAGTGCAGCCAGATACTGTCGTTGAGGATGGTTGTTGGTTCTGCCTTGTTGAAGGCATTAGCTGATAAAAGGCTCCTGAGCTGTTTGCAGACACAGCTTTTGCTTTTGGAGTTCCCTGTGTTTTGGCAGCTGCTGGCCTTGCCTTCCTAGCCCTGTTTCAGCTGGATGCAAGCTCCAGTGTCATCACCTGGGAACCTTGTTCAGCTCTTGTGCTGTGAGATGTGGATTTCCTCAGTGTTGGGAGAGATGATAGAAGTCCCCTCGCTTGTGGCATAATTGTATTTGTCCCTTCAGGCTTTTCATGCCAAGTCTGGGGCTTCCTTTGAAAGTTATTGCAATATATGAGAGATTTCAACCATTTCACGGAAGGTACTTACAAGCTGCAGCTGAGGTCTGCTGTATGTGTATATAGATAGCTACACATATAAACACAGATAAATATATATATAGAATAGAATAAACCAGGTTGGAAGAGACCTTCAAGATCATCGCGTCCAACCTATCACCCAACACCACCCAATCAACTAACCCATGTAACCAAGCACCCTGTCAAGTCTCCTCCTGAACACCTCCAGTGACGGCGACTCCACCACCTCCCCAGGCAGTCCATTCCAATGGGCAATCACTCTCTCTGTGTAAAACTTCCTCCTGACCTCCAGCCTGAACTTCCCCTGGCGCAGCCTGAGACTGTGTCCTCTTGTTCTGATGCTGGCTGCCTGGGAGAAGAGACCAACCTCTGCCTGTTTACAACCTCCCTTCAGGTAGTTGTAGAGAGCAATAAGGTCACCCCTGAGTCTCCTCCTCTCCAGGCTAAGCAGCCCCAGCTCCCTCAGTCTTTCCTCATAGGGCTTGTGTTCCAAGCCCCTCACTAACTTCGTTGCCCTTCTCTGGACTCGCTCCAGCAAGTCAACCTCCTTCCTAAACTGAGGGGCCCAGAACTGGACACAGTACTTGAGGTGTGGCCTAACCAGTGCAGTGTACAGGGGCAGAATGACCTCCCTGCTCCTGCTGGCCACACTGTTCTTAATGCAGGCCAGGATGCCATTGGCCCTCTTGGCTGCCTGGGCACACTGCAGGCTCATGTTCATCCTACCATCAACCAGCACCCCCAGGTCCCTCTCTGCCTGGCTGCTCTCCAGCCACTCTGACCCCAGCCTGTAGCACTGCATGGGGTTGTTGTGGCCAATGTGCAGAACCCGGCACTTGGATGCGTTAAATCTCATGCCGTTGGACTCTGCCCATCTGTCCAGCCTGTCGAGGTCTCTCTGCAGAGCCTCTCTACCCTCTAGCAGATCAACTCCTGTGTGGTAGTGTAGAACAGGAAGAAAGGAGTCCATAAGCAGTGGAAGACTTCTCCCTTTCTCCAGGGAGGAATTGTTTGCATGGTGTGAGCAGCAAGCTCAGCCTGGAGGAGTGTGAGACAATGATGGAGCTGTCTGTGCACTTCTCACTGCCTTGCTTTGAGGTCTTTCCCAGGAGAAGGGGCAGCAATTTCTCAGGCTCTTTCAGAAACAGTTCTCTTGTAGTGGCCAAGTGCCAGGGTACTGTTCTGGAGAAGGGCTGGCTGTGTCTTCTAGAGCTTGGAGCACACCAGCTGTGCCAATCACCTGCCTCGCCCCTAAGGTTGTGGTGCTGCTGAAAAGTTCTACTCTTGTTAGGGGAGGTGGAGCAGCACAGGAGTCAGTTTCAGGCAGCTGTGGGATTTATGAGGAGAGCTGTGACTCAGATGTGAAATCAGGGTCAGAATGCTGTTTGATTTATGGTTGTGGTTAGAGCTGCAGTCTTCTGTGGTGAGACGGGAGGAAAAGCCTGGCTGCTGCAGGGGAAGCCCCTGGGCTGCCTGCCTGGGGCAGCTCAGTTCGAGGTGCTGGTCAAGGTTGTAGCTGCAACTGATGCAAGGAAAAGGCTTCTGTGTTAGTTAAAGCCATTTCCCTGTAAGTAACAGCAGGACACTTTCGGGTAAGTGTTTTCTGGCTAAAAAAAGTAGTAAAATCATCTTGCGTGTTGGGAGCTGCACAGGAGCCTTATCTCACATACATTTTTAAACACACAAACACACTGATAGAGCTTTAACTTCATTCAACCCCAGGTGTGCAATTCTATTAGATAACAAACAACTGTGGGTGGTGCTTTGCAGTCTTGGCTCTTCTGGACTCTGCTGTGTGTTTTTTTATCTCTAGGCAACAGTAAATGCTCGTCCCCAGCGGATCCTCGACACCTCCTCCCTGACTCAGTCTGCCCCAGCCAGCCCCACCAACAAGGGCATGCACATCCACCAAGTTGGGTAAGCCAGCACTGCTTTCTAGCACCCTGCCGTAGCAGGTTTAGGTGCTCCCTGACAGTCACTGCACAAGCAGCCATCCCAGTTAACTGCACCAGAGAGTGTGGGCAAGCCCAGGTCTTGGTATAGCTCTGGTAAGGTGCTCAGAAATAAAGGGCTTGGGAAAAGGTGGGCAGTGAGATCTTGGTTTGCTTTTTCGGACACAAGAGTAACCAGCCAGACTAGGTATCTGAAGGTGAATTGAGAGGAAGAGCTGGCTGCTGCTGGTTCTATTGATTACTGTGTGGGATCCACTTTTCCTGTTGAAGTCTGATCTCTATTCTCAGCACTTCCAGCTGCTACAAACCAGGGTTAGCTGGTGGTCAACAAGCGACACCTAAACTGCAGGGAAGTTGAGATCATGGGATGGGCAAAGCTGGGACTGGAAAATTAGGCTATTTCCCAAAGCCTGCTCTCCAAGAGAAAACACCATGCTTGAGATCTAGCAGTCCTGTAACCAGTGTGACCAGCAGGGTTCACAGTTGGAATGGAGGGCCCAGAACAGCACAGTGATGTTATTAGTGTTTCCTGACAGTGCAACCAAATTGTGCAGTTTGATAAATCATAGAATCAGTGTGTGAATTGAGATGCATTCTATGGGCTGACAGGACTCCCAATGTCCCCACTGACACTGGCACTGACACTGCCTTAGGTCAGACATGGACCTGTGGACAGGTTGACCTTCATGTTTCCAAAACGTTGATTTTCTTACCCTCAGTCTGCTGCTGGCACAGTCAGGGTTGACTTTTGTTGTGGGTGTGTATGTGTTCTGGGGCAGCAGGGGGATTGCGTTGCTTTGGGTTTGGTTTTGTAGAAGCAGCACAGCAGTGAGGTACAAATTTTACAAGAAATAAACAAAATAAAAGCAACCTAATTCACTTGTCCAGTAATACCTAAATGCTTCCCCTCTTTTTTGGTCTTTAGAGGGTCACCTCCGACTACCAGTACGAGCAGCTCCAGCCTGACGAACGATGTGACAAAGCAGCCGGTCAATCGGGACATCACATCTGTAAGACCTGCCAATGTTGGCAACATGGGGGTCCAGTATACTCCCCACTCCCACCAGTTCCCCAGGACAAGGAAAATGTTTGACAAAGGGCCAGAACAGGTAAGGAGACTTTCCTCTCACATCTGTCTACATCCCCTCTCCGCTGGCTTTTGTTACGCATTCCGGTCCTTGTGGTTGGTTTCAACATATCTCTCGTTTGTCTCTAGCTGCTGTTAACTCCAGAGTGGCTTCCTCTAACCAGTAAAATTAAAACTGATTCATTTTTTTCCCCCTCAGGGATAAATTTTGGTTTATAGCTTTTGATACAGCATTATTCACTTCTGCTGCTAGGAAGTGTTTAATCAGAGTTGATTACTCTTTAATAAACATTCGTCTGCCTGAGCAATAACAGAATTGGATATGTGACCCTCAGATGCTTGTCCTCCAACCTGAGCAAAGCAGGGACTAAGAAGGGAAAAGGGGAGATTCCTCTTCCTTTAACATACAAACTGGCATCATTCTTGATAGGTGCTCCTGCACCAGAGTGTTCACCTTCTTTCCAGCAGCCTCTGCCTGCTATGCACAAGGGAGGATGTGAGCCCAAGCTATTAAAATACTCAGAAGACCAAAGCTCATTACAGGTTGCCCTGCTGGAGAAGAGCTGATCTGTGAAGAGCTGTGAGGACCTCTGGGAGGAACAGCAGTGAGTCCTCAGCCTCAAGCCAGCAAATGTTGTGCATACATTTTAGTGTTCTGAAGTCAGGTACTGGGCATTTTTCCATTCAGAGAAGCATGAAGGGCTGGTATGGTGCCAAGTAGAGCAATCAGTCAGGTTTTAGTATGCACTAAAGATTTGGAATTACCTTCAGATGACTTCAGATGAGTTATATCAGATGAATGTGGTTGAGTCCAAACACATTTGGACATGCTTGCAGCCATCACTTCAAGACAGAGACTGCTTATCAGTGGTCCACGTTCTTCAGGATTCAGCCATCTGGCAATAGTTTTGTGCTGCCTCTCCCTCCACTTCAACACATTTCCAGGATTTTCTGTGGATGGGAGGAAACTGAGAAGGAGCAGATGTGCTCTGCTCCCTGTACTAATGGATGAAGCATGATGGAGACAGGCCATTGATCCTTCTTTCCTCCCTCCTGGTGCTGTGAAAGGGCAGGACCCTCCCATCTGAAGCTGTGAGGCCACAGGATGAGTGGACAGCACAGCTCTTGGGTGTTCTGACTGCTGACCAGGAACTGCTCTTCACTCTCTACTTACTCTGGCATTTCTGCCTTTCTTTAATGAGTGATCTCACAGAAGTTCCCAGACATGGGCAGTCAAAAATGTTGAAACCTTAGCAGAAACACTTTCACCTCTCACAGGGATGGCAGCACTGGCCTGGCTCCTGTTTCTGAAAAACTGGGTGAAATCTGGGTGAATGGAGTAGCCTTTCCCTTTTCCTTTTGGATGTCTCCTTTGGATACTCCCTGCATATATACCCTGATGTGAAGCTGTGTCTGGCTGTTCTTTATCCTGAATCATCTTCACTGCTCCACTGTTTCTCATGCCAGATGCTTGGGGGAGACCGTGAGAAAACTCACTCTGGGACTTCACTGTGATGAAACACTGATGCTTCAGCCCTGATTCACACAGTAGCCTGATTATGTCCTGTGCACATGAGGGGATTTGCACATTCCCAAAGAGTTAATGCAATGACAGTGATCTTTTAAGGTAGATGTCAAAATTCTACATCCTTAGCAATGTCTTTGAGCCTTTTTCTGCCTGGTGATGTGTTGAGGGAAATGCAGGTATTGCTGTGTGTGCAGCTTGCTCAGGTGAATGGGTGGGATGTGGGTTTAAGCTGCTGCTCTCTGTCTGGACAGACGACCGACGATGCCGATGACACCGTGGGACACAAAAGCTTCATTTCGGCCACGGTGCAGACAGGGTTTTGCGACTGGAGTGCAAAGTATTTTGCTCAGCCAGTGATGAAGGTAATGCTCACTGCTCTTCTGTGCATGCTTTCTGAATCCTAGCTCTGTAGCTCTCAGAGAGTGCCGGTGTCCTGAGCATAGGCAACAGCCTTTCCCTCTTCTTTGTGCCTTCCTTTTTTTTCGGTCTGGGGAGGGAAAGTAATGGACTAACTTGTGCCATGGCACTCTGGGGTGCTGGGGTGCTTGTAAAGAGAGAAGAAATCATCAGAGGGAGCAGAAGAGTCAGGGACAGATAGGACAGTGGTGTGTTACTAGGGAAGGATCCCAGACCAAAAGCCCTGCATCCCATGGAGTACATTCAGGAAAGAATACAGAAATGAAGAGAGGTTCTGTAGTCAGCCTAGATGATGCACAGTTGCAGGTTGTGTTGCAGAGTTGTTTCGTTTTAAATGTTGTGCTTGTCTATGTATTGAAAATTGAGTCATAGTAAAAGTTCATTGCTTTTTTAAAATAGAAATAAATGAGTAAGGAAAGTCCTTTAGTCTAGAAAGGGCTGTGAGAGGCTGGAGAAGAAGTGATGTTGTTTGCTTTCTGACATTCTGGCTGAATTTTCTGGCTGTGGCAATGCTAAAACAAGGAGAGAAATGGTGGTGACTGCTGCTCTGTATGAAGGCCCTGGAATCCCAGTGGCACTGGGAACACTCCCTCCACTCCAAGTCAGCCTTGACTCTGCATTTGAGTTTGACTTCAGAGCTGTTCCCTGCTGACAGATACTCTTTAGACACCTTTATCCTGAAAAAAAGAAAGAAAGTGAGAATGACTGGACATCCACCTGGCTGCCTGGGGGCAACTTTCAAAGCAGCATTGTTGGATTTTGGTTTTTAAAGTGAAAAAAAGCCCACAAAAAAACAGTGCTGTTATGGCAAAGAATGAGGCTGGTAATGCCAAATGTCCACTGAGATCCTTTCAGAAGTGTGTTCTGGTAAATAGGTTTTATATGAAGCAAGAGATACACTGAAGCCTTGTTCTGGGGAAAGAAATTAAAAGGAAAACAGAGCTCTTAATAGGTGGGCAGAGATTGTCAGTGACTGGGAAGATAAATTGTTAGATTCTCAGAATCTTTTAGCCAAAGATCAGGTTTCAAATTTAAGTATGAAATGAAACCAAGCAGTAAATTTTACCTTTCCTAATTGAACCCGGCAAGGCAAGGCTGCAGGTACCCTGGGAGGCCAGCAGCACAAACCAGAACACAACTTTCAGCTTCGTTTCTTGGAGGTATTGCAGTTTCTGTGAGTAATAATGCACTGGCTGCATTAATGCCATTGCCTGAGCAACTCTGCAACAGATGGTTGTATCCAGCCACTGATATTTAAATCTTCATCATGAGGAAATTGTCCCTTTTTTGAGCTGTCTCAGCCAGGAATTGCCATGGAGCCATCAGTCACTGCTCCTTCCACTCTTTAGGCATGTTAGAGTTTGGTGGTGAGGTGAGGTAATTGCCCTCAGGTTTAAGGGTATCAGAAAAGTAGTTACATGGCAGCCAGTTTCTGTATAGCTTTGATTTCTTTAGAGAATTACCAGGAGGAAAGACTAGATGGTGAAATGATTGCCTGACACTTCCTCAGCTGCTGGGGAAATTAACTTTCTTCTGATATCATTAGCAGAATAATTCATTAGGAAATACATCTGGCCTGTGGGGCTTGTTTGCTTGGTCAAGCTTTAAACCAGGATTTTTTTTTCCTCTCATGAAGATGAGTTTTGGTGTCTTGATTCAAATCCAGAAGAGAGTATGAGAGGAGGAGGAGGAGGGAGGATGTTGTTCCTTCTCTTAGTTCTTATTAAAAGCATTTGTCTGCTTTTTAAGGAAAGCTCTTCCCAGTGAAGAGGGGTGTCTTTATTAATAAAATCAATCATCTTAGACAGCCATTCAAAGGCAGCTTCAATGGTTGGATGAGGAGCTCTGATGTGCATGTGTATGGATTTACTACTTCATGTGCATAAAGCAGAGGAAATGCTTTAGGGGAGGAAGTAAAAAATGTGGTGCATTCCTGTACTAATTTACAGAAGCCAGGGAAGGGGAGTCATGAAAATTGGGGATTTCCCTGCGTCCCAGTGAGTCCCAGAGTGTTCCGTGTCTCACCCTGAGAATTAAGGTGCTGCAGACTGCACCACATGCACAGCGCTCTGTCTCTGCAGCTTTTACTAGCAGAGCAGGAGCGTGTGTGGCAGAGAGGGTTCTTTTAACAGTTTCCTAAGTGTTTTTGTTGTTTGGAACTGCTCTCTGACTGGGGCTGAGTTTTCTGAGCACAAACTGTCCTCCCAGCAGCGTTTCAGGTAGAGTCTGAGTGGAACAAAATCTATGTTTTCCAATAAAACAAGGAGGAGAATTGATTTTCCCATTACTTCTGTAAAGCAGCTTTAAAAGTCCACATAGAAGGTTTCTGTAGGAAACCTAGTGTGTTATCGTGTCCTAACAGGGAGTTACATGTAACTTGGGAATTAGAGGGGTTTGTGTGTGTGCAAGGGACAGGAAGGAGCTCTCTACAAGAGCTTTCTTTGGTGTTTCTTGATTGCTGCTCATATAATCAGGTAGGGCTGGCCATCTGGTGTCTCAGGTGCTGGCTGAGTTTCTGTAGCATGCTCCTCTCCTTGAATCCACTGTTCCTTCAGAAACAAGGAACAAACAGCCCTGGCTGGTGGCTGCTGTCTTTTGGGAACTTCAGCCTCATGAAAAACGCAAAGAGTGAGGTCTGCTGAGTACTGGTGGAAGAAGTTGACATTGATGTTGAATTCCAGCACTTCATTTGGAGATGCTGCCTACCATCATAAACAGGGAAAGACAACTATTCCTGTAATGAATAAACATAAAATGACTGTGAGTGCATCTTAGTCATATTTAATTTATGAATTTAGTTTTGCTTCACAGACCTTGCCCTGAGAATGCATTCTCTGGAAAGATTGAGGGATTAATTTCCAGTGTAAATCATTGGCTCAGTTTCAAGCCATCATACCCAATTTGATTTATCGATTATCTAATCAAAGAAATGGAGAAAGAAAATACTGCATTGTGGATTCTCAAGAAAACCAGATACCTGCCCTAGCTAGCTCTGATCTCTGCAGAAGTCTTTGCTTTCCCTGAAAACTCTCGTGGCAAAAGGCTGTTCTGCTAACCACAGGCGGGCTTGGACCGAGCGGCACAGGAAAGCCTTGTTGCCAGCTGTCAGGAAGCCCTGTGTCAAGGAGAGCGGGAGCCAGCATCTGTTATTTCCAGGCCTGGCAGAACATGCAGGCAGGAGCTGGGTAAGGATCCTGGAAGGTGAGAATTACATAAGGAATCCTTCCTGATCAATCCCTGCCTTAACTTCAGTGCTGTGCCTTGGCCGTGGTTCAAAGCCCTGGCGGAGGAGTGAGGCTGCGCTTGCTGCGGGAGCGCTCGGCAGGGCCAGGCTGTGTTTACTACTGCAGCCGTCTGCTGAGGCCTGCCGGCTCCCCTCCAAACGGGAAAGGCTGAGTGCTGAAGAGGAAAAACTTCCTTGGCTTTCAAATGGCACTGCTTGGTGGGAGGCTTCAGAATGGTAATTGGTTGCTGTCTGAGTGGAAGCTCAGAGGTGTCAGGAACCCACAGTGTGTCTTGGTCCTTGTGGTGCACCACTGCCTGGGACTCCTGCGTACCCCTGGAGCTCTGCTTGGAGGAGAGCTGAGCAACAGCCAAAACTAGGCTCTTGTTTACTAAAAATCACTTCCTGATGCTTAAATAGGAGCTGGAGAAGGAGGCAAAGACGTGCATGATGAGCCTAAACAGTTCTTTTGAATAATAATTCTGGGTTCCCAGCCAGCAGCAGCTGGGCTAGAGGTCACGGCTCACACACACATCCTGGCGCACTCCTGTGCTTGTCTGTCACCAGAAGCTCCCCTGTGACATGTTCTGTGGTGTTCAAGTTTTCACAGATCCTTGTTCGCTCCTGACAAGATCCTCCCAGCACCTCTGTCCTGCAGGCAGTTGGATGCAGGAGGAGAGGGCTGCATTTTGCCTGCACCTTCTGACTCTCTGCTCACTGCACTGATGATTGCAGGGCTTGGCTGGTCAAACCTTGTCTGGCTAGCAGAAGTTCACTAGCTGTCTGTGTCAGGCTTTAACTGGTGTAGAATGTCTGTGCTGGGTTACAGCTATTTGCAGCACCATTTTGGGTAAGCTGAGTTCAGCTGAGTTTATTTCATTAAGATTATTGCACTTTTGCTCTCTGATAACACTTCAGAAGGACCCGAAGGGATTTTTCTTTCAAAGCTCTGTGACTCCCCTGCAGTATCACAGAGTTGTGCCAGGTTTCTGTCTGTGCAGGCTCAAGCCCCATTACTTTCTCTTTCTAACTTGCCTGTCCACCAGATTCCAACTAGCATCAATCAGCTTAATGATACCACTGGGACTGGTGAGACCCAGAGTCTGGATTAGGAAGTGGAGCCACACAGAGCAAGCTCAGTGAGTGTATTCTGGGGGTTTTCAGCTGTGATCCCAGCTGGACCTGGGGGAAGCTTTTGGACACACAGAGATCCTGGCAGAAGCATCTTTGCAGGAACCTCCCTTACCAGTTCCAAGGTGATGACATCCTCCCCGTCTGCAGAGGCTTTGGCATAAAGAATGTGGTTGGTTGAGTCAACTGTACCAAAGCCAAGACTTCAGCATATGCCCTGAGCATTCTCCTGCTGCAAGGAGCTGGATTGCATTGCAGAGTGGTACGTGGATCAACCCCCTTCAGAACTCAGCCATCTTCCAGGCCAGCATCTGGGACTCTCCTTTGTTCTGTGGAGGCAGAGGCCACCATACGTGAACTGCAACTGCTGCAGGGAGATGCCCTGGCATAAAAAATGTAGTAGACCAGGTAAAGACATCATCTGCCCTTTGCTGTTCTAGGGAAGGAAGGGCTGATGCTGGGGATAGTGTTGAGCTTTCAGATCACCATCAAGAAGCACACCAGCAGTGCAAATGCAGACAAGAACTGAAAATCTAGACAGGGCCCTTCTCCTTCCTCATCAGTGGAGATGCACAGTCACTTGTGCCTTGAATCTGAGTTAACATGCTGGGGAATAATCTCTCCCTGGGGTTTTCCTGATGTGTTTCCAGAGTCAGCTTTAACTGCTGCCCTGCCTAGAGTTCAGGGTGTCTGCATGAGCTGTGTGCAGCAGCAGAGGCAGAGTCTGTTCAGTTTCCATGAGGAATCACTTCTGCTGACCTGCCATAGCACAGATCACAGTCATGAACCCAGCACAAGTGTTGTCTCCAGAATGGTGAAAGCAATCAGAGATCACATCTAACAAGATATGGAAGGATTCTGTCATTGTCAATTCTGCCCCAAGAGCAAAGAGGAGAGTCTTAAGCAGTGGGCTGTAGAGATGCCTTTACTCTCCATCTCAGGAAATTATAACAACCATTTTGATTCCTTTTTTAAGGACCTGCAGGTGAATGCAGGACTCAAGGACTCAAGAATGCTACAGCTGAAAGAGCAATAAATGTGCTTCAGAAAGTGTGCAAAGAGATGAGGTTTCAGTGTGCAAAGAGATGAGGTTTCAGTGTGGAGAACAGACTTGCAGTATGTGTGTAGGTGCTCTCAGGATGGAGCTGGACCTGCCTGCAGAATGAAGATAGGTGCAGGAACCCATACAAGTGGATAGAGACAAGCACCTGCCTCCTTTGGCACCTTGAGAAAGCACTCTGCAGCAGCCTGCTCTGCATGAACACACCAGAGAGCTTGGCCTGCATGCTGCAGCCCCATGGGGGTGTCCATCCCATTGGTCGTGTGGACTGGTGGATCAGTGGTACCATGCAAAGGGGGACATTATTGCACACACTTATAGAAGGACCTGGATGTGCATTCTCAGAAAGGAACATTTTGGCCTAGTTGGGGAGGAGCAGGTGTGCTCTTTTTACACTAAAATCTTCCACTCTTGCTGCATTCATCATGCAGGGCTTTGCTTGCGTTTCTGACAGGATCTCAGATGTGTGTGGGCTTTGGGTGGTGGTTGGAGCTTTGATGGTTGGACATTTGATGGTTTATTGTCTCCCAAGCAATCAATGTACACAGTTTGAACTTAACAGGCAGGATTGGAGATGTCTCACAAGCCAGCTTGCCAGACCTTCCCCAGAGATTTGCTATCCCATCTGTGACAAGCTGTAGATGGTGCTGGCCATACTCCTGTCTCAGTGTCTTGCTCAGTCCCTTTCACCATCTGCTCCTCTGCTTGCAGGTGACATTCAGGACACACCAGGCGAGTGGGTTTTGAATGGAAAGCCCAAACCCCATTTACTGCTGTTCAGCAGTGGCTGAGGCAGAAGCTGTTCTAAGTGAGGTTGGGAGGACAGGCAGTCACCAGGTGTTTGCTGGTCTTGATGAGCTTGTTGTGGCTCTGCTGGCCTGCAGATCTGCCTTTTGGCATCGCTGTTCCTGTTGATGGGAAGCCTGCAGGCTGTCTCCCTCTTGTCAGAGTATTTCATCCGACACTCACTTGCACTAAGCCTTCTTCCAGCCGTGTCTGAGGCTTGTCTTGCCATATGCAGTCTGCTGGTGCTAAAGCCTCTGGGGACCATACCCTGAGAGACCTCCTTAGAGGAGGAGTCTTTATTAGTGCTATCAGAGGATAAAAACAGCTGCTCACTCAGCCTTCATGGAATAGGTAAGTTCTTCATACCTGAAAAGCCCAGCAACTCCTTTAATCTGATGTTGCTGGATTGCTGGAATTAGGAGTGCTTTGCTCAACTGCAGAACTGCACATTTCTTACTCCTGAGCTGCAGAAGCTGCTGGCTGCCTGCAGAATTTACCATTCTGCTCATTTCCCTTCTCCTCCCCTGGCCTTTTAGGTCTTGCTTTAATTTATTCCCAGAGAAGTTGGGGGTTTTATTAAGGTGTAGGTGTAATCTTTCCGCTCTCAAATCTCCTTTGCTCTACTTTGTCTTGGCTTTGTTTATTGCTGTGCATTAGTGGTCATTTGTCATTGCCTTGCTAATAGGTGTCGTGTTCTTGAAGAATTTAAATAGTGGTCCTTTGATTTTGGCTTTTCATTTGTTTTGCTTTGGGTTGTTTTTTTTTGCCAGAAGGGAAGGGGGGGGGGGGGGTTTCTTGTTTTTTTAATTACTTTAAAGAAGCAGAAGTTCAGCTCAGTAATAGCTGCTCTCCACAGGGTAGTGCATTTTGAAGACAGTTTATATACTGGTGACAGACCTCCTTATTCGGGAGGAAAAAAGTGTTTGGGGGGAACAGGGAGGAGCTGAAAGGACTTTGCTATGTCTCCCTTCCACAGGAGTTCCTCCTTTTGGAACAGCCAACATCAAAAAGCCAGGTTAGAGTCCTGTAGCTGAGCCCTTCATTGATCCATGGGTGTTTCTGGAGGAATGCTGGTGTTAGGCTTGGGTAAGGTTTTAAGCTTGAAGTAAAAGACACCTTCTGTAACTCCTGTGGTGTTGGGAGTGAGATCATATGAGTTTATTCATGAGAATCCTGTCTTTGACTAAGAGAGGGATACCTGTGGTCTCTTCCCATTATTAGAAGCAGCACTGTGCCATTCCAGTTCTGGGCAGGAGCTGCTGGTAGCTCTGGTGCTGAAACCCCAACTGGCCTTCAGGTAAAGGACAGGTTTTGCAGGGAAGCCATGCAGATCCAGAGAGGTGGTTCTGCCACTCTGCTTTGGTAAGGCCTCACCTGGAGTACTGTGTCCAGCTATGGGACCCCCAGCACAGGTGGGGCATAGACCTGGTGGAGCAGGTCCAGAGGAGGGCCATGAAGATGATCAGAGGGCTGGAGCACCCCGGACAGGCTGAGAGAGTTGGGGCTGTTCAGCCTGGAGAAGAGAAGGCTGCAGGGAGACCTCATACTGAAGGGGACTTAGAGGAAGTTTGGAAAGGCTTGTGGTGATAAGATGAGAGGCAGCAGTTTGAAACCGGAGGAGGGTAGATTTTGGTTGGACATTGGGAAGAAGTTCTTTGCAATGAGACTAGTAAAATACTGGAATAGTTTGGTCAGGGATGTGGTTTGGACCCTGTCTGTGGAGATATTCAAGATCAAACTTGACATGGCCCTGGGCAGCCCGATCTAGTTGGAGGTGTCCCTGCTGACTATAGGGGGCTTGGCCCAGGTGACCTTTGAGGGTCCCTTCCACCCTGCTGTAATCTGTGAATCTGAGTGTGCTGAAGTTTTGGGGCTCTGGAGTGTGAGTAAACATCACCAAACAGAGCAGAGTGGCTTTGTACTGCTCCAGGGCCTCTCTCCAATTTCAGACAGAAATTTGTGTGTAATCAAACCAAAATGACACCAGGGCATCATTTTCTTGCAGCCAGTTCTGGTATGGGAAACTGAAACAGTTACCATCAGTAGTAAATGTGCTGTTGGTAACTTGAGCATCTTGGGGATTTGCAAATGCAGTAATGCCTTTTTTGGCCTGCAGTCATCTCTTAGCAATGAGAGGAAGATTTTAATGTGTCCTGAGCTCTTTGTCTCTCTTAAAGCTGTGCTCTTTCGTTAATCTCAGCATCACTACGTGATGCTTTTCAGCTGAAAAGTGTTAAGCAGAGTGATCTGTGTTGCACTGCAATCAGACTCAACGTTGTTTAGGGCGCAAAGGAGTTCATGGTGACCATGTGTACTGTGGGGAGAGGTTCCTTCACCGGTCTCTTGTGTTACAGCAATGGGTGGTTTGTGCATAGCTCTTCACTTTGGAGAAATGCTTATGACTTAAAACATCATAGAGGATAGCAAAAGGGAAAAAGAAGAGATTATAGATGATTGGGAAGGTTTAGACCAGAAAGATCCTCAAGTATTTAATGGCGTAGGGTCTCATGAGCTCCTCTGTTTACTGCCTGAAGCTGGAGGCCCTAAAGAATTTATGCTTTATTTTATGTGTGTGAGTGTGTGTCATAAAGGTAATTCGTGGAGTTTTGATGATTGCTGCTGTTTTGTGTTGTGAACATGCTGCTCCACTGAAAGATCCCAGAAGAGCATGACTTGGAGAGCCAGATCCGCAAGGAGAGGGAGTGGCGGTTCCTGCGCAATGCTCGTGTCAGGAAGCAAGCCCAGAAGATCATCCAGAAGGGTGAGTGATTCCCTCTTGCCTGTGTCACAGGCAGCTTCCTTGAGCTCCAAGCACTGCCCTTAGTCGGGTTGCTGACCTGTAAAACCCCAGTTAGAATCACAGAATCATCAATTGTTAAGGTTGCCAAAAATCCTCTAAGATCATCAAGTCCTCACCCCAGCACCACCGTGCCTACTAAACCACGTCCCCAAGTGCCACGGCTGCATGTTTTTTTAAACGCCTCTGGGGATGGTGACTCCACCACTTCCCTGGGCAGCCTGTTCCAATGACTGACCACTCTTCCAGTAAAGAAATTTCTCCTGATGTTTGATCTAAACCTGGTACAGCTTGAGGCCATTTACTGTCATCCTGTCACTTGTCACTTGAGGGAAAAGACCAACAATCATCATGAATTCAGTCTCAGGGAGTTGTGAGAAAGTCTCCCCTGAGCCTTCTTTTCTTCAGGCTGATCAGCCCCAGTTCCCTTAGACATTCCTATAAAACCTGTTTTCTAAACCCTTCACCAGCCTCATTGCCCTTCTCTGGACACACTCCAGCACCTCGATGTCCTTCTTGGAATGAGGGGCCCAAAACTGAACCCAGTACTCAAGGTGTAGCCTCACCAGTACCCAGTACAGGGGCAACTAACAATGACCCCAGGCTGACCCTTGCATTGGGAAGGTGCCCGTGCTCTGTCCCACGTGCAGGCAAGGTAATGCTGCTGTGAGTTTTTCCTTTCTCACCTGCTGCTTTGGTTCACTAGATAGGGAAGTGTGACCCCTTTAGATGTCAAATGTCTGCCTTCTCCTTTGACAACATTACTACAGCCCCTTGGCAGACAGTGCCACAGTCAGGCGCAAGCACTCAGCCAGAGTGTGGCGCTGAGTTGGTTTGGGAGCAGAGGAGCTTAAGAGGAATGGTTCTGTCAAGGAGCAGCAAGCTTGCCATGAAAGCTGATTTCCTCACTTATAGGAGTTGACAGAGCATCCAGTTTTCAGTGCAGGTGTTGGCTCCTGGGGCCCCTGGCTGACTGGCAGCAGCTGAGCTCTCCAGCCACGTACTGATTGGAGCCGGCACCTACGCAAGAGCTGGAGCAGGCAGCATGAGGTCAATAATTCCGAGGCCCGTAACAGATGCTATTGATTTACCATTTGGGCTTTTCCTTCCTGTCCTGCAATGTCCAGATGGGTACTGTAGGTCATGTTTTTAAAGGGATAGAAGGCAGAATATTCTAGGATGACCTCCAGAGCTGCAGTCTGGCTGAGAAGGCTCAGGAAGTGTTTGACATGTGACAGGACACCTTTTGGATGGCCACTCATGGCAAACCAGCCCTGCAAGCTGCTCAGAAGACATAGATTCATAGAACGGTTTAGGTTAGGAGGGACCTTGAAGATCATCTAATTCCAACCCCCTGCCATTGGCAGGGGCACCTTCCACTAGTCTTAAACACCACCAGGGAGGAGGCATCCACAACCTCCCCGGGCAACGTATTCCAGTGTCTCGCCAGTGTCTCTTAGTGACGTCTTTCCCATTCCCCACTCAGCTGAACTGTAAATGATTGCTTACTCCTGGTAGCCCATTATCTTTTTAATACTTGTATGTATGGCTTTGTGTGCTGCTTACACATTTCCCTCTCATGGGCCTCTGCTTCATGTTTCATTAGTGTGCTCCCTCCAGAAAGCTGATGCTGCTTTTTTGATGCCTCTTTATGCCCCCATGAGGCAGCAGTTGGGCTAGAATTCTTTTAGCACAGGAATTTATTCAAATAAACTGGAGCCCAATGAAATTTCCTCAGGAATTTGCATACTTAAATGATTCCTGCTTGCCTGCCTTGAACAGCAGAGGCTGGGGAGTGGCATTTCAGGGAACTCTTCTTATGGCATCCTCCCAGCAGCATTCCCAGGCGGGGGCTGCTCCTCTCCTGGGATGCTTGCTGAGGCACACAGAGTTGGAAATAATCATTTGCTGAATGAAGAACTGCCCAAGGCTCAGCCTCCTGTGTCTGCCTCCTTGTCTAGAGGTTTACTGGGCTTGAGTCACTACAATGAGTAGCTTGATGTCACAAAACTGCAGAATACCATAAAGCAGAGTAACACAGAAATGAAACTGGAGCCCAGGAGATGGCTTGGGAGATCTTTCTGAATACAAAGAAGGGGATTTTTCATGCTTGTCTGAAGAAGTTAAATCTTTGTGTTTTTTTCTAGACAGCGTTCATATTTGGTTGCTTGACCTGAGTGACTGAAATGCCAGCATTCATTAAAAAAGCATGGAAATGTGAAATATTCAAAAGAATTAAAACAGACTTACAATCTTTTAATGAAAATTAGATTAAATAGCTGCATTCCAAAACAAACTAGAACTGAGCAAATGTCTCCTGGGCTTACGGTTTTGTGTGCTGAATGCACACTGTGCCCAAAAAGCCTGCGGTGTCAGGGGTATCAAAACTGCTTGTGAACAGCAAACTGTTGTGAGGAAAAGATGGGAAAGGTCTTTAACCATCATTTGAATGCCTCCGTGGAAAACGCAGTTTGCATTTGCAAATTAACCTGAAATTTAAAAGCACTGAAATGGAAGGCTAAATAAATAATCCAGCAGATGAAATGAAATGCTGCACTTGAAGTTGTAAAAAGATAAAATAAAATGTGGGGCTTGGGGGATTTTATTTTTGTTTTGGAAGGAAAAAAGTTGATTCTTCTGTCAGCACAAACTGGTGTTCCTGTGGGTGTCGCTGCGCTCACTTGCTGTGCTTCTCTTCCCTTACCTCTGATCTGGCACCACCAGTTTTAGTTTGTACCTTAAGACATGATTCGGTTAGCATGGAGGGGTCAGGGCCGTCAGAGAGCTGGGCTCTGAGAAGGTTCTTGAGGGAGGAGGGAAGTGTTGCAAGGGGTCTCTTGGTGGGAACTGGGTGAGGAGGAGGAAAGTGTTGACACGTGGCAATGGGAAGCTGGGGGTGTCCAAGCCTCATCACTCAGGCCAGCTGTTCCCAGACACTGAGCCATGGCTGCCTCCTGTCCTGCAGGTATTTCCCGGCTGGATGATCAGATCTTCCTCAACAGGAACCCAGGGGTCCCCTCTGTGGTGAAGTTCCACCCCTTCACGCCCTGCATCGCCGTAGCTGACAAGGACAGCATCTGGTGAGAGTTTCTCCAGGCTGCACTGTCACCATGCAGCCAGGTTCAGAGCAGCACATCGCAGGGTGCCTGTGGATTGTCACAGGGCAGCACCACCACATGTTGTTCCTTTCCTTTCCCATCCTTCCCTGCTTTCCTCCATGGCCATCCTTCCTTCTGTCAGGGCTGGGAAATGGGGCACAATCATAGAATGGTCTGGGTTAAAAGGACCTCCAAAGGTCATTTAGTCCAGCCCCCTCTGCAGTCAGAAGGGACATCATCAACTAGATCAGGCTGCCCAGAGCCCTGCCAAGCCTCACCTTGAGTATCTCCAGGGATGAGGCCCCAGCCACCTCCCCAGTCAACCCATTCCAGTGTTCCACTACCCTCATGGCAAACAACTTGTTCCTAACATCCAATCTAAATCTGCTCTTCTCTAGTCTGAAACCATTGCCACTCATCCTGTCGCTGCAGGCCTTTATAAACAGTCTCTCCTTTTTGCAGGCCCCCTTCAGGTACTGGAAGGTCCTCCTGGAGTTCAGTGCCATGGTTGCAAGCGTTACTCTATGAGTCCTGTTCTACAGGAGGTGCAGGTTTAAAGGGCTGCAAGTGACTCCTGCCAGAGCTATCAGAGATCCTTACAACTGGGCTTTTATCCCATTTCTTTCACAGAAGGCTGACACGCATCATTAATAACACGATGCTGAATACCAAAGGAGAAAACCAAATTGAATTGGCATCCAATGTATAGGATTTTTAGTTTCACTGTAACAAGTAGATCTCATTACAGCTTGCACAGAGAACCAAGAACTGACTTGGTGTTTGGTTTTTTTTTCCTCTCCAAGTTTTTGGGACTGGGAGAAAGGGGAAAAGTTGGACTATTTCCACAATGGGAACCCTCGGTACACCAGGATCACAGCAATGGAGTACCTGAATGGACAGGACTGCTCCTTGCTGCTGACTGCCACAGGTAAATAACTCATTTTCCCATGGATGAGGTTAAGACTTTGGGACATTACAGGATTCAAGTCCATGAGAGCTGTTCTGGACCTCTGCTCTCTCTCCCCTCTGTGACACTGGCCCAAGCTGACCCTTGTGTCCTGTCACTGCCTGCTCTCAGCTCAGGAGGCATTTCCAGAATCAGACCTGAAAGTTGTTTCTGGCAATACTAAAATCTCTTAACTGCTTAAGTAGGTGCTGCAAAGATTGCCAAAGGATTTCAGTCAAATGTTTGGCTGAAAGCATTTCCAGTCACAGCTTTAGCTGTTGCATCATTCAGAGTCTTCCTTTGTCTTTGCAAGTCTGTGGTAACCTCCTCCTGTACAATAGCTGGGGCAGGGTGGTTTAATTGGTTAAAAGCTGTTGCCCAGAGCTGGAAAGAAAATCATCCTGCAGCCAAGCTAGAAGAAATGAGAGTCTGTTACTTGTGCTGTTTTAAGTCTAGAGCAGGCAGGACTGGTTTTAAGCACTAAACTTCTCAAAGAGTTGTGAGTTTCTCTCTAGTCCATGGACAAATGGTTCTGTAAGCTGCCCTGTTGCATCACCTAAGGTAACATGAAGAGCTCTTTCCCATTCATTGGTCTCTAAAGCTGTGAGTAAGATCTTCTCTCCCAAGGAGCCATTCTGCACCTGTCAGTCGAAGTGTTTTCAATGGCTTTTCAAATTTCATGGTGAAATACACAGGTTGGCTATAATTAAGAGAGGTGGAAGAGGAGCTGAGAGGTCCTTTAGGACATTTTCCTTTCAATGTATTGATTCTTAGCACAAAAGTTTCACAAATGGGGAACAAATTGAAAAATACATGATGTTCTGGAAAGTTTGGCTGGGCTTTGATTCAGCTTCTTTCGTGGGGTTGTATTTAGTAGGATGCTTTTGTGGCTCTGAGCACCATTAGCAAGGAGGACCGAGATGAATCCTAAAGGAAATGAATGGGTCAAGGAAATGGAGTGACACCTAATGTCAGGTGTTACTTGAGGGAGGGAGAAAAGTTCTTCCAGAACAGTTCCCAGTAGAACAATGCTTTAGGTTTCATGGACATAAGATTAGAGAGGAAATACAGCCCTAATAAAAAGGATTAAGTTCAAGTGATACTCTCCGTTCAGGAGTTTGTGTGGTTACAGTTCCACTTCCTCCTTTGCTGTGCACAAGTAATGATGAGAGCTGCAGCAGCAGCGGTGTTGCATTTCATTCTCTTTTCTGTGCTCCCCAAGATGATGGTGCCATCAGAGTGTGGAAGAACTTTGCAGACCTGGAAAAGAACCCAGAGATGGTAACTGCCTGGCAGGGGCTGTCAGACATGCTGCCAACTACTCGAGGTTGGTCCCCACTGTGGGGTTTTTTGGGGGGTGGAGTGAAAATAATTTGTGTTGGTAGGGCTTTGTCTGTGGATGGGGAGAGTGAAATGTGTCTGTCTACTTTGGCCATCAGTAACATCCTTGTTCTACAGTCTCTGCCTACTGGAATGGCCTTTTGCCAGGCCTTGGTGAGGAATTACTTTTCCAGTTCTCATAAAAAACAAACCAACAAATCCAAAAGCTCAACACAGAAACCTCACAAATACACTGAAGAATTACCCAAGGAGGTTCTGGGTAGCAGAAGAGTACAAAGTCCTTGTCCTTCAGAAGCCTCACAGCAGCTGACCTATCCAAGCATTCCTCTTAACTGTGTTCCTAAGGAGAGAACTGTAGAACAATGATGGAACTGGACACAGCCCTGCTCTGGGCTCATTGTGGCAGGAGGTTTATTATTCCTGTGGCTTGGGGTAGTAGCTCATGTATTGCCTCTTTCCTTCTGATGGGCTGCTCAGCCTTTGCACAGCTTTGCATGTGGCACCTGTGACCTTCAGCCTGAGCTCAAATTTTGGCACTTACTCTTCCCTGTTGATTGTGGGTCAGGAGGTGGCAAGGGGATCTGTGATCTAAATGTGACATGTGCAGAAGGACTGCACAGTTAGACATTGACCTGCTTTGAGTGTTAGAGAAGTTGGATAGAAAAAGATGTAAAAAAAGAGCACTGGCATCCAGCCACACACAGGATGGAGCCAGAAACCAGTTTGAGTAACCCTGAAGTCTGTTTTTAGGACATTAAAGAAGGTGGATGTTTTGTCCTTCCAACACCTAATGGACCAATGCTCTGATGGTGACTCTCTGCTGCTTGAATGTTTTTAATCAAGGTTACAAATTCCTCTAAATGTTCACCAGTTCAATCAGCACTTGGGGGATTGCTGCAGGAATTGCTGGGTGAGGCTTCCTGACTGGTGCTATGCAGGAGGTCAGCTGAGATGACCATCATAATTCATCCTGACCTTAAAATCTGACAGTTCTCATTTCTGAGCTTACCTGGTTCATCACGGGAGCCTGACACAGCTCTTTTAGCTATTCATTGGATTTTACTGGGGGCTGCCTTGCAGAGCTCATTTCTGTTATGTTTTCCTCACACCTCATGGTTCATCTGTGGTGTTGCAGGGAAGAGGAACTGGATTTGAGGTGACTTCAGGCTCTGTGCCTCACTGCGGTACGTGCACAAAACTAATTATAAGCTGCTGGAAGTTTGCAGCCTACTGTGAAAATTGCCATGGTCAAAACCTGCTCTTTCAGCAATGTCAATAAAAGCAGGAGACAAGCAGTGGCAAAAGGCCTGGATCTCCTTAGGTGGAGAGGAAAGTGTCCAGCAGTCATCTCAAGTTGCCCTCTGCAGTGTCATTTGCTTGGTCTGTATTTCTTCCTTGTCAGCACCAGCTTTCCTGAGGGATGTTGGTCACTGTTCACCATCCCTGCATCTGTCTCTTGCTTCCTTGGTGCTGGTGATGGACTTTACCAAACAACTAGAAATTCTCCCAGCCCACTCCAGCCATCAGCTTCTTATTCAGGGAGGATGCTGACAGAAATCTTTCAGGCTTATTCCACTTTCCTGCCTTGTTTTCTGTGTGCACCATCCCAAGACACAGCATTTGCTGATTGTGCCTTACTTTCTACAGGGCTAATAGAACAGGAAGGATCATAGGCATCGATGTTTGGCATTGCAAAGTGGGCTAAAAGCTGAGACAAGAGCTAGTTTGACTCTGAGAGCTGAATGGTTACACTTCCCAAAACAGGAGGGTTGAAACTTTGAAGTCTGTTCTCTTTATAGACTTTTGCCCATTTTTTCCCTTGTGGTTTTAGCAGTTCTAGGTCTTGTTGCACCTTTGGAACAATAAAATCAGGTTCAGAGGAAGAGAGGACAGATTTCTTTGTGGAGAGAGAAATAAATGTTGTCACTTCAAAAGAGCTATGTGGATCAAGTCCCCTTGGAAATGAGACTCTCTTTATTGGTTATCTTCTGTTACCAAGACCATGGTTGTTGTCCAGCACTGACTCATAAAACTGAAGCTGCAGAGCTCAGGAGTTCTGCTGGAGTTTGTTTGCTCCTACTATTGATTTCCTTCTCTCCTTTCCCACCTTTTTCCTCCATGTAATAGTCATCTCTGAATTTAATAGTCACCTTGACAGCAACCAAAACACTGACTTTTCTAGGCAGTTTTCCCACTTAGAGGAATATGCAAGACCTAAATTCATCCTTTGAAAGCTTGAAAAGCTTTCCTGGGTTGTCTAGGAGCTAAATGATAACCTGCTCAAGGGCTGCCAGAGATGGGGGAGCAGACCAGAGGGAGGCGCAGACCTTAAACCTTTGCACTCTATAAAGGGCTTGTGTGTGGTATGCAGCCCAGGGTAAGAGAAATGAGCTGATACAGCCAGGCTGGTGTGTTAAACCCCTGTGTGGGGAACTTGGAGTAGCTTGGCCCCAATTATAGAATCATAGAATTGTTAGGGCTGGAAGGGACCTCAAGGATCATATAGTTCCAACCCGCCTGCCGTGGGCAGGGACATCTGACACTAGATCAGGTTGCTCAGAGCCATATCCAGCATGGCCTTAAAAACTTCCAGGGATGAGGCTTCCACCACCTCCCTGAGCAAGCTGTTCCAGTGTTCACTGCACTTAATTGGCTTGAGGCTTAGGGTAAGTGAGTCTTAATTTAAGCACTGGCAAACTACTGTATAGATGCCCTCTTTTTTTCCAGTATAAGATCTGTTGATTTAGATTCTTTGTAGATCTGCACTCATGATGCACCAAGAATGTCTCTTTCAATCAAAATCGAGGTGTTCAATGCAGCATTGGTACCAGCTGCTCCGGTATAAGGCAGTGACAGGGGATCCTCCAGCATGAGAGGTGGAGGGGGCTGAGAAAAAGCCAACCCCCCTGTTTTTAGGGGGTGTTTCAGTCTGGTGTCTCAAAAGATGTAGGAAAAACTAAGCACTTTCTATTTGAGCAGCGTAGGAGGAACATAAGCCCTGACGTGCTCTGAAGCTGTGATTGCACAGCAGGAGGCTTTGGGAATTCTGGCAATTTCTATGGAGCAGGGTGTTTGAAGGCTGTGAGAGCAGTGTGAGCTTGCAGAGCAGCACAGACCCATCGCCTGGTGTCTGCCACAAGAGCTTGGCTGGGAGCTGCTCTGTATTTGCCCTCCTGGGCTGGCTGGGTCATGGGGCTCCCAGACCACCTCTTACAACGTGGCCATGCTCATGCTTCTGAACAAAACTGCCATGTTTTGTATTGTCTCTTTGTGACAAAGGAAAACAAGCCAAGGTCCCCTGGTCAGAATGGCTCTGCCCTTGAGAGCAGTTCTGGAATTCAGCAAAAGGCAGAAGTGTGACCAGCTGCTTCACAATTACCAAACACTGTCTGCTCAGCCCTTCCCTCCCCAGCTCTTTGTGTGCTCTCTGCAGATGCCTGCATTGTTTTCCCTTCTCCACTCCAGCAAAGAGAATCAGTAAGGCTCTTCTAAAGGGAACCAGTGCATTGCTTCTAAAGGGCATGGGTTGAATGGCTCAGCTCAGACTCTTCCCAAACACCTGAAGCTCCCTGTGCAAGATTTTCCAGGGTTGCCTCAAGGTGCTTCTCACTTCCCAGTTTGCTGCCATGCTGGGGGTTTTCAGTGGCTAGAAACTAGCCTGTGTCTGAGGCCAGCTGCCCATTTATGAGCTGTTTCACCACAGCACCCCTAAATTTTCTGTGCTCTCTGTGTGCTGGTTAGCTGTCTGTCCACAGAAGCATGGGGCAGAGAAGCCCTCCATGCAGCCACCTTCACTGCAGGGAGCCCAGACTTCTGGGTGCAGACACCTCGTGTCCTGTGCTGGGTTGGATTTGTCCGGATGCCTTTCTGTCTGTCACTTCCTGATGGATTTTACCTCAGAACAGGGACCGGATCATGCAAAGGATAGATAGTTTCCTTGTTCAAGAAGAAATGTCAAATCTGTGCTGTTGTCAGCCAGCCAGAATTCTCCCTTCACACATGACAAGTGCCACTGTTGATGGCTTCTCAGGGAATGCTGTGATTGAACTAGTGCCTGCTCTCTGGATGGAAGCATGTGCTGCTCTTGGTGCTTCTGCTTCTCTTTTATGTTCTTTCCTTTAATCTGAGTTGCTTTTTCTAATACTTTTTAAAGATTTATTTATGCTCTGGCTCACCAACTTACCCTTAGCATCAACCCCTTAATCCCTGTCTTCTCACAGGTCTGGCCCGAAGGGTTTCAATCTATCTTGACAGAAGTAAGCAGGGAGGTGAGTGCTTTCTTTCCTGTTATCTATGATCAACTGGGGTGGGGAGGTCCTCCTCATCTGGCTTTGGGTTGTTTGACTGGTTGGTTGGTTGGTTTTTGGCATTGTTTGGATGACTGCTGAGTCCTCATGGTTCCTGGAAAGCTTTGCTGCTTCTCCCATTGCTTGCTCTGTGTCTGTCTCCATAACAGCTGTGAGAAATACAGGGAAGGTCTCTGTGCTACTTAGGGAAGTGTAGCCAGCCAGTGGGAAAAGGACATCTTCATGTCCTACACCCTGAGCTGTCTGCAGCGAGAGGAGCTGTGGGTGGGGTGTACAAGTCTCTCCCAGGAAGATTTCAAAGCATCCCAGGACAAAAGGGTTTAAATGGCAGGTTCCAAATGTGAAGCACTGTTAAGCTAATGTGGATTTTCCTGGGCTTTATTTGTAACACCCCTTTTGCTACAAAGATCAAGTGAAAAGGAGAAGCTGATGAATCTTTCCCAGGAGGCTTAGAACAGTGGACTTTTGGCAAGGCTATGCCTAATAAATTTTACAAATTCTCTTTCCCTCACGTGGAAGGAAGGCAAATGAACTCCCCAGCCTCCATCTGTGGAAGCCAGGACCGTGCAGTGTCTGCATTGCTCTGGAGCCTGGCCCCCTCCTCTGCTGCCCAGGTCTTCAGGGGAAACAGATGGCAAATGTGTCAGGGCACCTCCGTGTGTGTGCACGTCCGTAGATGCTAATGCTGACGTCGTTATCTGGGGTTATTCATCAATTATTAATGTTTGCTGACTGATAAGAGCTGAATGTGTCTGTAATGATGAATAGAAGGAAGGTGATTATTGCAGTGGGGTGTGATTCAGAGCTCTTTAGCTTGAGGTCTTTGCAAATCCCTCTCTTAGCGTTCAGAGGCAGAGCACAAATGGAAATTAGCAAAGCCGTGAGCTGCCTGGCTCCGCGCTGCACTCAGAAATCCACTGGCAAAGGGAGAGGTTAAAAGTAGGAAGACTTGGCTGCAGGGAATTCCCTGCTCAGTAAATGGGGCATCCCAACACTTTAAGGACATAACCAACCCCTGCCTTGCTGGGTCAGTGCTGCTGGTGCCCAGCAGTCGTGCTCTATCCCAAGCACAGGAATAACTGTGAAACAATAAAATCATTCAGCAGCATTTTCTGGCCAGGTGTCCTCCTAGTGCACAATGCACTTCCACTGAAAAGGGCTTAAAAATGTATGAGGTTAGCTGTTTGCTTGACAGCAAAAATACACCAGCAGTATTTAGGTGGTGTATGCTGGTTTTGTTGTGGAAGCACAGAACTTCTGTTCTGTTGCATAGGCTTCTGTGAGGAGTTTTTACCAAAGGAAAGGCAGGGGACTGTCCCTGTTCACATCACTGGGTGCTGGCTTTAGGCAGGAATCGCAGACACTGCTGGACTGTAGATCAGTGATGAATTAGAGCAATGTCTGGGTGGCCCAGATCACATCAGGCTGCTTTGCAGGCCAGCCCAGGAATCTCTGAAGTTTGTGTGAGCACCAAGCAAGGTCTGCAGCCATTCAGCATCCTGAAGGCAGCTGAGCTGGCAGGAGTCTTAAGATACATTTGGGTGACCCTCTGCCCATGCTGCTTCACCTTCTGCTCTGTCAGAGCCCTTCTGAGGTGTCTGAACATACCGTGGCACTGCCTCCCATCAGCATGACTGAGTGTGCCCTGCAAAGGAGACTGTGTTAACAGGAGAGTGCCTGACCTGTGCCCACCTCTATCCATCACTGCCTCCTGGGGGTTGTTGGTGCTGATATGTAAACAGCTATAATCTATTTTACCTCGAGAAAATTTCTACTGATGCTAAGCAAGAACAAGTAAGTAAATACTTGCCAGTTCCCTGCTTCCTTCCTGCTCTCCTGGGACTTCCGAAACAAAGTGAAAGCCGTCAAATACCTGCTCTGCAGAAAAACAGGACCTTGCTCTCTGGAGGCTCTGCTCTGCTTTGAGTAGTGCTGGCTCTCCTGGCAGGCAGTCAGCAATCCAGATGGGAGAGGATGGAGAGGCAGCCAAGGAACCTTCTTAGAAATTGAGCAGCTTACTGAAAGGGAGGTTTCATGGGGAGCTGCTGGGCTTTTGGGCTGCGTGGGGCAGCCTGTGACAGAGGAGCCTTGGCAAAGCTCTGACCTGCAAAAGGAGCTCATCAAATGATCAAACTCCAGCAGAGCTTGCACTGGAGTACAAGAGGGAGAGAGAAAAGTGAAGTTGATTCTTCCTACATCTCTCCAGGGGTTGGTATCTTGTCCTTTAGGAGTAAGAAGTTTGGGAGAAGCTCCTCATTTCTGGTCATTTTTTTTTTTTAACCTCAATAAAATAATTGGAGAAATTGCAGCTCCAGGGGTTTGTGTTCTTTTAATTGGATTCCCAGCTTCACAGCTACTCTTCTCCCTCGCTGTGCATAGTCCTTGGCATAAGAAGAGTGACACTTTTTGAAAGGATGTTATAGAAATTAATGATGAGAGAGGTCAGGCAACCCTCCCACTGCTTCCTGGAAATTAAAACGGTGCTGTGCTTCATTCCTCAACCAGGAGGGACCATGATGGAAAAAAATATCATCAGTCAGGAGCCCAGATGCTCTTATGTTGTGTCCTATGTAGGTATTCCTGATTTCATTGAAATGTCAAGTACAGGTTGGCCACATTCCAGCAGTGTTAAAGATCAGTGCAGATGCTAGGAATAGAGCTGCTTTCCCCAGCAGTCTTATTCATGGCCATTTATGCAAGGAGCTGTCCCATCCAGACAAATATCTGTTGCCCAAGGGGGAACCCCGAGGAAGCAGCCATAGAAAGTTACAGCTTCAGGAATGGCTGTTGGGATGTGTTGCCTCCTGTACAAACTCAGGTTGTACAGACCTGCAAATGCTCGCCTTAGCAGACTCAAAGAAACCCCGACAGGACAAAACCCAACCCGTAAAAAAACCCCAGCAAAACCACAAACCTTTAAACATTGCTTTTCCCAAGCTGTGGAAGATTTGTGGTTCATTATCTGAGAACATAACACTCCTTATGGGGAAAACTGGAGCCTTAACTAATGATGCATTCAAAGCAGTGCATGGCAGGGCTGCCTGTTTCTGCAGTTCATTGGCTCCCGAGAGCAGCACAGTTTCACCTCTGGCCTTTGTCGGATGCTTGCTTTGGCGTCACGGCATCGCCCCCGCTCACTCTCTGTCCGTAAGGAGGTGGCAGTGCGGAAGTAGGGTGGTTGGTAATGCAAAGCCTGGCCACGTGGCTGAAGCCAGGAGCTGAGATCTCAGAGGTGTGCAGAGTACAATACCACCTTGCCAGAGTGAGGGTGAGAAGCACCTTTGATGCCAGACACAGGAGCCAAAACCCAGCAGGTGAAGTGCAGGCTCAGTAGTAACATCCTGGAGAAGGACCTCTGATAATTAAAAAGGAAATGACAATTAGTGTTAAGTCCCACGTTTGCTTCTCATCCCAAAATACTGGAAATGTAACCTCTAAAGACAAGCCAGTGCTGTGTCATTTACACCATGGAAATGTTTTCTCGTAGATGGAAATAGTTCAGCTATTTATGTCTCGCTTTATACTGGGAGTGTTCTCTTTGAACTGAACATTTCACAGTCAGAGGAGCCTTCCTTCCCAGTTACCTGCTAGCAAACAATTTAAATTTATGTACAAAGGCTTTTTTTCTTTCCAGACACATTGGGATTCTGGTTCAGCATTCCCAGTCCCATCCCAGGGTTACCTTCCCTTCACCCGTCTCTGTCCGGACATCATCTGGGCTGCAGTAGGAGCAGACTCTCAGCCCAGGACTGGTGCTAAGCACAGGCATGACTCTTTAGCCAGGACCCACCACCATCCTGGGCTGCAGATGGAGCTGGCTCTGTCTCCCAGCGGGAAGGTGCCAGGATTTCTCCTCAGCTGTGGCAAACACTCTGTTATTTCTGCTGCCTGCATTGTGAGGTGCAGTATGAGCATCCTGTGCTCTGACACTGCCCAGTGCACACACCAGTGCTGGGCATCAGAAGCAGCAGAAATGGTATTTCAGCATTTCTGGAGGGAATAACAAGGCTGATGTAGGAAAGGGAAGATCCTTTGTTATGAGATGATCAAAAGGCTGCACTTGCCTCTTCCAGAGAGCAGAGGTTATCACTTAGGTGAGCTGTTCAGGTTGTATAAGCATTGGCTGCTTATGAAGCTCACCATAGACCAGCCTTATCATCCTCCTTTCCTTCCACCTACGGGCTCTGTCAGCTCCTGGTTTGGGGTGAACCCTTGTCCTTTCTCTCTGGTTATCCTCATGGGAGCTCTCTGTGCCATTTGACATAAAGTGAAACCCTCCTGAAGCTTTTTCCCTCAGTGAAGCTTTCCCTGACCACCCAGATGACCTCGAAGGCTATCCTCAGTGCTTGAACTCCTCTCAGATCCACCAAGATTAGCACCAAACCCACCAGTCAGCACTGGGAATTCACCATCTCCACCCTCCTCCACAGAAAAGACTCCTAGAACCACAGCAGGCTGGGGAGTTGCTACCAATCAGACTGAAGAAAAACATTGTCTGGAAACTGGGAAATGTAACTGGAAAATTGGGAGCTTTAACACTGCGTAAGAGCACATTGCCTGCTTAACTCCATCAGTGATGGAAATGGCAATATCTGTCTGGGCCTGCCAGGTTTAGCTTGTCATATGGGCCATAAACAAGATGACAAATGAAAACACTTCAGTGATGTTTATCATCTAAATCACTGCCTGCTTGTTTGCCTCGGATCTCTAGCAGCCCTCCGAGCTGCCAGGCAATCTGAAGTAACAATCAATTTGACTCTCAAAGATAAAGATGCAAGCTCTCAGCTTAGCCCAGAGTCCTGAATTTCCTGCAGGAAGATGACAAACTGTCAATGAACGTCGCTAATCTTCTTAGCAGCAAGATCAGAAAAGGGCTGGGGTGCAATGCTTACCTGGGGAGGTGGGCAACATGTTTTAGCTGGGTCTGTGCAAACCCAGGTCGTTTTGTCTTCTTTGAAGCAAACTTGGTGTTCCTAGGATGTCTCTGTTGTTTCCTCTGTGCCCTGGACAGGTGTTTGGTCAGGTGAAAAGTACTCATCATAGAATCACAGAATAGTAGGGGTTGGAAGGAACCTCTGGAGAGACCACCAAGTCCAGCTCCCCTGCCAAAGCAGCGTCACCTAAGGCAGGTGATCACTGGCAGTCCAGGTGGTCACTGCCTTTGTCACTCTGGTGACAAAGAGCACATTGAGCTAGGTTTAAATTTCCTCCTGGGGCTAATTCCTAGCAGGAAATTGAGACAAATCCACATTTGTACCTTCTGGACAAGCAAGTTGTGGAGTGGAAATACAGGAACCTCACTGTAGGCAACTCTGAATGGCTGGGAGCAGGAGCCTGCAGTCCTGGTGCATTGCAGAGTGCTTTCTGATGCTGGGTTCATGTGGTTATAAAACATTTCTCAGCACCAGAGTCCGTTTGGCATGGATGAGAGGATGAACTGCTGTTCTGCAAGGCAGCGCTGCTGCCTCTGCTGAAGGGAGATCCCTGCCTGAGGAGGTGAAAAAAAGCCACAAAATCCAGATCATTGTCAGATTCCCTCATGTAGGGTGTTCTTGATTTGTGTTTTTAATGTATTGAGTGAGAGTCTCCCTGGAAAATCCATAGATCTGTGGCTGGTCAGCCTTTGCAGCATAAAGAAGCAGATGATAATTGGTGTACAGCTCTCTGCTTTAAGCAAAGCATTTCTGTGCTGTGGAGGCAGCTCACAGGTACAGAGAAGTCCCTTCTAATTAACTGCACAGGAGCTGTTCCTCCGAGATTTCCCCCTGCAAGTCAGGAGCTTCATTGCCAGCTATTCCCCAGGTTCTGATACTTGTGTGCTCTGCACTTAGGAGAGCCAGCTCGCTCCATGGCTCTGGGACATCTTATTCCCCCAGCTGGGAAAGGAGGAGACACAGAATCATAGAATCAGCCTGGTTGGAAGGGACCTCTAAAGATCATCTAGTCCAAACCCCCTGCAGTCAGCAGGGACATCCTTAGCTAGATCAGGTCACACAGAGCCCCATCGAGCCTCACTTTGATTATCTCCAGGGATGGGGCATCAGCCTCTGGGCAACCTGTCCAGTCCTCAACCATCCTCATTGTAAAGAACATTTTCCTAACATCCAATCCAAATCTACTCTTCTCTAATTTCAAACCATGACATTCACTTACTCTTCTCTGGAAATTGTCATACCAGCAAAGTTCATGAGTTCCCACAGTTTGCCAACCTGTCTGTAAGCAGGTGCCTACAACAGGTGCTTGGGGGACAGGAAATCCCCTGTAGTTCTCCTACTGCATGAATGGGATGCTTTCCTGAACTTCACCTAAGCAATCATAGAATCATAGAATGGTTTAGGTTGGAAGGGACCTCCAAAGGTCATATAGTCCAGACCCCCCTGCAGCGAACAGGGACATCTTCCACCAGATCAGGTTGCCCAGAGCCTTGTCAAGCCTGACCTTGAATATTTCTAGGGATGGTCCCTCAGCTACTTCCCTGGGCAATCTGTTGCAGCATTGTACCACCCTCACAGTGAAGAACTTGTTCCTAACAACCAATCTAAATCTGCTCTTCTCTAATTTCAAAACCATTGCCCCTCATCCTACAAGCCTTTGTAAACAATCCGTTTATGCCCTCAAAGCTAAGTAGCAAAAGCTCTCATACACGTATTTTAGCTGGTGTAATTGCAGAGTGTTCCCTCCTTATCTGTCTGTGTTGCAAATTGGGTTTCACTCCTACCAAGCTGTTTAATTCAATCTCTTGCAGCAGTGACTTTGCTATTCCCTGTTTAGAAACACCTCCCCCTAGGCACCTGTTTCTGTTAGAATGAGGAATCCCGCTAATCCAGATGCTCTGGGGTCTGGCTGTGTGAGGTGTCACTGGTTTAGTCTCCTTCAGCCACTGTTTATCCTGTGCTCTCAGGAAGAGGAGGATCCTTTAGTACAGATTCCCTTTGGAAGTCCCCAGCAGCTCGGCAAGGTCCCCATGTGGCCGCATTCACCTGCCTGCGGGGCCATCCGCACCTCGGCTTTTCTACGCTAGACCAGGGGCGATCAAAGCTGTCTTTTGAACTCAAATCCAGACCCAGCTGATCTGGTTCCCTTTGGAGGATGTGTGGGGGTGTGTGGCTGTAATTTCAAATTTCCTCTAGTACCACTAGTTTCTGCAGCCTGAGCTTGTGAAGCTGCTGCTCGTAATTAGCGCGGCTCTGCCTGTGCCGATGCAAAGAGTAAATTGCACACCCTGCCTGTGTTTTATCTTAGGAGCAGGAATGGTGGTCGACTGGGAACAAGAAACTGGGCTCCTGATGACATCAGGAGATGTGAGGATAATCAGGATCTGGGACACAGACCGGGAAATGAAAGTACAGGTAACATCTGTGTGTCTGTCCCATTCCTCTTTTCCCATCCTGTGCCATGGGTTACCCCATGCACAGCCAAAGCATTCAAGATTTGTCTGTGGAGAGCTGATGTGTTCTGAAGTTCTTGCTTGCCTGCCTCAGAGTCATGTTAGAAGATAAATAAAAATACAGACATAGGTACTGAGTGTGTCAGGGCTTTCCTGCAAGCTCCTGCTGTGACTGCAGGCAGTGTGCAGCAGTGTTTGGGAAAGCTGAGGCTGTGGAATCCAGGAGCAGGCACTGGGATGCAGGTGATGCTTCCTATTAGCATGTACCTGAAATAGTATAGAAATTCTTGAGGAAATGTAGTGGTGAGGGGGGTCAGTGGCAGAGCATTTGGACTTCAGCTTTGCTTCTCCAGGATGCGCACAGAGCTCACTATAGAGCAGCACTGTCATGTGCCTGCCAGCCACAGGTCTGTTTCAGGATAGCTACCTCCACACAAGGAGCAATTACATCCCTGCTCAGCCCCCTCCTGAGCCAGGCCCTTCATGCTCACCAGGACAGAAACAGGAGCATTTCCTCACCATGCTCAGGTCACCTACAGCCAGCAGAATTGTTGCCAGCTTAGACCAGGCTCACGCAGATCAGAAGTTTGCTCGGTGCTGTCTGGCCCCTGGTATCAAAGGATAGAGATCCCTGTGAGCCTGCTGCAGCTCTGTCAGAGGTTCTCTGCAGAGCTCTGCAGACCCAGCACTGGGCACCCCAGGGTGTTCACAGCTCACTTCTGCAATGAAGCAGTGCCAGAGCCATACTGCAGTTGTTCATAACTTCCTGTGTAGTGGGATGGGGCAGAGGCACTGCAAGCGCCGCTGTCAGTCAGAGTCAGGTGCAAGTTCCAAAGAAATCAAGAGAAGCAGCTGGTCTGTGAGAATGGAGTCACCATGCTGGATTACAAAAGAGAAAAAACAAAACAAAACAAAAAAGAAACACCCTGGTTTTCAAAGCTTCTAGAAATTAATTACCCTTCAATGAACATTAATTACAGTACTTTGACCCCGCAATGCAGGATAATTAAGCCTATGTTAATCTCAGTTCCTTCTACGTTTTGTTTTTGCTATGTAAATCAGGGCACAGCAAAATTCAGGAGGTGAAAATCTTTAAGATTGTGATGATTAATGATTGCACTGGAAGCATCCTTAAAAGTATCTTTAGAAAAATGTTGTTTCTCTTTTAATTGCAAAGACTGGTTGGGTGGAAATTCAAGTGATTGAAACTTCCTGACTCAGTAGCCCCAGAAAAGTGAAATTCAGCACAAAGAGCAGCAGAGCTGTGTAATCCCAACTAATAAAGGTGCCTTCCCACTCTTTGAACTTCAAAAAAGTGTACCTTTGGAAGTGTTTGGGCTGTAGCTGAGGGAAGCAAGTCCTTCATTTTCACTTCTGCTGATTGTTCCTGCTTCAAAGGCAGGAGCTGGCTTTCAGTGGAGGAGCTGCTGAGAACAGCCCTGGAGGTTGGTGCCTCCAGCCAGCAGCTGCTGCAGCTGTGAAGAGCAGCTGGGAAAGGTGAATGTGCACAGAAGCAGAAATAGGACTGAAGTGTGGAATTAGCTAATGCCTCCTGATTGATACCCTACTTTGCCAGTGCTGCTTCCTTTTTTTCACCTGTTCTAATTGAAAATATTTTTCCTCACAGCAGCCATAGATATTTTAACAAACAATTCTTTAGCTTACAGCAAGGAAGAAGGGGAAGGGAGTTGGAGCCACACCATGTTCCCAGCACGGCTGTCCTTGCAAGCTCCAAACTTCTTCTCTGTCATTTTTTCAGTACACAAAGTGTCTGGAATCTAATTAGATAAACCTGGGTCTGCTTGTCCTATGTCCTAAAGCAGGGACTGATAGGTGACCCAGCAATGGCTTGCTTTCTCTTGTGTAAGTGATTCTCTGGTGCTGTGTTGTAGCTGGGCAGCTTGTTGTGTGTCTGAAGCTCCTGTGTCCACTTGGATGTTGTTGAAGCGCATCAGAGCTGCCTGCCCATCACCTGAAGAATCATAGAATGGCTTGAGTTGGAAAGGACCTTTAAGATCATCTAGTTCAAATCCCCCTGCCATGGTCACAGACACCTCCCACTACTCAAAACCTCATCCAGCCTGGTCTTAATCACTTCCAGGGATGAGGTGTCCACAACTTCTCTGGGCAACCCATTCCATTGTCTCACCACCCACATAATAAAGAACTTCCTCCTCATGTCCAATCTAAATCTGCCTGCCCTAGCTCTAAACTATTGCCCCTATCACCACCTGCCTTCAAGGAAGAGGAAGGTTGTTACTCACACAGTCCAAGCATAATCTACGCAGTCTGGCCCATTTGCAGCAGCCAGGGAGGCTCTGCAGAGGTGTAGCAATGACCCTAATGGTGAAGGGAAGTGTTTGAAGAAAGGGAATTTAAAACATTAGAGGAAACTGCAAGAGATGGCCTTCATTGAGGACAACTAGAGCCATCCTGGCTAGAGGGAAATGCATTCCAGTAAAATTATTTCATTGTTTTCAGGGGACCAGCTGTGGTTTTGGTCTGGTACAGACAAAGGAAGGAAAAAACAAACTTCTTTTACAAGAATCATTTACATAACTTCCTAGAAAATAACTTCCCAGAACTTGATTTGGGTGTTGATCCCCTGCACAAAAAGGGGCAACACTTTACAGCTTTGTACCTAATACCTTACAGCTCTGTTGGACCTTCTTTTGTGTGGGGATTACCTGCAGCATGCTGTGTGTTTGGGTTTATAGGTGCTGTTACATACAACAGGAGGAGTTTCTGCCTTCTACAGGTGTATTTGACATGCTACTTCTCCAGACATACTGGCCCCTCCTGTCATTCCAATGGCATTTACAACTTGTACACAACAAAGGTGGTTTCTGGACTCCTGGCCATTTCTTTTAACTCATTAGATGTTCTTACTAGAGAATAATGTCAGCTCCTTCCCAAAACAGACCTTGGCTTTGGGTTTAGAAAGCTGAATTGGTCACAAAAGTTGTTTTTTTTTTTCCTGGAATGTGTGCCTGAAGCTCCTGTGTCCACTTGGGTGTTGTTGAAGAGCATCAGAGCTGCCTCCCCATCACCTGAAGAAGGGAAGCATGTCTGCATCACCTGGATGCATTACTGAACAAAAGAATGCTGTAAAAGATTCACCTTTAAAACAACTGGGACCTGGCTCTGTGGGTTGAACTGTGGGATTTGTGGCTCAGACACATGGCAGCAGCATTAACTGTCATCTCCAGGGTCACCACCTCCTCATTCCTGGCCGCATCAAGAGAACCTGGTGGAAGACTCCACAGTGACACAGTGTCTCAGCGTTCTGAGTGCCCAGTGGAAATCCTGGTTTAGTTTGGGAGCAATTTACAGGATAGGGAAGGGAAGAGGGAGGGGCCAGTGGGTCCATCTAGTTTAGGACCTGGACTGTAGTGATTTGAAGACAAGTCATGGTCTCAGCTTGGTGTTGGTGTGCTCTCTCCTCAGGATATCCCCACTGGAGCTGACAGCTGTGTCACCAGCCTCTCATGTGACTCTCATCGCTCGCTCATCGTGGCAGGGCTGGGTGATGGCTCCATTCGTGTCTTTGACAGGAGGATGGCTCTGAGTGAATGGTAACTCCCTGCCCTTCCCAGGCTTGGATCCTCATGTGTCCTCCTACTCCTCCCCTTCAAAACATTTCTCTGCTTGTTCTCCAGCCGTGTCATGACCTACCGAGAGCACACAGCCTGGGTGGTGAAAGCCTACTTGCAGAAGCATCCTGAAGGCAACATCATGAGTGTCAGGTAGGAAAGGGTTTACTATTTGAGATGTGGTTGTTGTTTTTTTTTTCTTATACACAGTTTGGTTTTCTGTTTAAATTCTGCCTATGGTATTTCAAGAGCTCAGAGGGTAAAGCTCTTTAGTGTGACATTTGCTTCAGTAATGAAGTCCTGCTCCATACTTGGTGGAGGGAAGGCAGACAGAAATGTGAAGCTTTCTTTGGAAGCCTGTCGAGTGTGGCTTGAGAGTAAACAAGGAGGCATCTTTGCTGAAATCACTATCACGAGGCATGTGAGGGAGGAATCAAGTGAACCAGAAACCTAAGCTAGATATAGTGTGTCTTAGGGTGGTTGTTCTTGATTGCCAACATCTCTGGAGGGTCATTTGCGAGGGAACATGAGAAGAAAGGTTGATGTTGCATCTGTTGGGCATATTGCTATGCAGGATTACTTTGCTGTCTAGCAATTTTCTACACATAAATCCATTTCTGCTGTCTGGTAAATACTGTGGAGAGAGCAGCATATACTTATTTGGCCATTAAGGAACAGCAGAATATAATTTATTGTCACAAAGCCACTGTGTGCACATAAAGAGGCTCTTTTTCTTGATTACAAAATGGAAACAAAACAATTTTCTGGGATTCTGAACATTCCTGGGGGGGGGGGATGGGCCAGCAAAAATGTATTAAGATTTTCAGAAAGGGGATTATGTGATGCAGCTGCCAGATTTGTCGAGCTCACATATTAGAGTTTTTAATCTTCCTTTCTGTAATCTCCTTCAACAATCCCAGGGGTCAGGCCTGTGTGCTTGGCCAGCCTGGCTCTGAAGGCTCTTTTTCTCCCATCTCCTCAGAGCCATTTCCAGCACATGATGCTTTCTCTCCAGATTGAGGAGGTATGAGGCAATGTTGTGCTTCAAAAGGCAGGTGTGATTTCATCCCCAAGGGACTCAGTTTGTTGAGACAATCCACCTAGCTCTGTGTCTCCCACCTCACTCTCATGTTCAGCTGACAGCAAGATCCAAGAAAAACATTAGGACGTAGCAAGGTCTTAGCCTAGCTGTTTCCTGAAAACCTTGAAGATGTTGTGTTGCTTGTGGGACAGTTCCTTGAACCTCAGCAGAACTTCTCTGGACCAGAGGCAGGAGTTGGTAGCACAGGTCTGGTGCCTGAGCTGGGTCCTGGCTCTCCATTGCCCGGTGCTGTTTCACCACAAGATGCTGATCCATGTGCTCATGCCACCACTCATTACCCTGCAGCTCTGCTTCTGTCAGGCTGACAACAGTGCCAGGAAAGGTCCTAAACACTTTCTGAATACCCTGGATTAGTAGCTGAGCTGCTGATGACTTCTTGTGGCCTGCTGTTGTTCAGCTGGGGTGTGTTTTCTGGTGCAGTCCCTCAGCACAGAACCTCACTTCCATGTCAAAGCTCTTGCATGGCCTTCCAATACATTCAGAGCCATCTTGAATTTAATGATGTGACAACTGGAGATGCAGCTTCTTCTGATGACACAAGTAATCATTCTGGTCAGTGTTAGGTATTCTAGAGGTAAGGAAACTGAAAGCAATACACTGCTTTTGCCTTTGTTGTCCTTAACGTTGTGAAACTTGTGTGTTGGCAGTGTGAACTGTTTTGGTTGGAAAGGATCTCAGGGACCCAGAGGTACTGGTTGAGAGTAGGCTGAATATGAACCAGCAGTGTGCCCAGGCAGCCAAGAAGGCCAATGGCATCCTGCCCTGCATCAGGAACAGTGTGGCCAGCAGGACCAGGGAGGTCATTCTTCCCCTGTACACCACACTGGTTAGGCCACACCTTGAGTCTTGTGTCCACTTCAGGGCCCCTCAGTTTAGGGAAGATGTTGACTTGCTGGAAGGTGTCCAGAGAAGGGCAACAAAGCTGGTGAGGGGGTTGGAGCACAAGCCCTATGAGAAGAGACTGAGGGAGCTGGGATTGCTTAGCCTGGAGAAGAGGAGGCTCAGGGGAGACCTTATTGCTGTCTAAAACTACCTGAAGGAAGGTTGTAGCCAGGTGGGGGTTGGTCTCTTCTCCCAGGCAACCAGCACCAGAACAAGAGGACACAGTCTCAAGCTGCACCGAGGGAGGTGTAGACTGGATGTTAGGAAGAAATTCTTCATAGAGAGAGTGATTGCCCATTGGAATGGGCTGCCTGGGGAGGTGGTGGAGTCACCATCACTGGAGGTGTTTAGGAGGAGACTTGATGGGGTGCTTGGTGCCAAGGTTTAGTTGATTAGACGGTGTTGGATGATAGGTTGGACACGATGATCTCAAAGGTCTCTTCCAACCTGGTCTATTCTATTCTGTTCTGTTCTATTCTATTCTATCAAGTCCAACCATTGGCCTGCCATCACCACATCGCAAAGTGCCATGTCCACACGTTTCTTGAACACCTCCAGGGATGATGACTCCACCATCTCCCTGGGTGCCAAAAGCCTGACTTCTGCTGCCAGCAGAATAAGGTCTGATGAGTTGAGTTTGAAGTTGATTTCCATGAGAGACTTTGTTTGTCTTCCTGCACATGAGTCCACCAGCAGCTCAGAAGAGCAGATGTACCATAGCAGCACCTTCAGTCCTCAGTTCCAGTAGGAGAAGATTCACCTTCTTCACTTCTAGCAGCTGTGATTCTCCTGATGCATTTCAGAGGTGTCACTTAACAACATGAAATCCTTTCTGTTTGAAAGGTGCTTGATGTACCAAGCACAGCATCTTGCCTCCACCACTCTTGCTTTCCTCATCCTGTATCCCCTGATGAAGCCATTAGCAGGACTGACACATGGCCTGAGCATTGGCAGGCTCTCTTATGCCCGGTCCCAGAGTACTTTGGACAGCCAGGACTTGTGCATCTGTGTCCACATTTGGTGTAATGGATGGTACCAGCAGATCCCATCTGGTTAGAGCCTTCTAATACAATTTCCTAGTGTGAGCAGGAGCAGGAATTGGGGTCTGACATGCAGCTCAGTGTATTGAGTATGACACAACACTAAAGGCTCTTACAGCCTTGACGAGCTGGAAGCAATAAAAGTAATAATGGATCACCCCTGAGGGCAGAGGCAGAGCTGTTTGCACAGCTCTTAATGTCTTGTGGTTGGTACCAACTCTGAGTGGCACTGGTGGGAATTCAGCCATGCTGGTGGAGAAGGGGAGGGCGTGTGTCTCCTCAGTCCTCCTTTTCTGGTCGAGGTGCTGAGCCCACAGGCAGGCATACAGCTCCATTCCCTGGGATTTAGAATCCAGTTTGGGAACAGCCTGACGTTGTGAAACTTGTGTGTGTTGGCAGTGTGAACGGAGATGTGCGGTTCTTTGACCCCCGGATGCCAGAGTCCATGAAGGTCCTTCAGATAGTCAAAGGGCTGACAGCCCTTGACATTCACCCACAAGCCAACCTCTTTGCATGGTAAGTTCTTGTTTCATCTCTTGTATCCATCAGGGGACAGCCTCTTTTCAGTGGTGGGCAAGTGATAGGGCAAGGGGCAGCAGTCACAAAGTAGAGCACAGGAAGTTCCGCTGAAACACAAGTAAAAGCTTCTTCACTTTGAGGATGGCAGAGCACTGGAGCAGGCTGCCCAGAGAGGCTCCTTCTCTGGAGAGATTCCAAACCCACCTGAACAGTCCTGAGAAACCTGCTGTGGGTTACCCTCCTTTAAGCAGGAGAATTGGACTAGATGATCTCCAGAGGTCACTTCCAGCCCCCACCATGCTGGGATTCTGTGATCCCTAGGGTGAACAGAGAGGCCAGTTCATCTCTGCAGACATCTTTCATGGGGTTTGGTTGGGGTTTGGGTTTTGTTGTAGCTTCTTTCCCATGTTTGCAGCTCAGGAATGATATCTGCTGCATACATTAGTGAGGCCTTTGCACTGGTGACTGGCAGTGAATGGTGGAGGGTCTCACACCCCCATGTCAGATCCTGGTTCAAAGTCAACATTTATATTTTGGGGCTCTGAGTGGGGACCAGCAACTGCTCCACAGCCATCTGACAGGGATGGTTGGGGGACCTGCTCCCAGTGCATGTGTGCATCAGCTCCCCACATTACCCCATCTCAGTGTAGGAGGTGCCTCTGGTTCCAGCCCTTCTGGAAGTCTCTGCACTGTGGTTGCCGTGGTACAGTTGAAGTCAGTCTCCCCGCTTTCAGGACCTCATGGCACACTGGTTTCATGAACATTTCAGCTGGGAAAGAGGGCTGTAGGCAACAGTGCTGTTGATCCCACACCATTCTGGGTGGCCTCATGTTCTCTTGGTTCCCTTCCAGTGGCTCAATGAACCAGTTCACTGCAATCTACAATGGGAATGGGGAGCTGATCAACAATATCAAATACTATGATGGTTTCATGGGACAAAGAGTTGGAGCCATCAGCTGCCTGGCTTTCCATCCTCACTGGGTCTGTATTATCTCTTTGGATTTTGGAACTTGTGTTTCTTAGTTAATGGAAGAGGGAAGGGCACAGAGACTCCTCTAGCACTGCAAGGTGCTGCCCAGCCATACTTTCTGAGGATGCTTTGAGCCTGACTCTGCCCAGGTCCTCAGTGCTTGTCCTCCAGGCATCCCTGATGACCACACTGGTGGTGCTGCCAGTTTGTGGTGTGCACTTGAGACTAGAACAGGGCTCCCACCAGCTAAGCCTTTTTAACTTGCAGATCAATTTGATATACTGTTCCACATTCCTCCCCATCTCTCTGGGCCTGCAGCCTGGCTCAGCTCCCTGGCTCTTGCCACAGCAGTTGTCCAAGCTGAGTGTGCCTGGAGCTGAGTGGAGAGGTGCAGCCTCTCACTTCCCAGCACACAAAATTTGATGTGCTTATTTATTCCCTGCCTCCTCTTGCAGTTGGTGGGCTCACCCTCGTGTCCCTGGGGCTGCTTTTACAGCACCTTACGTCAGGCTTTAGGAAGACCTGATGCTGAAAAACCGCACGTCAGAAAAAAAAGGAGAGACCTGCAGAAATTAAAGGCATAAGCTGCTGAAGTCTAGAATGAATCAGAGGAGAAAGGACATGTTGGAATATGTCACAGCTGAGGTGGCTCTGCAGTAGCTGTTAGAGGCAGGATCTGGTTCCTACTTAATTAGGAGGCAGGTGCCCATCTGCTTTATGGACTTGTGCTCACCCAGAGAGGAGAATAAATGAAGGAGATTGAAAGCTTGAGAAAAACGACGTGAAGGGACAGGAGAAGCAGGAGGAGGTTAAAGAAGGCATTTAGAGAGAGAGTTATTTTAGAAACCTGCAGATCAGAACACAAATATTTAATATGTAATGGGAATGACAAAGGGAGGAGAGGGAGGGAGAGCATGCTGAAGACAGCGAGGTTAAAGGCAAGCTCAGCTCCTCAGGTTTGCAGAAGTTAAAAGAGTGATTTTTCGCTGTCCTGCAGGCTGGGGGATGGGGACAGAAGGGGCTAAACATTACAAATGTTTTGCTCTTTTCAATAAGCAAACCAACCAAGCCCTGTCCAGCCCAGGTCTCCATGGCTGGGATTGTTCTGGGCCTCTCACTGGAGGCAATGCTAATTTTCAGTCCGGGCCGGTTCCTAACCAGCAGCTTTGCGGTCGTTTAGAAAAATTATGTTAGCAGTTGGCAACTAATAGTCACCATAATTTCTTTCCCCTCTGGCTGAAATGGGTCTATAACTCGCTGGGACGAGGGAGGTGCTGGCAGCACTGCCGTCAGAGCTGCGTTGGCAGATGCGCTTCAGAGCTTGGGAGCACCTGGGTGTTCCTGGGCTAAATGTCGGCCGGGGGTGCGCCTCCCCCCTCGCTGCCTGACACCCGGCCGCTCACCTCCCCTCTGTGCTCTTTCCACAGCCTCACCTGGCAGTTGGGAGCAACGACTACTACATCTCGGTGTACTCGGTGGAGAAGAGGATCAGATAACGGCCGGTGGCAGTGGCAGTGGAGCAGGGCGTCCCAGCGGGCAGGGCTGTGTCTCACCCACCGTGTACATAGTGAAATCATCGACTTGAATGTTTAGTGTTGGCTGCTGCTGCAACCCATAACTTGAACAGTTTTGTTCTGACTTAGCTACTGATGATTTTGACAAGGGGAAGAGAGACAATCTCCTTTGTTCTTCCTTTTTTCCTTTTTTCCCCCTCTTTTTCCTTTTCTTCTTTTTTTTTCTGGTTTTTTTTTCCTTTCTTTTTTCTTTTTCCCCCTTTCTCCTTTTCTCCCTTTTTCTCTTTTTCTTTTTTTACCTTTTTTTTTCCTCTTTTTTTCCTCTTTCTTCCCCCCCCCCAGCTGTATCCTCTCAAAGCTACAGAAAAGGACCTTTTTCTTTTTTGTTCCCAGTGGTTGGCTTCTCCGTTAGAAACACGGCTCCTGAGCTTGAAGGGACTGGACGAGGCAATACCCTTGGAAAAGGGCTTTCTTGGTTTAGTCTTTGTTTCTTTGTTTTGCTGGAGTGTAGGAAGTCAGGACTCACCTACAGCTCCATGCATTCAACCAGACCACGGGACCCCTCCAGCTGCTGCCTAGCCTCTGCCAGACAGGGATTCCTCCATGGGGCAGCGAGACCTGAGCTGTCCACCTGCACAACAATGTGAGTGCTTCTGCACTGCCCAAGTGTGGGCAAGGCCAGCAGGAGAGTGTCTCCCCTGCATGAACCTGATCCTCTCTGCAGCATCCTCTCCAGTGGAAGCATAGACAGAAGGCAACTTGGTGGCAAGGAGAGGCAGGAACCTTGAGGAGATGACAGGAGCAGGGCAGGATGCCACCATACACACAAGAAGAAGAGGGAAGAAAGAGAAGGAACATCTCTAACATCCCCACAAGCCTGGAACAAGTCACTCAGTAACCACTTGCTACATGCACATGGTGCTGGTGGGGAGGTTTGGGGTATCTCAGTCACCGTTACTTCTGCAGTCAATTGTCCTTCTGCCCATGGTGAACTCCACAAACACATCTGACAGCCTAGGAGCTTTCTACCCAGCCAGTGAGAGAAGCTCCAGATTCAAGCCACAGGCTTCCATTTGCTCCCATGTGCTACTACTCAACAAGGTGATGGTCAGGAGAATTTGCACACTTACTGCTGTGTGTCTGCAGCTGCATGCTCCGTGTGGACCTGGCTGTGGCTTGCCTGTTGTCTCTGCAGAACTGGGTGTGTAACTACATGTGATCTGAGCACAAGAGAATCACTAAAGAGGGGGAAGGCAGCAGGGCCTCCTGCTTTGAGCAGAACAGCTTTGACCCAGCTGCCTAGGGGAAAGCCGGCTCCATCTTCTGCACCTTCCTTCTGATTAATGAATGTTTCAGTCCCTGGAAATCTGCCATGGGTCTGGAGACAGCTGTGGGGAAGGGGGAGGCAAAGCCAGAAGGCAGGTTTCTTTCAGGCTCCATTGAGGGGCAATTTAGCTGGCCAAGAACAGAACTTGCACTGTGCAAACACCACTGTGGTGACAAAGGGAGACCTGCTGAGTCCAGAAGTCCCTATTCTTTCTCCCAGCCAGTACCACAGGGGCTGCAGGCCCCCAGCAAACTCTGCTAGTGATGGCACTGACACTGAAGCAAATGCTGATGAGGGAAAGGGTGAGAAATGTTCTCTCCCTGTGCTGGTGGCAGCTTCACCTCTGCCATGACGCCCGTGGAGCATGTCTGACCTGTCACTGCTCCTTATACACCAGAGAACTGTTTTCTATATGTGTAGAGACAGCCAGGCCACACAGGGGTTGTGGAGGTGGCCTGGTGGCTGTCCCAGACTCACTGCAGGGAATCCCAATGTGAAGTGCTGCATGCTCATCTGGATACTGGCCGTGCTGAGGGCCCTTGAACCATGGAGGTGGAGCAGATGCTGAAGGTTGGGTGCTGCGTCCTTACCCTGAGCACCATCACTGTGCCCTCCTGTAGCAGGGAGGCCGAGGGCCACTTCACAGGGCGACGAATCAAAGGCTTTAAAACTTGAGAAAAACTACCTAAAAGTCCACTTTGAAGTTACCAAAAGTTAATTATGACCTAACAGAGCTGTGCCTCTCCCCAGCCCGCTCCTGCGCTGCTCTCAGCGGTATGCAGCTCCTCCACCCTGCCTGTGCCCAGGGGCTGGCAAGCGTGGAGCCCGAGTTTGGGATCTACACCTAACTGATTAACTTAACACAGCTTACAGAAACAAAACCAACAAAACCCACGGTAGATTTTTAACTTCTATCAGTGTATTTGTGAGAGGAACAAGGGTAAACCTGGCACAGTGCAGAGGTGAGTGGTGGGGGAAGCTGCTGCTCCTCGCCAGCCAGCCCGCCCCAGGGCCAGGAGATGAGTTTTTAACTAACTCGACCTGTTGAGCTTTTCATCCTTAAGTGTGTGCTTGTGTGGCTGGGCTGTATTTTCACAGGTCTGATGCAGAGATTTCAATCATGGAAGTTGAACCCAAGGACTCTGGAGAGCATCCTACCTTCAAAGTTCACTTATCTCTATTTATTTTACAAAAATTAAAATTAAAAAAAAAAAATAAATAAAATAAATATATATTAAAAGAAAAAAAAAAAAAAGAAAGGAAAAAAAAAAGAAAGAAACAAAAAAAAAACACCCAACCAACCCCCCCCCGAGCCCCACACGATTGTAATGTGAGAGTAAAACAATGACAAATAAATGGTTAATAAAAAAGAAATGCAGAAACACTTCCCAGCCTGAGGATAGTTGCCTGGGACAGAAGTGGGGAAGGGAGAGGAACCAAATTGTGTTCAAGGTGAGAGCTGGGGTGGCTCTGGGGAGTTTCCCTGTGGAGAAAAGGCTGGTGGCAGGTGGAGACCCTGGCAGAAAGGCTCTCGTCCAAGCCCAAGTCACCGCTGCCGAGGCTCAACATTTCTCCTTTGCAGCTCTACGGAGAGGGGTGTGTGTAGGTCTGAGCCCCAAATCCAGCTGGTGTGGTGATTGTGGCCTTCACAGCACTGTCCCCTCCCTGTCCCCAGCCCAGGGTGTCCTTTTCACCAGCACCATGACCAATCTCGGTACAGTCCCGGTAGGTCGTGGCTGGAACACTGAATGCCAACCAGCATCACACCTTCCAGTTCTGGGGCCACTGGTGAAAGCACAGTGGGGCAAGGAGTCTCTCCTGGCTGGAACCAGAGGGTAGGAAGAGCTGTCGGGATGACCATCAAAGCCACCAAGATGTGGGTCGTGTCCCTGCTGCCCCCTGGGGTCATGGTCATGGAAGCACTGGGCATCCGCCTGGGCACCGGTGGGGTGAAATGGCACATGGCTCCCTGGGACCCTGGCCCTGGGCACCCTCTCCCACACAGGTTTCATTTCTGCTGTTTGTCACCGGGACCTGGCTGCGGCTCAGCGTCATGGTCACGAGAGGGCCACGCTGCCTTCTCCAGAGGCAAGACCATAACGAGGGACGTGGTGCAAAGCAAGGGCTTGGATGGTCGGGAAACCGCCGCGCCCCCACAGCGCTCCCCGGTGGCCTTTGTGGGCTGCTGCGCCGCTCTCACGTTCGCCTTTGCGTTCTGCCGGGCCGGGCCCTGTGCGGCCGCCGTCGGTGGGCGGGGCCGGAGCGGCGCCGGGGCTGGGCGGTGCGGCCGCGCCGCCCGGGGCAGGAGCGGCGGCGCCGGGGCCATGGGGAACCTCTTCGGGAGGAAGCGGCGGAGCCGCGTCACCGAGCAGGACAAGGCGGTGCTGGTGAGGGCGGAGCTGGGCTCGGCGCGGTGGGGCGAGCTGGGGGAGCCCTGGCACCGGAGACAGCCAGGCCGGGGCGCGGAGAAAGCTGGGCCGGGGCCGCGGAGGAGGCAGGGCCCGTCTCGGTCAGCGCCGGCGCGTTCCGCTGCGCAGGGAGCGCTGGAGCCGCTGTCACCGGGCCTGCCGCCGCCCTGCTCGGCCTGAACTTAGCCCTCGAGCGGCTGCCAGCTCCGGGGCGCTCTTACTGCTGCTGCTCGCCGAACCCCCGCGCAGCTGAGGGGGCACGGAAGGGTGGAGGCGGCGAAGCGGGGCGATCCTGTCCCTTTAACGGCGGCTGCTGGTGTAACCCCTGTTTCTGGCACGGCGGGAAGAGACCGGACCCGTGCGAGAGGGCAGGAGGGTTGTAGGAGCGCTCCGGGAGCGCTGGGACCATCCGGGCTCAGTTGTGACTGTCTGCTCCTCTCCGTCCTGCAGCAACTGAAGCAGCAGCGGGACAAGCTGAAGCAGTATCAGAAGCGGATAAGCCAGAACCTGGAGCGGGAGCGAGCCCTGGCCAGGCAGCTGCTGAAGGACGGCAAAAAAGAGTGAGCCAGGACGGGTCCTCTCTGCCAGGGGGTGCTGAGGTCTGGCCCGAGCAGGGAGTGTCAGTCCCAAACTCGGGATTGTTTCTCTGGAAATGAAGTTACTGACTCCTTGGTATCTATGAGCTGTGGGGGTAGTTACAGAGTCTTCTTTCAGGAAGGAAGCTTACTTTGATGTTTAATACTTAAACCTATGAGAGGCTGCCCATGTTCCATGGCTGGTCTTAAATCAGGTGGTCAAAGAGTGCTTCTTTACCACAGTGCCAGTGGCACATCCAGATGCTGTGTAAGTGGCCATCTCTCACCTCATTTGCTGTCTGCATTGTAAGCCTTTTGCCCAGAGACTGTGGTTTACTTTGCTCCAGCACAACTGCCCCAGGGAAATCTTAAATCCACAGCACACACCTCTAAATTTTCAGGCACTGGATTAGCAGATTTATGCTTTAGTTGCTCATTTTTATACTTCCCAGGAGCAGTTCAGAGTTGTCCTTTAGTTCACACATGAGTTCTTTCCTATTTTGGAAACAGGCATGGCTTTGATGTGATTCTTTTAGGCTTATTTGCTTTCATCTGTGCTGAGATTTCCTGCTCCTGTTTTCCTTCAGGAAAGCTATGCTCTTGCTGAAGAAGAAACGCTACCAAGAGCAACTTCTAGACAAAACAGAAAACCAAATCAGCAACTTGGAGAGGATGGTGAGTGAGCAGCTGGCTCTGTGTGCCCAGTGTGAGCCTTTTGTCTCCTGTCGATGTTCCTCTTGATTGTGTGGAATCACATTTTAACTGTCAAGCCCTAAGAGGTCTTCTGAAGGGCAGGTGTCTGAAATTCTACATGTGTCATGACTTAGTATCATAGTATCAGTCAGGGTTGGAAGGGACCACAAGGATCATCTAGTTCCAACCCCCCTGCCATGGGCAGGGACACCCCACACTAGATCAGCCTGGCCAGAGCCTCATCCAGCCTGGTTTTAAACACCTCCAGGGATGGGGCCTCGACCACCTCCCTGGACAACCCATTCCAGGGTTTCACCACTCTCATGGTGAAGAACCTCCTCCTCACATCCAGCCTGAATCTCCCCACCTCCAGCTTCATTCCATTCCCCCTAGTCCTATCACTACCTGAGATCCTGAGAAGTCCTTCCCCAGCCTTCCTGTAGCCCCCTTCAGATACTGGAAGGCCACAGTGAGGTCACCTCGGAGCCTTCTCTTCTGCAGACTGTACAGCCCCAACTCCTTCAGTCTGTCCTCATAGGAGAGGTGCTCCAGCCCTCTGATCATCCTTGTGGCCCTTCTCTGGACACCTTCCAGCACCTTCACATCCCTCTTGTAATAGGGGCTCCAGAACTGGACACAGTACTCCAGGTGGAGTCTCACCAGGGCTGAGTAGAGGGGGAGGATCACCTCCCTCGACCTGCTGGCCACACTTCTTCTGAAGTCTCTGTCCCTGAAGGACCACGTGGGGAAGCTGTTTTGCATCTCGGGGGGGGGATTATGTGTTAAACACATGGTTTGTAAATTGCTCAAACCTTAGTCACAGTATGGACAGCTGCTGTAGAAGCTTCCTTGGGCTTGTCACTGTAGCTTGATTTCAGAAATGGGCGTGATTGTCCAGGAAGCTGTGGCCTCAGCTGTGACTGTCAGCTAGAAAGTCAGTTCCAGGGCTGCTGGGAATGTTTCTGCAGGTGCCTGTGCTAGAGCTTTAGACTATGGGTATAATTGAATCCTCTGTTCACTGGAGAAAGAAACTTGACTGATGCCTTCACAGAGTTTCCCTGCAGATTGTGGCAGTCTGTGTCTGGCTGATGACAGCAATGTGGCAGCCTGTGATGCTTCCCTTGGTCCTTTCTGTTTCAGGTCCAGGATATTGAATTCACCCAGATCGAAATGAAGGTCATTGAGGGTCTGAAAATAGGCAATGAATGTCTGAACAAAATGCACCAGGTGGGTATCACCAAGTCAGCTGGGCACAAGCTTGCTTTGGACTGGGCCAAGTCCTGGCTGTTTGTGGCTGGCTCCCTGCACTCACACCTGGATTTTGGCTCTTTTATTTTTCAGGTTATGTCAATAGAAGAAGTAGAAAGAATAATAGGGGAAACCCAGGATGCTGTGGAGTACCAGAGGGTATGTACTCTGTGTGTGTGAGTAGCTGTGAGCAGGGCCTGCTGCCATCCAGAGTTCCTCTGGTGTGTGCCTTGTGTCAGAAGTGATCAGACTGGGAAGGAAATCTCAAGTGCTGCAGAACAATGTGCTGTTGGTTTTCCTGAGTACTCCTTCACCCCACATTTATGTTGTTCTGTGTGCCTGTACCAGCTCCAGAGCTGCTTCTGCTGGGCTGTGGCTGACTGGAGCATGTCTTGTCCTCTGTTTCATAGCAAATAGACGAGCTGCTGGCTGGCAGCCTGACTGAGGAAGATGAAGATGCCATTCTAGAAGAATTAAACACTATTACTCAGGTAGGCCTGCTGTTCTGCAATTACTTTAAATCCACCTTTCCAGGATGCTGTTTGTGACAGAGGGGACAGTGTCTTGTTCCCCACTCAATAACTTATTTCCTGACAGAATCTGTTTCCCCTGTTTGCACCTATGAACTGTTGTGTTCATCAAAGATCAAGCTCATTGATCCACACACAGAGGTCATTCTCCAACAGGATACTTTTAAGAGTTGTCCTTTGTTTGCTGTCTGTTACAGTCAGCTGATCTCTGTGCTTGCTGGGTAGATGTTCCACTTCACTAGGTGAAGATCTCCAAAGCTCTGGGTGATGCCCAGGTTGCAGTACTCAGTGACTGTGGTCATCTACAACCATCTCTGGTGTCTGTGGCTCTTCCAGACACTAGGTGGAGAGGCTCTGCAGCTGGCATTGGTTTGAGGAGGCTCACAGCTAATACAGGGCCCTCTTAAGTCTCATTTAATAACCAGAAAACCCTCACTGGGCAGTACTGAAGGCCACAACCCTTGCTGCAGACCAGACGTCAGCTCATTTGTGGAATCTCTTACATTGTCACTCGGTTCCCAAAGAGTCTTTGCAGCAAACTGTGCTGTGAGGGTCTGTGCTGGTGTGTGGGGTTTGTGTCATGTGTTGTCTTCAATGTTCTTGCAGGAACAGATGGAGCTTCCAGAAGTTCCTTCAGAGCCCCTTCCAGAAAAGATCCCAGGTATGCTTTCTCTGTTTGCTCTGCAGCTTTGGCTTCTCATGCTCAGTTCCATCCCATAGTTTGAGACCCTTTCCTATTGTAAGTGTTGGCCTAGCAAATGTGAAGGAGCATTAACTTCCTGGTGTAAAGCCCTGCTTACCTGGGCTGTGTGAGCTTACTTCATGGCAGCCCTGACAAATCCAGCTGACCAAAGGGAACCCAAGGCTCAAGTCTCTTCGTTCAGTCAGCATCTGGTCATTGTTCTTGAGGAGTTCTGTTGTATCTGCTGTTCTCAAGTCACAGTTTGTGCTTGCTGTGGGACAGCCAGCTGATTTGAAACACCCTGTGGATGTTCTGTTTTGGAGCTCCATGAGGACCTCTCTGCATGACCCATGCATAGCTCTCTCACACCACCTTGAACTGCTCCCTGCCTGTCATCCCAACACACAGGAGCAGGGCAGGAGCACCTTTTGGTAGCCATAGCTAGTGGCCTCCACACTGCACAAACCTGGATTCCATGGAGGCTCACCACTGCTTGCAGCTCTGGGGACCTTGCTCCGGGTAACAACAGTCATGTGGAGCTGGCTGGATGAGGACTGCAGGAGTCCCACCGTTCCAGGACTGGTGGAACACAAGCTCTGCACAACTGATGATGTGTGTGAGTTTGCTCCTGAGCAATCCAGAACCTCAGCAATGGGATTTGGTCAGCTCCATGTGAAGAGGGAAGTGGGAGAGAGCTTCTGAAGCAGTGACCAAATGACCCATGATGACCTGGTGAGCAAGGAGCCTTCGTAGAGCATCACCAGATGTCTGCCCGTGCTGGAGAACTGAAAGTGAAACCTACTCTTGGAGACAAGCAGTGAGGTGGAGCTGGGCTTGGCTTAGAAGGAAAACTGCTCAAGAATTTATTTCCTGGGACAGCAGAACACAGAACCATAGGTTTGCAGAAGCTGGACCATCTCAGCTTGTGGAAACCAGGGGCTGTAGAGGCCATTTCCTCTGCGTGCAATCTGCCTGGCAGACAGCAGCGCTGTGGGGAATGGGGCTGCCTTCTTTTTAGTGCTTGTTTAGTAGTAAACACAGATCAGATGTCGCCTCTGTGCTGGCAGCAGGGTGGCCAAACAAAATACCATTGCTTCTGCTGCTTGCAGCTGGTTGAGCCTCATTTAGACTCATTAGATCAAAGGGGTGAGGGGAAAAGTTTGTCTGCTGCTCCCCTCTGAGAAGCCACTGCCCTAGATCAGTGTCACTGGGCTGGTGGCTTTCCAAGGTTGTGTTTGGTGTGTCCTGAAACTGTGTTAGTTCTTCAGGTGCTGTGAAGAAGGAGCATGCTCAGTGTGAGAGTTATTTATAACAAACTTTTATTATCTCAGTGACTTTGCAGGTGCTGTGCTGCGAGCACTTACTGCTCTACAGAGGAGTGAATTCTGAGTCCTAGTTCTTCCTCAGGAGGTGACTGGAGCCTGTTTGCATTCTCTGTTTCTGTAACAAGTTTCTTTTTCTTCCACAGAAGCATCACCCATCAAGAACAGGCCAAAACCAGAACTGGTGGCAGCATCTTAACTCCCACTGCTGGGGATTCCCCCACATAACTCGCACCCAGGACAGTTTGCCCTCCCAGCTTGTGCTGGGGACAAACAATGCCTTGGCAGCATCCCAGCTGTGCTGGGCAGATCACGGAGCAGGATTCCCCCTGCAGAGGGGGGAACCTCAGCAGATCTTTTGCTCTTGTATCAAGATTATTTTCTAGTGCTTTCTCCTTTTTTTCTTTCTTTTGTAACTTACATTCTAAACTCACTCAGCTGTGCTGTCTCTGGATTAAACAGCAACTCTCCAACTTCCAAAGCCAAATGCTTTCCTTAGGTTTGATGGCAGTGGTGGAGCTGCCTTTGCTCTGACTGAACCCCCAGGAATTCCCACCCTTGGGAGCATGTTTAAAGCTGCTGTCCTGGGCATCCAGCTGGGCAACAGCAAGCCACTGCCCTCGAGAGCTTTCCAGACCACGCTGGTGTCTGCACTCATCTTGGTCTCTTTGCTTTTCCTTTGCTGACTGTGGAAGGGCTGCCAGTGTCTCTTGTCCTCCTGTAAACCTGGCTGGTGTGCCCGAGGTGCTGAGAGGGCATGGGCAGAGCGCAGGCAGCCTGGGAGAAGGCTCTGGCCTGAGCTTACACAGGCAGCAATGCTCCCTGCTGGGGTTGGAAACGGTTGTCAGCCTTGTGTACAGCCAGCCTGTGCAGGAGGGTGGGCTGAGCAAAATTCAGTCTTCTCTTGGCTTTGTGTCCGTGGGCAGCAGTGCTGAGGGGGGGAAAAGGCTGACCTCCGTGTGAGGTGAAGAGCTGCCCTCAGGCTAGGTGAGAGTCAGAGGCAGTTGGTAACAATTCCCCTGCAGATCCTGCTCAGCCTGCCCACTTCTGGTAACCCCTGATGCTGAGTGAGACCTGGGGTGACAGAAATCTGAGGAGCCTCTTAAAATTGCAGCAAGGAGTCTGCTGCCTACTTGATGAGCCAGGAGTCATCCCCTGTTGGCTCTGCACCATCATCAGAGTTCACCTTCGCAATGTTCAGATCGATTCTGCTTCCAGCTGTCAGCCTGTGTTTGATGTTTCCTCACAGAGCTGGAGACAGGAAAGGTCAGGCTGGAGTGAACACGAGGCTTGTTCTGCTCTAGACATGAGGCATAAAGCTTCTTAAATCAACACTCCAAAGACTCTGCTTTCTGAGTGGTTAGAGGGGATACCTCCTGAGCCCTCTCTGGAGGACAGTCTGGTGCTTCACATGGTGCAGTGAGGCACTCAGCTCTGCTTGGATAGTGAAGTGGTTGCAAAGCTGCCTGGCCAGCCAGGTGGTTGGGCAGATTTAGCTGTTCTTGGAAACAAGCTGGCTTGCCAACTTGCAGATGCTCTTCAGGACACTGCGGAACTTTGTTTATTACATTTTGAAGCCACAATCCTTAATCCTGTTCTGTGACAGCAGAAGAAGGACCAGGGGGTCCTTGGAGACACTCAGTGACTGCCTTTGGGGTTCTGTGATCTGGTGCTAGACAATAAGTGATCCCAGAGCCTGTGCTGCTTGTCAGGTGTTGTGGGCCAGCAGCAGCTCTGGGTTTGGGTAATGCTTTCTGTGTCACCTCTGTTTGTTATGTTCCAAAGACTGGCTGGGGCATCCTCGTCCTCCCATGTGTGTCTTCAAGGCAGCAAGCACCTTGGAGCTGCTCTAGTTTCAATTCCTCTGTGCTCTCTCATGTTTCACAGCAAAGCTGGGGCCCCACCAGCCTTGGAGCCCTGTTTACTAGCTTCAATGAACAAAAACCTCTCTCTGGAATGGGCAGAGCAGATTTAAGCTGCTCCGTGGGCTTGTGCTGAACGTGCTGGTTGCCCTGGCCGGTGCTGGAACTGTCAGACCTTTCACCCTGCTCTCATCTGGAGCTGCGAGGGGTCAGGGCTGTGTCCTGCTCCACCCCTGTGGTTTTGTCACCGAGCCAGGCTGTAGCTCTGCAGCGGGCGGGCCGTCCTGTCTTGTAATTCGTGCTTGTTCCACCTGAGGGCGCCCTGTCCTCACCAGCGCCCTGGTGGTCGAAGGTTTTTTTCTGCAGCTGTTTTCTTCCAAGGCTCCTTCAGCTCGTCGCCAGCCTGGTGTCAGCCTCGTCCCTTTTCTCTTATTTAACCTCTAACTCCCAGGAGTGACTGCTGGGCTCTCCTAATAAGGTCTTGAAGGGACCTTTCCTGGGAGCCCGGCCTCTCTCGCTAGCACTGTGTAAACCCTGTCAAACAGGGCTGACACACATGCCCAGCCAAGGAGGAAGGGAGGGAGCACCACAGTCCCCGTGCTCCAGTTTTCTGCCTCATGAAGGTCCTGGCAGCAGGAGAAATAGGAGTCAACTCTCCCCCGGGAGACTGCAGTGAGGCTGTGCTGGGTCATGGTGCTGCTGGTGCTGTCTGTGCTCTTGGGTGGAAGTTGGTCCAGGAGGAAGCAGGGTTAGTGCTGAAAGGGTTACTGCAGCCTCTTGGATTTGTTAATACAGTAAAGAGGCCGTTTACTGAGCCAACAGGAAAGTTTGGAGCAGATTGCCAACAGCTTCCTCTTCTAATCCCTGCACCAAACAGATTGTACTGTGTCTCCTTGAGAGGAAGAGCCAGGAGTGCTGTGTGACCTCTGTGGTGTGCTCTAACAATAAACTGTTCCAATGGTTCCACTGATTCCTCTCCCAGCCTCGTGTTTTCACAGAAAATGTTTTGGATGAGCAGGAGTTGCCTTCCTCCTCCCTCCCCTTCTTTACTCCCTGGTCCTGGGGGAGATGTGGGCAGGAAATTTCAGAACAAGCTCCATGTGTGAGAGAAAAACAATCCTGTGTGCAGGATGGCCCAGGAGGGAACTCGTCTGTAACCCACAGCAGTGGTGCCCTGGCATAACCCTGAGCCAAGTCCAGAGGAGCCAGAGGGCTATTTGAGATCCTGTGCACTATCCAATACTGCTGCAAGGGTAGAGCAGCCCCTGCCCTGCCCTCATCACCCACGAGCCAGGAGCAGGGCAGGTACCCTTGGGGCCCCCTGCAGAAGTGATTTCCAGGGGAAAAGGAGGCAGGAGTGAGGGGCTGGATCCCAACAAGGGGGGAGGATGTTTGCAAAGGCAGCTTTCCCACTCCTGGGTTTACAGCAAAGCTGCACAGGGTGGTGGGATTTGGTTTGGGCAGGAATGTCTCTGGAATTGTTTACAAACTGAACTATGAACAGTCCTGGGTGCTGGACTCACAGGGAGCCTGTGGCTCTGTTGCAGTCACAGGGCTTGGGTCTGATCTTCCTCAGCAGGATTTCCTGCTTCCATCTCGGTAGAATTGTCCAACCACCCCCAGCAGCCAGTGCAGGACCCCCTGTGTGCAGCTGCCACCCAGTTCCCAGAATGACAGAGTGGTTTGGGTGGGAAGGGACCTTTCAAGGCCATCCAGTCCACCCTTCTTGCAGGGAGCAGGGACATCTTCACCTAGATCAGCTTGCTCAGAGCTCCATCCAACCTGACCTAGAATGTTTTCAGAGATGGGGCTCTACCACCTCTCTGGGCAACCTGTGCCAGTGTCCTACCACCCTTACAGTTTCCCCTGGCTGTGGTTCTCGAGGCAGGCTGTGCCTCACCACCCCTACACTTCCCTATGGCTGTGGTTCTTGAGACAGGCTGTGCCACACCACCTACACTCAGCACAAGTGCAGGACAAGGAGCTGGGGGAGGGGGGATGGACTCTGAACCATGGGCTGGTCCTTGTTATTTCAGATTTATGTCTCCTCTGGTGGTGGACTCTCCCTGCCTGGGCCAGCTGCACCCTGGACAGTAGCTCAGGCCCCCTCCCATCCTGTCCCTGCTATGGGATGTGCTGGGGTTCCCCTGTCCCTGGCACAGCAGCTGCTCCCTGTTCAATGGTGTTTAATTAACACTCCCTTGTACCCACTCAGCTGTGGCAGCAGGGTGGGAGCTGGCACCCCATGGCGTGAGCTGAGCGTGGAGCTCTTCCAGCTGTGTTTTGGTTGGCCAGATGTTTACTCAAATAGGAGTGTCCTCCTTTGGAGAAAGTCTTTCAGGCCAATGTAGCTCGTTGCTAATTAAACCCTGGAGAACAAAAGCAACCTCCTGCTGCTGCTTCCTGTGCCACCCCCAGGCAGCCTCCCCACTGCCCCCAGTCCTGGCACAGCCCTGGCCTCTTGCCAGAGGCACCGGAGGGGTTTGGGCCACCAGCCAGACCTGCCCATGACAGGCACAGCACGTGTGAAGGTGACAGTGGATTCCAGTCCCTTAATGCTTACAGGAGCAGGTGATTTGTTCCTCCTGCTGGAGTGGCTGCTGGAGTCTCTGTGGCACTTCCAACGTGCCAGCTCCAGTCCAGTTTAACGTGACTTGGGTGGCAATGCAGGATCATCACCTGGCACAGGAGGAAGCAGCTGGGGGAAAGGAGAAGCTCTGTTAGGAGCTTCCAGTCCCTTGCTCTGCTCCACAGAGAAAGTCCCTTTCTAGGGGCACACTGGCTACAGCTGCCCTTGGCCCATGGGCTCTGCCCCCATGCCAACACCCCTGGCATGGGGGCTGTGGGGGAGAGGGCACCGCTGCCAGCGTTATGCAAGTGGCATTGCCTTTAAATAGCCTCAGTGCTGCCCAGAAGGCAGCAGGGCATTGGCTTGCTGGGGCTTTGTTTGCTTCCTCTGCAGCCCACCCCCACCACACCCAGAAAGTTGGCTAGAAGTTGGTATGGGCCAAAGGCCTCCTTGCCACCCCAACAGCCTGGGAGCTTCTCCCCCCTCTTCGTTAAACAGCAGCAGCCCTTTCACTGCTGTTTAACTCAATTGTGTAACACAGCCAGGCTGTGGCAGAGTCCTGACAGTTTCTATGCCAACACAGCTGGGTGGCAGCACTGCCTGGGGGGGGGGGGGAGGCAGAGAGGCTGCCTGCCCCCTCATGGCATGGCTGCACCTCCCCAAAACAGCTGCATACCCCTAAAACAGCTGCACACTTTGACACAACTGCAACCCCCCAGAACATCTGCACACAACCAGCTGCACACCCTGCCGTGACTGCACACCTCCAAACCAGCTGCACGCTGGCATGGCTGCACCTCCTAAAACAGCTGCACACCCCCAAACCAGCTGCACACCCCCCACAGAGCTGCACACCCCTGACCCAGCTGCATGTCCTGACACGGCTGCATGCCCCACTGCTTCAAATATTTGCTGGAACACCCATGGAAGACAACTGGGCACTGAAAATCCCAGCGGCAGCTGACTTGTGGGCATTTCCTTTGGGTCGGCACCTTTTGGCACAAGTGAGCTCAGAGCTGTGGCTGGGGTGCTTGGCACAGGGGGCATCAAGGCAGCCCTTGGGCACAGCTGTCCCTGCAGCCCTACTCGGTGACCCCTGGGCAGCCGCTTCCACCCCACTGGGAACAACCTCACGGTGTCCTTTGTCCTCCACCCTCCTTGGCAAACAGCGAAGTCAGGACCAGGCGCTGCAGAGGTCCCTGCTCCCTGCAGGGCTTAGAGTAGATGACCTTCGAAGGTCCCTTCCAACCAAAATCCTTTCAATGATACTTTAGAGCTGTTTGCAGCAGGGTTCTGCACTTTTCTTTCTCCTCCTCCTCTTCAGCACCCTACACCCCGAGCTCGCCTTGCCCTGCATGGGAGGGATGAGCCCGAGGAGCAGGGTGCTGGTGGGGGCAGCACTGGTGGTGGTTTGTTTTGCACTCAAAGCCTCACAACGCCAACTCCTCCTCCAGCCCCCGGGATGCAGGCTCAGAACCGCGGGGAAGCGGCCGCTGGCTCCTTCCTTTTCCCTGCTCGCATATTTCAAGTGGCCCTGGTGTCACGCTGAGTCACCAGCGGAGAGATGGAAGAGGCTTTGGCAGAGAACAAGCCCGAGGTTTGATAGTTCATCTCGGGGGGTGGGGTGGGGGGGAATCAGCACAATTTCCTAATTAGAGCAGCGATGGGAACAAAGCAGATTTGTTAGAGAGCTGCACGGCGGAGCTGGGGAATGTGACCTTTGCTGGCTCTCAGTGCCAGACTGGAGCTGTCGGTGTACAGTGGTGCTTGGCAGTGGCTGAAATGCTTCAGCAGTGACTGCTCTGACTTAGGAGAGCCATAATTTCACCTTCTAGGGGCAGCCAGACCTGTTGCCAGAGTGTGTCTGATGTGGAAGGAGTCCCTGGGTCACTCTGCTTTGCTATTTTTACCCCAAACCTGGGCTGGTTTCCCTGCCCTGCAGTGGAATGTGGCTCCTCAAGTCATAGCAGAGGGCACACACTGGGTGTCTCTGAAGGGCCAGTGCTGTGGGGTGACTGGTTGTCCCCAGCCCTTTGGGTGCCACTCAGCCAGCCCAGCTGCAGGGCCATCTGCTCTGGGCATGGGCTCCCAGCTGCAGGATCAGGCTGTGTAGGAGAGCTGAAGCTGGGTTGCACTTGGGGCTGGAAGGAGTTGCAGCCAGACAGTGCATGATTAATTAGCAAGAGGAGGAAACGAGCAGAGACCAGTCCCAGGGCTGTGCCTAAGCCTCTGAATCAGGAGGAGACAATGCTCCTGCAGAGCCCATCTGTGCAGAAAGCCTGGACGCCGAGCAGGAAGCTGGGCGGCCTTGAGACTAGAAGAGAAGAGGTAGGAATGGCTTCACATGCTTCAGTCCTGAGAACCAGCATTTGTGTGCAGCCTGGAAGCTGGTCAGGGTTGTGACAGCCTGACCAGGCCTGTTTGACAAGGCCATGGAATGAGCAAAGGTGACCCACGGTGCCATGGGGCTGGGGTCTCATGCCAGCCCAGAGCTGTGTCCTCTTGACAGAAAGGAAGAAGTGGCACGGGGCAGGTGATGACAGTGGGGCCTGACCCTGTCCCTTCATCCTTGTCTCTGTGACCTGCCCCTCTGCAGCTGACTGATCCTTCTCAGACTGAGTAGGGCTGGGTAGGGTGGGAGGAAGCACCCAAAGGTCCCTACAGCACTCAAAGGTCCCTACAGTACCCAGTGGTACTGTGCAATGCATGGGCTGGGGGCACTGCCCCATACACTTCCCCAAGTTCAGCAACGTGATGCCAAATCCCATAAACTATTCCTGTTATTCCCAAGTATCCCCAGAGATCTCCTTAGCAAGCTGTAATTCAGCATTACTCACCCATGAAAGCAGGAGCTGGGGCAGAGGAGGAGCAAGAGGGGCTCTGGGCTGCTCAGCAGCCTGGGAATGGGGCCCCCAGCACATATTGAGGCACCTCTGGAGCACACCAGTCCCCTTCCTGCTCCCATGCCAGTGTGGCTTAGCACAGGTTGGCTTTGCTGTTTGCCTTGGAGCTGAGATTTCTCCCTTCTCAGCCTTCCCTGCTCCCTGAAAAAGGCAGCATGGCCAGGGGCTCATCTGTCTCTCCCAGGCCAGTGCCATCTCAGCCACCCCTTCCTTGCCTCTCCCATCCCACTCGGTGCCTCTGCTCCCTCCATCTTCCCAGTCCCCATCACAGCTCGCTGCATCCGCAGCGCTTTGTTCTCCCACCCACTCCCTGTTTCCTCCGTCATTCCGGCTCCTCCCTGCGCTTGCTCTCCCCAGGAGCCTCCCAGGAGAGCTGAGGCTCCTCCATGCCGGCTCCCTCGCATTCCCATGCAGCCTGGCCTGTGTCATCCCCGCTGGAGCTGCTTGGTTCTGCCCACATTCCACCCGCAGCCATCCCCACAGGAACCAGGAAGGGTGAGGGTCTGCAAGGGACACACCAGCAGGTGCCTGCCCCCCCTCAAGCAGAAGTTTGGAGCTCTGGGACACGCTCTGGCCACGCTGTGGCTTTATTTTAACCAGGCAGGCAGCTGCTCCAAGCTTTGAACTGGGCACAAGAGCATCCCAGGCACCTACCAACAAAGCTCTGCCTTGCATCCCACTCCCTTAGGGGTGGAGCAGGGGGATCCAGGGGAGTCCATCCCCGCAGCTGAGTGCTCCGTGTTGATTTATTTATTGCCACCGGTGAACCTGAGACCTGAGACCGGGTCCCAGCCCCAGCAGCCAGCCCAGGCTGCCTGTGCCTGCCTGCCAGCCGTGCCAGTGAGGGCAGAGCTGCGTTCCCAGGCCAGGCTGAGCTCAGCCCTCGCCGTGAGCAGGACCACGTGCGCCGAGGCAGCCAGCGACAAGGAGAGAGCTGCTGCGTCACATCGGGCAGCAGAACTCTTCCTGGGATACAAATACCTGGAAACAGCAGCTCACGCTGCAGGGAAGCTCGGTCAGAGGCCGCTCTCAACGGGATTAGGGAAATGTGCTGGGAACGATGGGGACCAGTTCCTCTGCTGTGCCTCAGTTTCCTTCTTAGTAACATACTCCTGAGCTGTGCTGTCACCCGCAGGAGTCCCGGGAGGGAGGGAGGGTGTGCAGGCAGGAGCTGGAAATTGCTCTTGCTGCCGTTTCAGGCTCGGTGCTGGATCGCAGTGCTGCAGCTCCCACCCGGTGAAATGAGAGCCTGAATTGTTCATCCTCTGCTAATCCCCAGTAAATGGCTTTACTTGCTTTGCGGCTTGTGCTCGGGGGGATTTAACCGGCTAAGAGCTGCTGGTGCACGCAGGGAACCTCCAGGTTTCTGACAACTTTGAAGTCCTGACCCTACAAAGCAGAAGGTTTGAATCTGTGTGCCTCGGTGTAGCACGGGGAGCAGCATCAGTGCTCAGTGCTGCTCGCTCAAGGTGCCTGTGGGGAAGGGGTCAGCACTCACCTGCACAAGCGGTGATGGTGCTGGCCAGGCACTGCAGCTGCTCCCAGCTCCTACTGGCACCCAGGGGGTGATGACCATGTTGCAGAGGGAAGAGCCATGTTTGGGTGGGTGGCTGCAGGACCCAGGTTTTGGTGGGGGGTTTTCCACCCCCAGCTCCTGCAGAGGTGCTCAAAACCAAGCAGGAGCCAGTCTGGTGTTTACAGATTCACAGACTACATCAGCGTGGAAGGGACCTTCAAGGTCATCTTGTTCAACCCCCTTACAGTCAGCAGGGACACCTCCAGCTAGGGCAGGCTGCCCAGGGCCACACTGAGTCTGATCTCAACTGTCTCCAGGATTGGGCCTTGACCAGATCCTTGGGCAACCTGTTGCAGTATTTCACCACTCTCGTTGTGAAGAACTTCTTCCTTATGTCCAGCCTAAATCTCTCCTCCAGTTTCAAACCATTGCTACCCCAAATCCTATCTCTACAAGGCCTTCTAAACAATCCTTCCCCAGCCTTCCTATAGGACCCTCCACCTGCTCATCAGTGAGGCAGAAGCCCAAGCTGAGCAAGGTGGGTGGGGTAAAGCACGTCCTGTACTCACAGCTGGGTTGGTTTTGCCCAAACCTGATTCCCCAGTGAGCCCCTCTCTTTCCCCACAGCTGTCAGGAAAACCACATTTACATTGTTTTGGAGCTAACTCACTCCTGTGCAGCATGGAGAGGGCTCACAGCAGAGCAGCAGGGCTCTGATAGGGAAGCCATCTGTGAGACACAAAGCACGGAAATTTCCTGGGGATCTCTTTAACAGGGGGATGCTGGAGGACATGTGCCTGCCCTGCACTGGGCTCTGGGCAGGGGTTGCTGACGGGGCCTGGCTTCAGCTGTTCCTCTCAGGACCTAGCAAAAAGAAGGAAAAAAGGCACTTGTGGGGATGTCAGCTCAAGGTGTGTGTGTGCAGGGAACAGAGCAGCCTCTGCCCTAGGCCTCACGATGGGACCATGCTGGACAAGCAGGTGGGTTAGAGATAGAGATTGCTTCTACAGCCTGGCATCTACAAAGGTGCCTTGGTCCTTGCTTGGTTTCTCCTATTCTGACACCATCTCTCTTCTTTCAAGGTGCTGAGAAGTGAACAGTGACCACCCAGAGCTGCTCCCGGTGGTGTATCACCCACCCATGCCCCTTGGCAGAAGCACTGGAGGGATGGCAAGAGCCATGGGACTGCGTTTCTGTTTCCTCCTCTCTATCACCTGGTGGTGACACATCACATTCAAAGGCATGAGGCATTATAACTCACTTTTATTTTTCCCTCTCTTCTGTGTCACAGGAAACTTTTCCTGAGGTGTCCAGCTCCCGCTGACCCCAGGCAGCATGGTTTTCCCCTCCCTGGGCAGCTATGCCACCCTGCAGCCACCTCCCTCCCCACGCAGCCACCGCACCCACCTGTGGAGGCATTTTGGTGAGCAGTGAGCACATGTCCACCTCAGTGGCAGCCCAGAGGAGCTGTTGTCCACAACTGTGTACCACCGTTGCCCTTGGCCATCACCACCCCAGCATGGTGCTGGGACATGTGACCTGGCCGGGAGAGCTGGCACGGTGCCATGCTGCTAATTAAGAAGGAACCTAATGAAACCTTGAAAATAGCACAATTTCCTCCCCACACCTGCAGCCGAGCGGGGTGGATTACATAAGTTGGTGTTGCCACAGCAACTTCACTCCACCCGGGGCTGGAGGTGCCCAGTGCTGTGTGTGCTGATGTGCTGTCACCCCAGGGAGGGACCCCGATTTTGCAAAGGGGAGGGATTGCTCCAGTGACAGGGACGTGTGCCAGCTCCCAGGCTGGCAGGGCTGGGGCAGGGCAGGGCTGCTGCGTGTTTATCCTGCTGGTGCTCCAGGTCTGGCACGGTGGGTTTCCCATATAGCACCCACCAGGTTTGGCTCCTCCAACACAGCCTTCATGGTGGAAGGTCCCCACCTTCCAAAAGTCACGAGAAGCACCAGGAGTTGCCACAGGGATGCAGGTAACCCGTGAAGGACTCTGACACCATGGTTACCCTGGGCACGCTCCAGCTGCTGCCAAGCCCCAGGGAGTGAATCACCCTGACAAAAAGTCAGCTAGCAACACAAATAATAAATAAATAAAGCAAGCAAGCAAGCAAAGCAAATGTTACAGCACGAGGCAACAGCAGGTTTTCCTCCTGTGAATTCTGTGAACTCCCAGGGTGCTCTGGGAGGCTGCAGGGTGGCAGCTCCGCCCTGGGCTCCGGCACAGCCTCATGGCACAGGGGTGGTATGGGCAGTGTGAGAAATATTGGCAGCACAGGCACTGTGGGGGATATGGGCAGTAGGGACAGTATGAGAAATATTGGCAGGATGGGGAAGATGGGCAGGATGAACAGGATGAAAGTATTGGCAGTATGGGCAATGTGGGGAGTATTGGCAGCATGGGGAGCACAGGCAGCGCAGGCAGTATGGACAGTAGGAGCAGTATGGGCAGCACAGACCAGCCCCGGGCAGCTTTTGTCAATCAAGGGGTTTTGACATGGTAGAAGCCAAGGGCCACTATGATTTGGCAAATCTGTGCCTTCATGAGAGAGTGAGAAGCCACTGGCAGCTTCCAGCCAAAGCCTCACTTTGGGACCAGAGGGCACAAGGCAGAAAGGTTTGCAGTAATCAAATTTCCTGGGGATAAGGAGAAGCAGAGGATGGCAGGAAAGTAGAGCGGCTGCCAGCGAGCAGCCCTAGATGCCAGAGATTCTCAGAGGGTCGTCCCAAAAGGGCCTATTTTATTATAAGAAATTACAAATCCTTTTATCTTCCTCACCAGAGGAACAGCTTGTTTGAATTGCTGGGCTGTCACACTGGAATTAGATGCAAGAACCCCCCACATCCATGACGTAGCGAAGAACTTACATAACACAACTAAAAATAAGGTGATGGAGATGCGGATGGAGGCACTCTCTTCCCGGACACTGGGGCTGAAACTCTTCACTGGCACTAGGAAGGCAGCAAGGTGCCAATGTCTGGCTGAGGGAGTGGCATCCCACCAGAGCTGACCAGCCTGGCCACTCGGGATTGAGTGAGCTTGAGTGGGGAAGGGGCACCTGAGTGGCTGCAGGCAGCTGGGCATCCCTCCTGGGAACGTTACCCGCATCAGCCTTGTTCCCAACTCCCCCCTGAGGTTACATCCCATCATTGTTTGTCTCTCTCAGGCTCCAGTGGGAATGGGTTAACCAGGTGCTCCAGAAAAAAATGGCAAAAACCCTTCTCAGGGGTTTTTAATTCTTCCCTGCCCTTTGGAGTGTGAAACCTCTGAGGGTGTAGAAGCCAAAATGGGACTCTGTGGCCAGAGTGAGTGGTTGCCTTCAGTGCCCACCTTGCTCCTCACCAGGGCTGGGATGGAGAGCCAGAGGCAGCATGGGAACAGAAAGGAGAAGTTTGGGGCCAAGGTATCAACCTGGGCTGCTTGGGCTCCTTGTTCTTGGAACTGATGGAGGAGATGACAGAAAAAAAACTTGCTTAGATGCTTAACTGTTTCACCACTCTTGCAGCAGAGAGCAGGGAGAGAAAGGTTTGGCCTGAGGGCCAGGATGAGACAGCTGGTGGCAGTTTGCAGCTGGAGCCTTCCAGATGTTTCTCGTCTGTATGGCCATAGGCATGGGGGGGACAGCCCCGGCCCTGTAAAGCTCTCTTTGAACCACAGACCTCACTGCAGAGTGGCAGCTGTGATGACACAGGGCACTGGCTCTGGGGCATTGTCCCACTCCTCATATCCCTCAGGACCTATGCAGGGTAGGGATGGGAAACATGGGGATCTGCAGCTTCAGTGTCCCCCAGGGAGGGCTGGGAAGGGCCTCCTGGGGGAATCCTGGTGTTTGAGGGGTGACAGGGTGTGAGCCTGGTTCTCCTGGCAGTGGGACAGCATGGGGACAGTGTGGAGGCAGTGAAGGGCTGCTGCTTCTTCTGCCTTGGGTCTCCCATGGGTCAAGCTCTGCTCCCAGCTGAGGACCAGCCCAGCAAGCTGTGCTGCGCTGTGCTCTCCGTACACCATGGTGACCACTCAGCCCTCTCCTGGCCTTCCTGGATGGCATCTGCTCTCTCTTCCCCACCACCCTTCACACCACCAGCTGCTCTTCTTCCAGCTGGTCCTCACCTGTCCACCCCACCCCACACAACTGGGAATGGGGCACAGCACCAGGGATAGGATGAGGTACAGCAGGGATGTGGAGTACAGAAAGAGATAGAGTGGGGTAAAGTAGGGATGTAGTACAGAGTAGGGTGAGCGATGATATGGGGGTGTGTAGGATAGGTTATGGGGTATGGAGGGGGTATGGGATGGGGAATGTGGGGTGTAGGGAGAGGGATGGGAGTGGGGTATGAGATGGAACACAGGGTGAGGAATGGGCTATGGAAGGGGTAGGGGATGGGGCACAGCACGATGCATCCCACCCGCCCCTCCTGCCCCACACCGAGCTTCGGCGCTGTCCCGCCGACCAGCTCGTCTCAGGCCAGGCTGTCCCGGCTCGGCCCAGCTCGGCTCGGCTCCTCCCCGCGGGGCGTATCCGGGCGGAGCGGGGCGGGCCGGGCCGGCGGGGAGCTGATAAAAAGCGTCGCGGCGGCCGTTCCGCGCTTCTCTTTTTCATCGCCGGCTGCTTCTACGCTGCTCCGCTCCGCACCGCTCCGCGCAGCCCCCGCCGCCCGCCCATGGTGCTGCCCGGCCCGCCCAGCATGTCCCGCTCCGAGGAGGTGCATCGCCTCACCGAGAATGTCTACAAGGTAAGCTTCTGCAACAAGTGTCCGCCCGGCACCCGGCATCGCCTTGTTTGGGGGGGAGGGATGTGCTTTTATTTCCCCCACACACACACCCGTTTATCCCCACCCTTCATCCTTCCATTGGCTGCGGGGGCAGAGCGGGCTGCGAGCGGACGGAGGACCGGGGCGGGGTGGGGGCGTTGGGGACATCGGGGGATGCCAGCACCGAGCGCCCGGAGCCAGTCGGGCTGGGAGCTGCTGCCGGGCCCTCGCGGCTCCGAAGCTGGGAGCGAGGAGCAGCCCCGGGCACCCCGAGCCTTTTCTCCGGTATCTCTAACCGCCCCTGGGCACCCCGATTATCCCTCCCAAGCCTTGGTTGAAGCCCCCCCGTGGGTGCAGGGCCCCGCGTGGGAAGGTGTGTAACCCCCACGGGTGAGCAGTGCTGTCCCCAGATCACCTCGGTCCAGGGCAGGTTTGGGCAATCCCTCGCTTTCCTGAAGCAATTAAAAGTGGTCAGAGCCTTTTCTGTGCCTTGAGCACATCTGGAGTTTGGGATCTCATGATTTTTATTTTTCCTTCTGCTTTGCTCCTGGTATTGTGAGAAAAATCAAATAATTTATGTACTTTAATTTTCCTGGTGAGGGGAAGTGGTTTCTGCTCTGCTGGGTCCTGTGACTGAGCCTAATAAAACCCTTCTAGCCTAACATGTAATGCAGGATGTCATTTGTTAAACTGGAGAGCTTGCATGATTTCCTGCATTTTAAGTGCTTAGATTGAATTACCTGGGAGCATAAAGCAGAAAAAAACACCACCCCTCTGAGAGAAAAAAAATCACTACCAACAAAAACTACCAAGGTAGTGAAGTTCTAAACTCTTGGACTGGGAGGATGTTGGGGCACAGCAGCTGTTTGGAGGAAGCTCACAACACCAAAAATGTGGCTGCTCTGAATGTAGAGCAGGTCTGTGAATGGAGCTTTGTGCCTGCAGCTGGGACTCTGGTGTCTGGGACACCCTCGTGCCCCCCAAACACAGTTGTGGGACCCAGGCTCACCACTGTCCTGGCTGCTCTTGGACCTGGGCAGAGCCTGGCACCATGGGTGGTGACCGTGTCACATCCCATGCAGGGCAGGAGCTGTTGCCTCCCAGGGAGCTGAGTGTTTGCATATTGGCACAACACTGGCTGCTGCCTGGACAAACAGGGTTAGAGCTGCTGGAGCATGTCACCTGGCTGTGCTGGTCCCCTGGATTGGGTGACAGTGTGGTTGGGTTGGGAACAGCTGCTGGGAACAGTTTCAGCAGGTGACTCAATTGTTGTTTGAGGTCTGTTGCCCTCGAAGCACTGTGCTAATGAGAGGTTTGCAGAGTAGGTCACCGCTTCACTGGGCACAGCCATGTAAGGATCTCACAGGGTGGCTTAAGACATCATCACAACTGTGCTTAAATGGTGCTCATTCTCCCAGGAAATGAGGGGTAAAGGGTGAATGTTGGGCAGGCTCTTCCATTGCTTCTGACCATTGGCCTCATTGCTCCTGAGCTGTGGGTCTAGAGATGGAGAGGGGCACCCTTGGCTTGGACCAAGTGGCAGCACCATCTCCATTGAAGCCTGGCTGGTCTGGCTGAAGGGCAGAAGGTCTGTGTGGGCCTCAAGAGCCCATGATGGACTCTAGAGGAGTCCAAAGGTCTCCATCAGTTAATGAACACTTTAATTTGTTGATATTTTAGTGGGGACAGCTGGAGTGTGGGGACTGAGGACATGGAAATGGAGTCAGATCTCATGGGCTTCTCCAATTCAGTATCTCTCTGCTGGTAACTGGAGGAGGCTGATCCTGACTTTGCATTCCCTATGGTGAATGAGGAACCTTTTCTCCTCTGGAGGAGATGATGCTTTTCTTGGACTCTGGAGATGTGTAGCGTGCGGTGTGTGCAGGAACCTGGTGTTTTCCCATTTCTTTGTGGACTTCTGTGATCTCCTGGAGCCCAAGATGAGGTCTGGAGGCTCAGGAACTGTGTGAACTCTGCAGAGCTTTGTAAGCTTTGGAGTCTCTGTCTAAAACCACCCTCAATGCCTCAAATCCCCATTGCTCTAAGTATATTTTCTGGCTCATGCTTTTCTGGTGTGTGTCTTAACCTTGAACACTGCTGTGGTCAGGAGGAGACAACCTCAAGGAAGGAGGATGATGCTGGGGTGGTTTGGATCTTGCCTCCTCACAGCCCCCAAACCTCTAGCCACAGGGGTGCAGGATGGGCGGCCAGCCTGTGCTTTTCTTCCAGCTGCTGCCATTGTCTTGCTGGGGTTTTGGCAGCTGCTGGACAAGGGGGTCGAGCCGGTTCCCTATGAGGTCTGGAGCGGGAGCTGCTCCCTGTGCCAGGCACCCTCTCCCATCCAGGCTTTCCCGAGGCGCTCTGCTCGGGAAGCCCATTGTAATCATCCTGCAGAAGCAGCGCTCGCCCTCGGAGTGACTGTGCTAATGAGATGGTGGAGGAGCTGTCAGCCGCCCCCGTGCCCGTGCTGCCACTCCAGGCAGCTGCCTACACGTGTAGTAATTACAGAGGGAGACGGAGGCTGCTGGCACCTTCCACCAACGTGATCCCACCTTCCCTGGCGCTGATTCACTCGCGTGGACCCCGTTGTAGCAGTGCAGCTGCCGGGCTGGGCTCTGAGCATGGAGGGGTGAGACCTCTCTGCCTGTGGGCACAAGGCTGGGCGTCTCTCTGGGCTGCTCCCCGTGCTTTGCTCGCCCCTTGCACGGGATCTTCTGTTTGCAGGAAGGAGGGGCTGGCAATTCTTCCTTCCCCCCCAAAGCCAAATCTGTCTGCTTTTGTGACAGGTTAGGTTATTGCCGTTTGCAGGCCAACCTCCATTTCGCTCCGCAGCCGTTTCTCCGCGTGGAAGATCGTTTTGCAATGGTGTGTGAAGAGCTCTGCCTTCAAAGAGGTGCTTGCTTTAAAATGCCCCAAATCAAAGCCTAATTGTCTCACACCGATGCAGGCATAGTGCCTGAGAGTCATTTACTACACATCAGCCCTAATAAATGTTACTGCCGGCATCACAGCCTCTTGCCTCATTATCTCCAGGTCCAGAGGGAAGGGGAACGATTCTTGTTCAAGTGAATCAGAAGGGAGGTTGTGGGTGGCCTGGTGTGTTTGGCAGCGCAGGGACAATGTGATGTGACAGGAGGAAGGAGCTGGCCCCTGCAGTTAGCCTGGTGCCACCCTCAAATTCCATGTGCTGTGCTCCCTGCTGTCTCTGTTCCCTGCCCTAGGGCATCCTACACCCCAGATATGGGGAACCAGTTGGCTAGGTGTTGGGGCTTCGAGCTGGCAGAGCATGGCTGCAGCTGACGGCAGCACCCTGCTGCTGCTGTGGGCAGTGGGTGCTGTGAGCCTGTGTGGGAGCAGGTCAAAGTGCTGCAGAATTCCTTCCCCAGCAGTAACTGCAGAGGATGGCAGGTTGGAGGCTGGGCTTGTCCCACAGGGAGCAAGGCCCAGGGCTGTGGTGCTTTTATAGGGCAATGAGCTTTTGCTGGAGTTGCATGTCTGTAGGCATCTTGGCTCTGCAGCGGTGTCCTTTTGGAGCGAGGCTTGGTGCTGGGCTGGCACAATGGGTCTGGAGGCAGCCATCGAGGCTTGGCTTCAGCTTCTGCACTGCTCACCAGTGGGGTGGTGATGTGGGGCTGCCCTTGCTGTCTGCTGCTCCATTCCCTCTGTGCATACCTGCAGTCTGGGAGAGTGGTCTCTGTCTCTGCTGAAGCTGGTAGGTACATCTCCAGGCTGTCGAAACTTAGGGATTAAGAAGTGTTCTATAGCTCCTGAATTGCTGAAGGTGCCCTCCAATCACTCCCCTGTGCTGCTGGCTCCTGCTGCTGAGAGATGGTGCTCCCTGGGGTGGAGGCAGCTGCTGACTCCACCTTTGATGACTTGTTGCATCGAGTCTGCTCATGGCCAAGGTCCTGTGCTGCTTGTGTTGTGGGCTGGGTATGTCAAACATCTCCTCTTAGAGCTGCAGCCTTTCACAGAGTCAAGCCCCTTGGAGCAAAGTCTGCAGGGAAGGGGCTGGGGAGACCCTCCTTACTTGGCAGTGGAGATCTTGCCCATGGGGTGCTGGGGGGCCTCTGTGGAGGTTCCCATTCCAGTTCCTTAATGCCCAAACCCCAATCACAAATATGTTCAGCCTCGGATCCTTCATCCTCTGATGCAATAGTCAGTAGAAACCAAATCCCTTTAGATGGGGACCCTAGTTTGAGGTTTTCATGTTCTGGTGGTGGTGATCTTGTTCTGTTCTGTTTTTTTTTTTTTTCTTTTTTTTGGGAGGAGGCTTTTTTTGTGGGGTTTTTTTCCTGCTTCCCTTGTTCCTGAGCTCTTTCTCCAGTAAAAGTTGGGCTTGGCCTTATCTGCCTTTGGGGCAGGATGTTGTGAAAACCTGATCTGGAGGACCATGGCTCAGCTGTTCCTGTGGTTTGGTGCAAGCTTTGGGGAGAACTCAGTGAGGTGGGTTTGATGACAGCAAGGGAGGGAGGGCTGCAGCACTGCAGCCACGAGCAGCTGGGGTTGTGAGACGCTGCTGCGGGGTTGTGTGTTGTGGTGCACCGAGATCCCAGGGACTGCAGGACAGGCATGATCCCAGCGGTGGAGCTGCTAGGTGGGTGTGTTGTAAGCAGTTGAAATCAGCCCTCCTAACGAGTCCAGCAAGGCTGGTCTCCCAGGAGAAACTTGGCTCTTGAGGCTGTGGGGCCATCTCCTGATGGCACAGGGCAGGGTGAGCTGAGATGGAGGCAGCGCTGGGCTTGGTTTGGGCATTAAATATTAATACAGAAGTAATGAAGGCTTTCCTGGAGCGGGGCTGACCCATTTAGAAACCAAACTTCCCTGTAGCTGAGCCACTTCTGCAGTGACTGGTGTAGTGGAGAGTCCTATGGGGCTTCCTTCTCTGGTGGCACTTATTCATGGTCATATAATGTGCTGCTGTCAGCCATGAGTCACTCAGGAAAGCTGTGGGTGCCAGGCTAAGCCTTGGCCACTCATGCCACTGTGCAGTGTCAGTCTTGCAAGGAGCCATCACACCTTACTGCTGCATAGGGGCATTGAAGGATGGTTCAAGGAAAACACTGAAGTTGGGGTTTAGCTCAAAGTCCATCACTTGTTTTTACTGAGGTGTCCAGGATGTGCCCAGGCTATGTCTGTCAGGGGTGGCCCAGGGCACAGCTCATGCTGTGGTATTCTTGGTAATGCTCATCCCTTGGTCACATCCAGGACTTCCTCATCACTTTCATCCCTGGTTGTCTGGCCACTTGCTCTGTGGAGAAGAGGCTGCACATGAGGCCTGGCTCTAATTAACAGCACAGTAATGAGGACAGCCTGTACATGGCTGTGAATGGTGAGGTCCTGTTCCAGCCATGCAGTGGTGCAGAGCTGGGTGCCGAGCAGACCGTGGCTACTGATCATCTCCAGTCCCAGCAGAGCAGAGGAGCACCTGCTTTGTATATTGCTCAGTGTTTGGTTTTAGGAGCTACCTGGCAGGCTGTGAGGATGGACCTGGGTGGGGAGAACTGTGCAGCCCGGTTTTACTCTTTTTAAAGCCCTTAAGGAAGTGCTGTGAGGTCTTCCCTACACAGGAGAAACCTGATACAACCTGAACCAGCTCCATTTCCAGCTCGTTCTTGGAGAGGACTGAAATTTTTACTCAAGGGCTGATTATTGCAGCATTGGGAGCAGCTGGCAGATCCTTGCTGTGTAGCATGGAGTGTGGTCAGAGGGGAAAGATGGAGGCCTTATTTTCTGTTGCCTCTTCTCCCCCTAATTCAGCAGGACCGTGTTCTGGAGACCTCGTGCTTTGCATTAGTTTCATTTTTGGCAGCTGAATAAAGCTGTGCCAATCCCAGAGAGCTGAGTGGTATTACCCAGGGAATTTAGTGCAGTGGAACAAAGCAAAGCCCTTTCAACCCTTAGCTGCCAGGTTGGGTTTTTTTTGGTCTGTGTTTTTCTAAACTCTGCCCAGGCGGCGTGTGGAAGGCAAACAACTTGTGGGTGGTGCTGATGGAGCAGAATTGGAGGGAGAATGAGGCTTGCTTTCATTACCGGCATTTTGCTGAATATTGGCTTTGCTGCAGTGTCCTGCAGACCTGGCTGCTTCTGGCCAGCTGAAGGAAAGCCCTCCCAAAACCTTGTGTGGGCACCTCTGCCCTCCCAGCTGCATGGGGCTGCGGTATGGGGGGGGGGCAGCCAGTGGTGATGCAACCTGCGGCATCACGGGAGGGGTGGCAGCACCTTGCTGGCTGACTTGGGTGTGTGAAGTGATTGATTGTTGAGCTTATGTTCTGTGCCATAAATGTTTGTTGTTGTTTTTTTTTTCCCCCCCAGTATTTCTCCTTCACAGCTTCTCACCTGGAGGGGGGATGTGAAGGTGTGTTAGCTCTGGAGTCACCTCCCCTCCCCACCCTGGGAGGAGTGAGAACACAGCTTGAAAAACTCTATTTTTATCTCAGCAGTGAAGAGTCTTTCAGTGCCCTCTTCCTGCTGGGCTGTTTTTGTTGGAGTTTCCAGACAATGTTTTAAAGACACTCACTTCACAGCAAGCTTCCTCCTAAAATGTTAACAAATTTTATTTGGCCAGCAAAGAGTTGCCTCCTCCCTTCTTCAGCTGATCAGTGGGACCCATTCTGAGGGCTTATTTCCCTTTATTTATTGCTTTAAAATGGCTGTTGTTGGTCTGTGGCAAGCAGGGACCTACCCAGAGTGGTGCCAGGGCTGAGCTGTGCTTTGGTTCCTTCCAGTTTGGGGAAGGAGCACTGTATCTTGGCAGGGGATTTCCTTGGATCTGCTCCACCACGTTTGTCCCCATGAGACCTGCAGATTGAGAGAGGCTGCTCGAAGTCTGTGGGCATGGCACTGCCCTCCTGGGTCTGCTCCCCATTGCTGCCATCTGTGCCTGGTGTGCCATGGGGACAGCCGGTGCTCAGCGATGGTCACCGGTGCTCCTGCCCTGGCAATGCAGCATGTCTGTGGGTCCTCTTCTGTCATTTATTCCCTAAGCTGTGTGCTTCAGGAGGATGTGTTCCCACAGGCACTGCTGCAGGAGTCATCTCATTGCTGTATGCAGCTATACATACATGTGCATGGACACTTCCTGTGCTTAACCCAGCAGACTGCTTCAGAATCTCTTCCCCACCCAAACTCTATCAATACCTCTTATGCATGAATGTTTTTCAGCCACTCCAGCTCAGTTTGAGCATGGTGGAGGCTGTAGCCATGGCACTTTTGGCAGCAGGAATGTGTCTGTGTCCCTACCATGAGCAGCAGGACACGTCCCTATCTACACCATGAGCATCAGGGATGTGTCCATGTCCCACTGTGGGCAGTAGGGACATGCCCCTGTCCACTATGGGTAGCAGGGATGTGTCCATGTTCCTGTCCCCACTGTGGGCAGCAGGGATGTGTCCCCTGTCTGCCATGGGCAGCATGAACATGTCTGTCCCCCTTCCAAGGGCAGTAACCCCACCCCTCCAGCTGCTTTGTGGACTAACACAGGTAGATCTTTGGTCAAAGTTTAACTGTGACATGGGGAGGCTGGAGCAATCCTCCTCGTCAGTGTTAATTACCTCCTGTGCAATTGTCTCCTGCGATTAGGGAAAGCAGCTCACTATGTGGCTTGTTGCTACAGGTTCATTTTCTCCTTGCAAGCTGAGAGTGTTCACTAAACTGCTGCGTGCTGCCCCAAAGCAGCTTCCACCGGCACCGTGCTGCTGCAGAGCTTTACCTGCAGCCTTAATTAGTGGTGGAGCTCCTTGTTAGCTTTGTGCTCGCCTGTCAGATCTCTGCAGTAGCCTTCTGCCCTTTGCAGGGCTGTGGGATGGTCCTGAGAGCACTGAGAGTTGGTGGCTTTCGGGGCATCACAGCTTGGACATCCTCAAGCTGCTGTTCCAGCTGGGCTGCTGCGCTCCCTGCTCCTTGGAGAATTAAAAGGATTCCTTCTGCCAACAAATACCAGCACCTAGGTGATGCCCCAGCTTGACACTGGGCTCCGAGCTGGTCTCCCTTGCGGGTTCCTGCTCAGTGAAATAAGAAAATGGCTGTTGAGAGCTGGGGGGGAGGCGCTGGCTGGGCAGGCTCCCGCAGAAGAAAATTAAACTGTCACACACTCCAAAGGCCAAGGCAGCAGGAACTTGGGATAAAAATGCCTCGGGCAGAAAATGAGCTTTATAGCATTTGGCCAGCTTCAGATGAGGTGACAGATGCTTAATCAGCTTATTCGCCATAAGTGTCTGTCTGTCGTCTTCCCTCCCCTTGCCGGCATGGGACGGTGCCAGCAGCGCGGCGTGGGGGGTGCGGAGCCCTCGCATCCCAAGGGAACGCCCAAGCTTCCCTGCTCAGGCTGTGTGGGGACACTGAGGCGTTAAACTTCATTCTCCAGTGGTGGGAGGCCGTCCCCGAGGCTTGGGGCTTGGTCTGGAGGTCGGATTCGCGGGGAGAGAATGGGGATTTTGTTGTCTCCTCCGGGGCTGGGCCGGGAGTCGGTGTCTGGTTTTAGAGATGCTATCGGCGCCGGGATTGAATCGCCCTGGCAAGGGGAGGGTCAGGAGCTGCTGTGCCAGGCGTACAAAGAGCTGTTCTTCTTCGTGATCCGATTATTCCTTCCCCCCCCCACCCCTCCTTCCACGTTTAAATAAGGACCTTAGAGCGAGGGAGGAAAAGCTGTCAGACAGCACTTCTGGTGTTCACCGACACCCTAATTTATGCATCCATAGGCAGGGGAAAAGTGACACCAAGTGCTTGGAGAACCGAGGTGTAATTCCTGGCACGTGGCTTCAGCCATGGCTGGCACCAGCTTGGTAGGGACGATGGGGGCTTTGTTCTGGCTTCAGCTTCTTGGTGGCCATTTCAGGTACCTCTCTCCAGCCCTTTCTGCTTGTCCATGACAGACAGAGCTGGTGCTGCTCTGTCTGTCATGTTGTCCCAGGAGTGGGGCATCCCCAGCCAACATCCCCCAGAACACAGTTGAACTCCGTGGTTGGTCTGAGGGCCACTGCCTGCTGTCTCGAACAGCCACCTATGGTTATTACTCTGGTGATATTTGCTGTGTGTGATAATTCTCTGGTTTGGGGCATTGCTTATCTCTTACAGTGAAGACCTGCACAAAGCATCTCCTACTGTAGCCCTGCAGAGCCACCTCACTACTGACTTTTTCCTCATGGTTTTCAAAACCCAACTTTGGTCTCCCTCAGTAAAGCTGTGGGATGAAGGGAGGATAGTTGGGGCATCTTCACAGCTCCTGCTGACAGATTCAGGCTCTGCTCTCACCTGGTGTCAGGACAGTGCCAGTATCACCTGCTGGAGCTGCTGTGGGAAAGAGCCCTCTGGAGTGGTTCTCCTTAGTGGGAAGTGAAGCTGCCTTCACCCTGCTCTTACAAAGTGCTGGAGGAGGCTTGGCTTGAAGTGGCAGCACTCAGCTGACATCCTAGCGATTCTCAACAGCTCTTAGTGGCATATTTGGTTTAGTGTTAGGCTACTTTTGCCCTGCCCTAATGCTGTGCTTTTGGCTTACCCCAAATAAAAAGAATATTTGCCCTTGCATGCCAACAGGGCTGTTGCTTTCAAGCATTATTTGCAATATCTGGGTAAATTGAGGCTTCTTGGTGCCAGTACAGCATCCTCTTGTAGATGTTGGGAACCTGTGAGGGATGGGGGAGGATTTTTTTTTTCCTGTGTCTTTGCATTTATGAGCATTGAGTACAGCATACCAGCCCTGGGGAGGTGTGGAGTGGTTCTGTCCAGTTTCTGATCATCTCTGTTAACCCCTGATGATGTTCTTCTCTTTCCTCTAGACAATCATGGAGCAGTTCAACCCCAGCCTCAGGAATTTCATTTCTATGGGGAAGACCTATGAAAAAGCCTTAGCAAGTAAGTGTGACTGCAGCGCTTGCTGAAATGCTGGGGGCTGTGAGGCTGGGGAGGATCCAGCTGGTCAGCATGGCCTTGGAAAGGAGGAAAGCTGAAAAACCAGCTCTTTGTTCCCAGGGAGAGTAAGGGGAGGAAACTGAGGAGGTGATTCTTGGACCTTGATGCAAAGCTGACATTGTTAGGATGTACACGATGCGTGCGAGGCCAGTGGATGTGGAAAGGATTTGAGTGATAAACTGCTGGGTGGCAACTGGCTAATAAAATACATCTCCAAACAGATTCTCTCTAAACATGACTTTACAGTGTTTAGAGTTTAAGATTTGAAGCTCTGTTTAAAGATGTGCTGCTGAAGTGTTCGAATTGCCCAAAAGAATGCATTGGAAGAGAAGGGAGGGGGGGAAAACCTCACAACTAAAAATACTGGTGGCAGCTCTTGACTGGGATTAGAGGGCCCTACTGGGAGCTGTTAGGGAGGCATAGATATAAATGATCAAAAGTAAAATATGAACTGATGAGAACTGGAAATGAGCTGGTTTGACTTAAAGCAGCTTGGCATACTGCTGGGGTCTTCCTCGGTGGGGTTTTGGGGGAGGTTTAGGGCAGGCTCTGTTCAACCCCGGAGGCAAGCTGCCTGCTTTTGGGGAGGCCTCTGCTCACTTCAGAGCAGCTCTGCACATGGCAGATTTGATTCTTTTAATTGACTTGGTGAAAATGCCTGGAAGGAAAGAGGAGGCTGTCAGGATCTTAAGCCAGTGGAAAAAAAATAACAACATTTTGGTGCCTCGTGTTCTTGAACGCCAGTGGTTGAAATGTGACCTTTGGAAAGGACCTGTGCCTCCTGCTTTATGCCTGGGGCAGATTTTATTTCCCACAAGTCAAGTAAGGTTCCTGGACCTTTCAGTGAAGGATGTTTTAATAGGCAGAGCTCCTGCTGTTCTTGGGTACAGGCACTCCCCTGCATGCTGCTTTCTTCCCAGTTTAACTCTGTTTTAATGGACCAACTGCCTGTGACATGTGAAGTGCCTGTCCATCCTGGTCCACTGCCCAGGGGCTGTGGACTATACTCCCTCAGGGATGGGACTTAATTCACCCTTACAAGCAGCAGCATTCCCCAGCTATCCCTAATGACACTGGAGAAGCAGGGGTTGATGATGTGGCTATGACTCTGCCTGCTGATTCCCTGCTGATCTTCAGCAAGGAAGGGAGCGGAGGCAGGATTTGATGGGGAGGAGAAGAGGCTGCACTTGGAACTGTGGGTTTTATTTATTCTTCTGAAATGTTATACTGGTAATGCAGCTTTTAATTACCCAGGCAGTGGAATCTGTTTACTAGGTGCTGTTTCATCACAGCCCAAGTTGGGCACACTGTACCTGCGGCATGTGGAGCACCAGGGTGATCGCTCGTGCTCTCCTTTGCTCGCATCCCTGCGGTGAATACGCTTTGAACCCCAAGATATTCCTGCAATCTTAACAATCCTTGGTCATCCTTTTTCTGTTGGATCTCTGAGCCTGTTTGGGGCATCTGAAGGAAGTGCAAATCACAGTGGAAGAGGCCTCAGTGCATAATTTGACGGTGTCAAGCTCGAGCTGTACAACATGTTCTGGTGATTAGAGGAAACCCCCTGCTTATCTGATTAAAGTGGAGTGCGTAGCTGGAATGTCAACAAACAAGGCTGAACTATAATGAAAGTCTGTGATATTCAATTATTCCACAGTGATTTTTTTTCTTTCTGTGCAGCATTAAGCAGGCTGCTGGTTACACTGGAATGAAAACCGCTGAGGTCCTGCACGTACCCTTTCCTTCTCCTAAAGAGCTCTGTAATCTTGCTGCTTGAGCGTCTTTCTGCACTCATTTTTCTTCTGTTTGTTGTCTAGTCCCTCTCTAGGGGGTTAAGCCCTTTTGAAGTAATGTCTGTTTTAGTGGCTAGCATCTGTTCAGTGCCATAAAAGTTATGGTAGCTGTTAAAGAGGGTATAACTTGTCCTCCCCCTCCCCCTTTTTTTTTTCCTTGGATGCTTTTAGGTATGACATATGCAGCAAAAGGATACTTTGATGCCCTGGTTAAGATGGGAGAGTTGGCCAGTGAAAGCCAAGGATCTAAAGAATTGGGTAAGTCACCAATTTATTGTTAAGTGCAACTGCAGTCTGGAATGAGCGCTGAGCACAGGGATGAAACCAGATATTTGCTGTGGGTGAGGATAACAAGCTCAGTGTGGAGCTGGTCCTGCCTGATGTGAATGCTAAAAGTGTCTCTGTATTTGCTCTTAATGTATCTTTTCAAAGAGCCTGCTCTGCCTGGTGTCAGGGGTTTGGGGTATTGTCAGCTCATGGTGTTTGCAGAACGTGGCTTTGGTGTGTTTTTTGTCTGGCTTTGCAAAGGAGAGAAAGGTCCCAGCTTCTGATCTGGGAGCTGGGGAGGCCCACTGCAGCCCTCAGAAGAAGGGGGTGATGTGATCTGAGGACTGGGCAGATCAGCCATGGTGGAGCAGTGTTTCTTCTGGTGGAAGTCACCCAGTGCTTGGGCTGTGCATGTTGGGGGCTGTTTGTAGCCTGAGCCCTGGGTGAGTGTCTGCAGGCTCCCAGTGCAGTGTGGCTGGCAGCGTAGCTGTGACACAGCTGTCAGCTGTGATGCCTGGTGCAGTGCCTCCTTTTCCTTTCTTACCCTTACTCCTCTGGTCAGTCATTCAGGACCTGTTTTTCTAGTCCTTCCTTCACTGGCTGTGGCTCCTGAGCTTTCCCCTCACTGCTGTGCAGGTGGGGGTTGAGGTGCCTCCTCTCCTGGCTCCCCACAGGGATGTTGCAGCCTCTTGAGGGGCTGAGATGGATTTTGGTCTTGTTGCCTTTGCAGCCCCGGGTGAACTCCTCCACCTCCCAGTCCCTGCAGCTCGATCTGCTGGGAGATGGCAAACTGTGCTCATTAACAGGACCTGAGGCAGCCAATTACCAGAGGAGAGGTTGAGCTGAAATGACTGCAAGGGCTGATGAGGTGATGAGCGAACAGCCCCTTGCAAGGCAAAGCTTTGGTTTGGCTGTGTCGTGCTTGGGGTCAGACACTGTGTATCCCCAGCCACGGCTGCTCCAGCTCAGCCGTGCATGGCTCCCTGGCTGCAGCTGAATTGTGCTGGGGAAGCAGCAAGTGTCTATGGAAACCGATCCTGTCGCTGGGATTGAAGCTGCCTGGAGCAATCTGCTTCTGTTTAATAAATAAAACAAGAGGCTGGTGGGCGATGCGTGCAGCCACCGAGATTGTAAGGGCTCTGCAGACCTTGCTGTTGAAGAGCTGCTGCTGCTGCTTCTGCCTCTTTGGGGGTAAAAGAGGCAGCAGCTCTGTCCTCCTGGAAGTGAAAGCTTGGGAGAGCCTTAGCAGAGGCAGCTCAGCTGGGTCAGGGAAGGAGCTTGGAGCCTGCAAGCTCTCTGCCCTCCCTTCAGAGCAGTGCCAGCCTTTGCTCATGCTTAAACACTGGCTTTGGTGTCTTCTGGTGGTCCCTGCTGCTTGCTTGCTGAAGGACTTCCTTCACGGCCTCCTTCAGCCTCCTGGCTGTGTTCAGTGTGTGGCTGAAGTATTTTAGGGTTGGTTTAAAATGTTTCCAGATTTCTGTGCTTTCCACTCCTGGTGTGAGGATCCAAGGGAGGATCCTGGCAGCTCCTGCTTGACCCAGAGCTGTGACAAGCAGCTGCTTCTGGGACCTCCTGCTTTGTTGATCTTGCTGATATTTATTGTGGCAGCTGCTCCATGCAGAAGAAAGTTAAGATAAAATTGCTGGCTGTGGTTTACTGGAGCTGATAAGGGCCAGGGACACAACCCCCTCCCAGTGGGATGTGGAAACAGAGGCTGAAGAATGTTTTAGCCCAGAGCTGTGCACGCCAAAGGTGCAGCTTCTGGGAACACCTTGACCTCCTCAGTCCCTGTGCTGTGATTGCTGATAGTGCCGGAAACCAGCGCTGGGCTCTGGCTTCTCTCATTCCTTACCAGGGGCCACAGCAAACGGAGATGTTCATTAATGCACCACTTGCATCAGTGCTGTGCCCCTGCTGCTCCCTCCAGGACCAACAGGACAGGGAAAGCTGCTCTGGGATGTCAGGCAGGACTGCAGGATGCTCTGGTTGGGACTGCAGCTCACATCTGTTTCCAGCCTCCACCAAAAAGAATTTGAGATATTTTTTTCCCTCCTTAACTCTTTCTTTTCCCAAAGTGGACACTTTTCTCCTGCTATCTCTGGGACAGGAGATGGCAAGAGAAAATTAAAAAATGCACAGATCCTGTGACTAAAAGGTGATGGAGGCAACCCCATCTGTCCCTAGCTCTCCAGCCTGTGCTACAGAGATGTTGCTTGTGCCAAGGTGACCGTGGGCACTGCACCCTGTGGGTGACACAGCATGGACAGAGTGCTCTGGACAGGCTTACAGCAGCCTGGAGAGCTGGAAGGGAGCACTCAGAGGCTGTCCTGTGCCAGGAGAGCTGCTGTGGCTCTGGTGCTCAAAACCAGAGATGTTTTCCTGTTGTCATATCTCCAGTAGCAATTATGACTCCAAGGAGATGCTCTTTAGGTTGGCCACTGGAGGACTGCCCATTGGTGGCCCATTCTGGCTGTGTGTAGCTGTGCTGGCTGCCCAGTGCAGTGTCCCAGGGTGGCTGCTTCTGCACCTTCCTCTGTTGGTAGTGATGCTGTATGTTTTTCTTGTTGAAGAGTTGGCAGCCTACTACTGCTGCCTCTAAGCTTAGCTCCCTGCTCAGCAGCTGCTTAGCACTCCACATTTTTTGTAAATTCTCCATCAGATTTTAGCAACTGTTTGTAGACAGGATAATCCTGGGCAGGGGGGATGGAAAACCCAGCAATAATCAAGGATTTGGAGCTGTAATTAGCTCTGTGGCTGGAGTTTTTGGGGTGCAAGAGTCTGGTGGGGGTGTACCTGTGTCTGAACCCCACTGCTCTCCCATTCCTGGGAACTGGATCACTGGGTGGGGGGAGGGTGGCAGGGATGCTTCTCCCTTCCCTGTTCTGCTCTCCAGCCTGCTGCTCAGTTTCTGGCTCTTGGAAGATGAGACACATACCCACAGCTCCTCTCTGAGAGAGATTCCTCATTCTGTTCTCCACTTCTTCAGTGGTTGTTGTGGTGGCTTTTGAGAAGCTGGTATGAAGAGCATGAACACACTGTGCCTGATCAGTGAAGGTTTACACTGGGCTTGATCTGGGGAATGTTTTGTAGGCATTTCTGAGGGGCTCCAGCCTCCTGCATATGAGTGCTCAGGTGGCTTCAATCCTTGCCTAGCTCCTATTTGGTCCTTTGGGTGTGGCTTCCTTTGTCCTCCTTGAAAACCAGGCCACAGCAAAGTCATGGAAAGGGGTTTCCTTCTCTAGGGAAGCATGTGCCTGGTGATCAGAGCTGGAGGCAATTTCTACCAGGCTGGAAGCATACTGAGATGCTGGGGCTGGAGGGCACCTGTGGGGAAACTCCTCTGGGGCTGGAGGTGGCTTTTGGTTTTCTCGAATGTCCTCTTGAGTTAGTGAAGTCTTCTCTGACTGAAGCATGGTGCTCTGAAAGGACAGGACATGCAGTAATTAGTTCACCACTGTTGAGCTGCAAGGAGCTTCTGGTGGATAGCAGCCTGTTTCTGACACAATTTGCACAATAAAATTAGAACCAGTGACACCTGCCTAGGCCAGTCATTTGAGGAGCTGTGTCAGTGGAGGATGCTGGGCTTTGAGTGTGTGAAATAATTCCCTTACAGCTTTTAAAGCACTGAGCAAGGTAGATCTGTCTCCACCTGCCCTGCCCGGCTGGTTGGAGCTGGGTGTGAAGCCTGGTCCTGTCCATGATGCTTCCATAGAGTCAGGGTGCCACTGGCCTGTGCCTGGGTGGGACAGCCAATGGTGGGGCAGGTCCTGGTGAGGAGCAGACCAGCCTGGTGGGATGCCCATGGCTGCCCAGGCACATCCAGACTCTTGGCTTCACTGCAGCTCCTCAGTCTGGCCCAGCTCCTGGCAGTGGTGTGGTTTGGAGGCTTTGTGCCCAATCCTCAGGGCAGAGGGACTAATCTGTTAATGGGATTTGCAGTTGGTTTGGGTAGACACTTCCTGCAGCAGCAGAGATGCAGAGAGAGATCTCGAGCATGTCAAAGGTTGCTAGCATTCAGTGTGTGATTTGGGCCACCAGGGCTGGTGGTAGTTGTGGTGCCCAGTGTCTGCTGGGGACCAGCCAGAGCAGTGCCAAATAAAACCAAACTTAAACTCCAGGAAATACTTGCCTGAGGTGGTGACTCAGTGTCCCTGCAGTGAGGGTCCCTCTGCTTGTGGAGCCCAGCTCCTGCGTGGGAGAGCAGAGGTAATCTTCTTGCTTGATCCTTTTAAAATTGGACTTAATGATGCACTAAATGCTTTGTGGGTAGTGACGTTGTACAGGTGGAAGAGTGGCTGCTCTGGACCTGCATTTCCACCTGTGATTGTCCAGTAGCCTGATTTGCCAGAGAGATTGTTCCAGAAATACAGGACTTAGCCTTCAAGCTGTGTAGTTCCTTTAGAGAAGGAACCTGTGGGAATAGTCTGGTGCAGAAATACAAGAAAGACCTCTTAAAATCTGCTGCCTGCTGTGGAAGGGACATTCCTGCCTGCTCTGCCTTTTCACTGCCTTCAAATCTTCTGGTTAAAGCAGGCTGCCATAGCAGTAGGGCTGTTCTCACCCACCTGTGTTTGGGTATGTAATGGTAGAGGGTTGTTAAAGGAGCATCTGCCAGGAGCATGTTGCCTGGCTGGAGCTTCTAACACATAGCAGCTGTAGCATTTGGGCTTCACCTTCAGCGGTGACATCTTCCAGGGATGATACCTGCCTGCTGTGGGCACTGAGCCCAGGATGAGCTCCCGCAGGCATGCTCCATTCTCTTGGGATGGAATGAACACATGTGTCTGTGGGCTGGTTCCTGCTGTCCATCAGCCATGCTGTAAGCTTGGCAGATTTCTAGGAAGGGGCACAGCTTGGTGTGTGGCCAGCTCTGAGTCCTGGAGGTGTTTGCTTCCCTCCTGGGACTGCTGACTTGCGGATCGCTTTGTGAGGCTCTGAGCTGGGGTGGTTCCAGCTGGTGAGCGGGAAGTCTGTGCAGTTGTGTTCTCCTGTGCCACCCATGTAGCTGCTGCCAGAGTGGCTGGGCACTGGGGACTCACCAGTCTGTACATCATGATACAGACACATGAGCTGTATGCAGCCAGGCAGCAGCTGTTGGGATTTGGCAGTGCTGAGTTAAGGGTTGAACTCAATGATCTTAAAGGTCTCTTCCAACCTTAAGGATTCCACAATTCTGAGTGTGGAACACCACAGGTCACCCAAGTCTCTAATCCATTCCTGGCAGAAGTGTCAGTGGCAACTGCTCAGCCCAAGGGAGCTGATTACTGGGGATGTGTTGTTGAACTTGTCTGAGTCAGGGTGCTTTGGGAAGCTTTTGTTTTCTTTATTTTTTCTCTTCCTTTACCTTGTCTCTCAATAAATAAATAAATAATTGCCTGTAGCTTTGCAAGGCTGGGCTGGAGCAGAGGCTGCCAGCGGAGCTGATCCTTCTAATGCTGATGAGTAGCTAATACAGCATCAACAAATCAGTGCCATCCTTTGGGGCTGTGATAAGTGAGCCCTTTCTGAAGAGGAAAGAGATGAATCAGTGTGGAGAAGCTGATTGTTCCCCCCACACTAGGATCCTTCCCACTGTACACGCACAGATCTTCCCCCAGGTTGTCTTGAAGCTGAACATCAGTGTGGATCAAGTCAGAGCCGCCTTGTCTGGGTGAGGTGTTAGGCTGCGAAGTGCTTCTCTGTGAGGCTTGAGGGCTTGTCTGTGGCATGGACTTGGCAGTGCTGAGTTAATGGTTGGACTCAGAATCATCTAGCTGCCTGGCTGGGAAAGACCTTAAGATCATCAAGTCCACCCATAAGGTGATGTCTCTCCCTGCGCACAACTGCTGGACCGTGGCCCTAAGCTCCTCAGCTAAACATTTTAAAGTCCTCCAGGGATGGTGACTCCATCACTTCTCTGGGCAGCCTGTTCCAATGACCCTTTCAGTGAAGAAGTTTCCTAATATCCAAGCTAAACCTCCCCTGGTGCAACCTAAGGCTGTTTCCCCTCATCCTATCACTTGCCACCTGGGAGAAGAGGTCAGCCCCCACCTCTCTCCAACCTCCCTTTAGGTAGTTGTAGAGAGCAATGAGGTCTCCTCTCAACTGCCTCTTCTCCATGCTGAGCAACCTCAGGTCCCTCAGCCACTCCTCACAGGGCTTGATGATGATAAAAAGTCTTTTCCAACCAAAACAATTCCATGGTTTTGTGTCTGTGAGCTTGGATCTAGACACAGGAGGGAAGTAAAAGAAGTTTGCAGAAGCTGTCAGTAGCAGGTTTCTGCCTTAAATCTGGCTTGATCTTCAGCATGTGATGCGACATGTGAGCAGAGCTCTTGCTGGGCTGTGTGTACAGGCTGGAGGGAGACAGCTGTGCAGCAGTGGGGATGTGACCAAGCTGCAACCGCTGGAGCTGAGGCCACCATGTGTGCTGCTGGTGAGCAGTGGAAAAAGGAAGCTGTGAAACCAGCAGGCACACAACACTGAGAAGGGGAACTGGTAACCTCTGTCCTGAGGCTGGGCAGCAGGATTTCACCCTGAAGTGATGCTTTGTGCACAAGGCATCTCCACCCCACTCCCCCTCAAAAGGCAGACTGATGGAGCTCCCTGGTCTGGCAGAGTCCAGGGGGAGTGACATGGGTGCCTGTGTGAGAGAGTGCCTGGTGCAGGGATCTTCTGACCCCTTCTCCAAGCACCTGGTGCTTTCACATCTCTGCCCAGGGACTGTGCATCCCCTCCCTGGGTCTGGGTGCTTGCTTGGCATCAAAGGATTCAGCTAACAGCATTTCACCAGCCAGTGAAAAGCAGATTATTTTTTTTTCTCCCTCTTAAGCTTCAGGAGCTCAAACAATTTGCCCTGTTACTGTCTGTTGCTTTTTCTCATTAATGAGCTAATATTCCTTTTCTGCCAGCTTGGTTACTTCCCTTGATGGCCCAGTTGCCTTTCCTGGCAAAAAAAAAAGAAAAAGGCAATGGGCAAAAGCCCATCCCAATCTGAGTGGCAAAACTGAGCCTCTGGACTGCTTTTCCTCCCTTCATGCTCTTTATTTGGGATCTGAAACTCCAGAGCAAGTGATCTTGATGGGAAGTGGTGCTGATGGTACCCAGGAGCTGGTGGCCAGTGGCAAAGCCAGGCAGCCGGTCAGGCCACTGGCTCCCACTGACGTTGCAAGACAGGCTGGGCTGCTTCAGCCTTGCACAGAGCAGTTTGGCCTCAGCCTCAGAGCAGTTTGGCAACTCTGCCAGTGCATTGTTTGGTGTTTGGATTTTGAAGTGGCACATCTGGCTCAAGAGAGGTGGAAACAATCATTTGTAGGTTCTGAAAACTCAAGAGCAAAACACTGAGATGGATTTCTACTGCTCTGAGTGCTGGAGGGGCAGCCAGCTCCTGCAGGGTGCTTGTGGTGCCGATAGCAATGGGAGGGATGTGAAACAACCTGTTTGCCTGTGCCTGGCTGGGTGTGGTAGGGAAGGGCCCTCAATAGCTCCTGTAGTTCTCCCAGAACGATACTGTGAGTCACACAGACGTAAATAGCAGCAGCTCCTCCTCCTCCTCTTCTGTTTGTGCTTCACAGCCCGCGGGAAGGTGTGAGCCTGGCATGGGCAGGTGAAACCCTCACCCTGCCCTCCTCTGGCCTTAGTTTTGCCTCCGGGTTGAGGTGAGGCATTTCACCTTGGGTTCCTTGACCTGCAGAATGTGCATGTTGGCAGCACAGCTGGCACGGTGCTCTCACTCTGTACAACTTACCTGACCTGAGCTTTTGCCCTGCTCTGTGCCCTGCTGCCCAGCCATGATTCCCATCTTTAGCTTACAATTCCCACTGGCAGGTGACGCAGAATGCCCGTGGCATGGGCGGCCGTGCCGATGCCAGGGCTTGTGCCATGCTCCTGGCCCTGCCACTGAGCTCTGCTAAGGCCTCATGGTATCTGCTGGCAGCCTAATGCTACAGATCCTCTTCAGAGCCAGAGATTGAAGTGTTTAGGGTTTCCAGCTCCCATGGTATCTCACAGTCAGAGTTTAGTGTCTCCCCTGCTGCCACACAGGCTGGTCTGAGTGGTGTCACGGTGAGATGCATGTTCATGTCTAACAAGATCTGTAGCTGCCTTGCAGTGGGGAAGCAGCTTGTGGTGTGGGGGTACCAGGGTGTCAGAGGTGCCATGTGTGAATTCACACCACACTGCAGCTCGTGTTCAGGGGATTTGGTTCAAACTCTGCTGCTGCCTCGTGTGGGCTCCTGGTGATGGCAGCACCCATGGGAAGCCTGGAGCTGATTCCTTTGGAGCTGGTTGGGCTGTCTCAGCTCAGGAGGAAGCTCTTGTGCCTCCACACAGCCCAGTGCCAGGCAGGCATCCAGCAATCTTCCTGTGCCATGCCGGCTGCCATAAGCATGGTGATCACCTTGAGTTGCTCTTGGCACTGGGCTGGCCATGCCCACAAAGGCACAGCAAAATGACCATGGCAAGGGAAAGTGCTGTGTGGTGGGCATGGAGTGGGATAGTAGTGTCCTCTTGCCCAGGCTGGGATACAGCAGCTTTCAGCAGGGACACTGTGCTGGTGGGAAAGGCTCTCACTGCTGCTTGCTTTGATGTGGGGCTGGAACGCCCTGTGCTCACTGTGATAAGAACCATGGGAGGGGGTGGGGAGGTGGAGGAGAACAGCTACACAAAGATGTGTATCTCTTGAGACACGCCACACACCTCCCCAGCTGCTGGGAACAGCTTAATTCCCTGCGGTAGGAGTATGGTGGCTGCCCCATTGTCCCAGTGCCTTGCTAGAAAGCGGAACACAGGATGGAAATTTACAGCCCTCCAAAGCCTCCAGCAGAGCCCAGCCCCTTTCAGCCTGACCCAGTGGATCGAGTCCTTTTTGGCAATGATTTTGGTAGTGAATCACAGTGCTGGAGTGGTGGGGGTCTATAGCAGTTCTGCTCTCTGGGTAGGTTGAGAGCTTAGCAGCAGTGGCCAGAACGCCCTGGGCCGGCCCTGCCCCAGCTTTCTCAGCTGAGGTTTCCACTCTGGCCAAATGGGAAGTGAAAGGGAGAGGGGGGTGGTGCAAGCTTTGCAAATAATAAGCAAGCTGCCCTTGCATTGACAAAGCAATCTCAGCCCAGCCACAGCCTTACGTCACTGCCTCCTTGCAGTGGGAATTTGTGCACTTCCCATGATTGAGCTGCCGCAGCCCAACCGGAGAGCAATTTCCTGGCGCTCTCGTGGTGGTGACCCTTGCCCGGACCTCCCTATCCATGCATGAAGCTCTGCACTGCAGATGTCTGTAGCTGCTGCAGCTGGGTGCGAGCGCTGGGGGCTGCTCCCCTTTGCTCAGCGCCTTGTGAAGTGCCTGTAAGAGTTAGAGCTGGCTTGGTGGCTGTGGGGAGCTCCGCCCGTGGTTCCCTCCCGGTGAAGGAGCAGAGCCACAGCTGCCGATTTGGGCACCTCCTCGCTTTGGGGGATGCTTTGTGCGTCGCTGCTCTCTTGAGGAGCTGAGCCAGGGGCAGGGGGGTACAGCGCCATCATAGGCTGCTTTGAGTTGGAAGGGACCTTCAGAAGTCATCTAGTCCAACCAGGACATCTTCACCTGCATCAGATTGCTGAGCCCTGCCCAGCCTGAGCTTGGATGTTTCCAGGGGTGGGACATCTGCCGCCTCTCTGGGCAGTCAGGGCTGGTGTCTTACCAGACTCGGTGTAAAAAAACCAAATCTCTTATCTCTAGTCTAAATCTGCCTCTCATAGCTTAAAACCATCACCCCTGCTCTGTCACTACAGGTCCTGCTAAAAGGTCTGTCCCCATCTTTCTCATTGTCCCCCTTTTAAGTGCTGTAAGGCTGCAGTAAGGTCTCCGTGGACCAGCTAGCACTGGCCCAGCACCCGCTGATACTGCAGCCGATTCTGTCACCACATTGACCCTCAGTGGAGGGGCCTGGTGCCTGCCAAGGACAAAAAAGGATCAGATTTTAATGTTTACAGAAGGTTTTGAGCGCTGTGTATGGTGCAAAGTACGAATTGCTTCAGCCACCAGAGCAAAGAAACGTTAGGCCAAGCTGTTCCTGATGGGCTGGTGGTGTTGACACTGGGCTGGCATATGGCCTGCCTGCCTGGGCACGTGGTGTGGCAGGATGGGCTGACTGAGCAGTGGACTGGGGCTGGCCCAGCATGTGCTGCCTGGTTATGTGCTGGCCCAGCACAACGGTTCCCTTGCACTGGTAAGACACTTGGCTCATTCCAACCTCGCTGTGTCTGAGATCTGACTCCATGAACAGAGGATGTAGTTGTCCTGGAGCCCAGGATGGAGCTGTCATCCACAGAGGACTTGCATCTTCCTGCGCTGTCTAAATACACCAAACCCACAGTGTTGGCAGGACAGGAGTGGGCAGTGGAAGCAAACCTGGACTCTGTGTGTCTTGGCTGCTGGGGAGCCTTTTGTGCCAGGGAGGTGCCATCAGGTGGGATTAGGGTTGTGGCTGCTCACCCCAGATGTCCAGTTGGTTCCCAGGCTTGTTGCTGGTGGGAGCTGCCACCTCCACCTTGAGCAGCCTCAAGAGTGTTGCACCCTCTCTTCACTGGGGTTCCAGGGCTGGTGTCTCTTTCCATGGCATTTCCCATCCCCGGGGCTGCTGTCCTCATCTAAAATTCCACTGTACACTTTCACAGGTAGGTTTGGCACTTTGAATTATTCCAGGCACTTTGGACTCTGCTCTCCTCCTTTGTGCATGGGATGTGGGATGCTGCTTCCCTTTGGACAGGCTCTGTGAACGCCACGGGGAATCCTGGCTGTGGGACCTGCAAGGGCTGAGTCTTGAAATTGGAGCAATTGGAGATAATGGCACAGGGCTTTCAGTTTACCAACAGTTCCATGTGGTTTGGAAGCCTCCTGGGAAGCTGTGACCTGCCATGCTGGGATTAAGAGTTTCCTAACTCAGCCCTTGCAAACAGCTGACTGAGCTGAGCTGTCCCTGGGAGCTTGCTCTGACCTGGGGATGGTGCTGGCTCCAGCTCTCACGTGTGTGTCTGGCTCCAGCAGTGTGGGGCTTTTGCTATGGCAGGGCACTGCCCTTCCTCCCAGGAAAAGCATAGTGGGTGTGTGACCTGGCACATGCTGTATCTGAAAAGAAAAAAATCAAAGGAAGAGACAAAGCAGAGCTGGGATCCCTCAGCTGTGGGCAGTCATTCATGGGGCTGACCTGTGGCTGTGTACCATGGCTGTGCCCTCACCGCCCAGCTCGCCCAGGACAGGGCTGCTTGTGCATGGCTCAGCTGCTAAGCCTGAACAGGTCCAGTGGTTTGGAGGCAAAGATCAACCCGAGACTTAGCTCCATTTGCAGCTCTGTGTCCTGGCTTGAGTCCTGAGGCTGTCTCTTTCTGCTGCTGGGGGAGAGGGATGAGGGTGCTCTGTGCAGCTGAGAGCACATCAGTGGAAGCAATCTCATTAATGCAGCATCTCTTGTCTCCACCTGCTCCTCTCAATGTCTAGATGCTCAAGTCAAGACGAGAAACCAAAAGAGGTCTCATAATCCTTGGCCTCTTTGTCACATTCCTGCAGATAAGGCTAAGGATTGGCACACATAGAGTTGTACCATAGCTGGGGTGGCTGATGGCATGATGGGTCATGGGCAGGGCTGCTCTTGTGTGCTGAGGTCCCACTGCTATATGTCCTTCATTCCTCTTCATGCTCCACAAGGTGTATGTGACTAAGTGTCTCAGATGAATAGGGCTTGTCTACAGCTCCCTGAAGATGGGCACTGGAGGTGGTCCAGAGCACCCATGGGTCTGGCTGCAGACCTCTCTTTGCTTCCTGCCACAGCCCTGGGATGTTTCCCCAAGCTTGGCGCCTCAAGCCCCCTCCTCATGTCTTGTTTTCACAGGAGATGTGCTCTTCCAGATGGCAGAAGTCCACAGGCAGATCCAGAACCAGCTGGAAGAGATGGTGAGTGCCCTGGCATGGGCATGACAGGCTCCCTACCTGGTCATGGACTCTGCCAGTGTTGCAGCTGAGCAAAATAGTTTTCCATGTCACATCTGGGTGATACCAACCCCTCTGAAGTGCACTTACTTGAACTGCAAAGGGTCTGCTCTGTTCAGGCACCTGCTTTTCTGCCTTGCTGGGTCCCCCTCTGAGCATCCATCTGTCCTATGCTGCTGTCAGCTTCTGCTCTGTCTATACAGACCCTCTCCCCTGCCTGGTGCTGTGCTGCCTGGGCAGGGTTTGCCAGACCTCACCAAGGATCCATGTGGTTTTTTTCTCTGCTTGCAGCTCAAGTCCTTCCATAACGAGCTCCTGACGCAGCTGGAGCAGAAGGTGGAGCTGGACTCCCGATACCTGAGCGTGAGTTACAGACTCCTGTAGCCCAGAAGCTCAAATGTTGGTGTGGGCATCCCTATGTCTCCCATTCCTGCTGCCCAGCTCCCTGTTCAGGGATGGTTGTGCCCAGACGTTGCTCATGTCCCTGGTTACAGATGGGCCATGGCCATCACCCACATTTCCACACACACAGAACAGCGTTTTCCCCGCTGTCAGACTGTTGCAGCTCTGTTTACTCTCTGGGCTGTGGGGAGCCCACTTCTCACAGAGGCTGGGGAACTTCTGCTTACTTTTGCCCACCCTTGAAAGCAGAAGCTAAGGCTGGACTTCAGCTTTGGCTGCTCAGATCTCTCTCCTGTCACATCCAGGCTGCACTGAAGAAATACCAGACAGAGCAAAGGAGCAAGGGGGACTCCCTCGACAAGTGCCAGGCAGAGCTGAAGAAACTTCGGAAGAAGAGCCAAGGCAGCAAAAACCCCCAGAAGTACTCTGACAAGGAGCTGCAGGTAGGACCCTGGGCACAGGGGAGAGACATGAGCCTCTTGCCCTCCTGTTGGTGTCAGGGAGGGAGACGCATGAGCCTCTCACCCTTGTGCTGGCATTGCCTTGAGGGGCTGAGCCCCATGGCAGCATCATGGGGAGGGGACCAGCCCCCCTCTTGTGCCAGCCGCGAATGCCTGGTGCCACATGCCAGGGGTGGCCTGGCTCTTGTGAGCGCTGAGATAAGGGCTGGCCGCCTTCTGCGGAGGAGCAGGCAAACAGCACTAGGGGGGAGAGCGTGGTGGGGTGTGGGAGGTGTGGATAGGGAGGGGGTGACAGCCAGTGATGGGAGCAGCCTGGTCTCATGGCCACCTCGGGGGAGGACGGTGCAGAGCGGGGAGGCTGTGGGCTTGGCAGATGTTGTGCCGGGCCGTGACTAACCCTGCTTCATCGGCTGCTCCTTGCTGCTTTTTCCTTCGCTGCTCAATGAATGAACCCAAAAAGATCATTAATTTCTGTTGTGCCAGATCCATCTCCCTCTGGATGGTGTTTCACTTCAATATTTGCTGTGCCTGTTGCTGGGGTGCCCCTTCCCCCAGCCCGCTGGGGCGGCAGCGCGGGCTGGGGGCGGCTGCGGTGAATCAGCGCAGTGTGATCGTGGTGTGGGCTCCCCTGCCAACCCACACACCGCTTGCTAATCAAGGCTGCACGGGGCTGGGGTCTCTCACAGCACCTGTCTGGGTGTGGGGTGGGCGTGTTTCAGAGGTTGAGGCGTTGGGGTTCTCTGCAGGCAGGGATTTGGGGCTGGGATGGTTCAGAAGAGCATCCAGAGCGCATCCCTGGCAGAGCTGGAGATGTGCTGAGGGGCTGCAGTGCTCAGGTTGCTGATATGTTTACATCTTTGTAGTGAGGTGAGGTTGGTCTCTTCTCTGTAGTATCAAGTGATAGAATGAGAGGAAATTGTGCCAGAGGAGATTTTGGTTGGATATTAGGAAAAATTTCTTTAGGGAAGGTGTGGTCAGGCCTTGGAACAGGCTGCCCAGGTGGAGTCACTGCCCCTGGACATGTTCACAAAACTTGTAGACATGGCACTTGGGAACATGGTTTAATGCCGTGGTGGTGTTAGGTGGGTGGTTGGACCTGATGATCTTAGAGGTCTTTTCCAACCAAAACAATTCTATGGTTCTGTCTTCTGAAGTCTGTGACCTTTGGTTCAGGCTTTGCCCAGAGCACAGCTGAACATGGCAAACTTTAACAAACAATTGATACACCTGCCTGCAAACCTGCTCTGGCTGAAAGTCCTCCTGGTGCTACTTGAGCTAAGGCTGGTGAATGATTGCAATGTGAGTAGCACCTTGAAAAGGGGAAGATGAACCCTGAAGCCAGGAATTACCATGTCTTGTCTCTGATGCATGAAGCAGGATCTGTTACTGGGTGCCACAGGCTGGTAATGTGTCAGAATGATGGGTGTCTGCTGAAGGGGATCTGAACGTTGGTGGCACTTCCCTCACCAGGGCTGTGTACAGGGTGGCATTTCAAGTAATTGGCAGAGAGCTACTGTGAAGGTTGTGCTGGGGAAGTGACATTTGTAATTGCACTAAAATTTGGGAAGTCAGTCACTCCCTTTGTGGTGTGATTCAGAATAAGCAGTGAAGGGGAAAAAATGCATCCATAGTCATCGGTGTGCAGCTGCTTGCAGGGGGCACAGCTGTCTGGAGTGTTGGGAAGGTGCTGATGCCCATCAGAAGCAGCTGTCCTGCCTGCCCAGGTGGGAGCTGGCATGTTCTTGAGAGCTGAGCAGCTTAAACTACTTCTGAGCAGCAGTGTCCCCACAAACCCTTGCTCTGAAATTCCTGCTGAGCGAGAAAAGCTGTTAGGCAACAAGCCTCGGCGTGGGACAACCTGGAGATCAGACCTTGGTTATTCCCCACCTGCAAAAGCTGCTGATAGTGACAACAGAAGGAAACTGCTGCCAGAGCCTGTCCTCTCCTGATGAATCCCTCCAGGCTACTGCTGTGCAAGGATCCCCATCCCACACTGGGAGTTGGAGGAGGGAAAAATTCATCCCAGCAATGGGCTTTGTATAGCTGGCAGAGGAGCGACGGCTTGATCCTTCTGCTGTGATGTGGCAGGGATGGCATAGTCCTGTTAGCAGGGCTGCTCTGGGCCGGGAGACAGGATCAAGCCTTTCATTCGGTTAATCTTTCAGCAGTAAGTATTTAGGAAGTGCTTATCTCTCAAAAAGCCTTCTGATGGCTTTTGGGCTTAAAGAGCTATGAGACTCCTCAACTGCTGCTTCTCATTTCCACCCTCCACCCCTCCCAGATCAAAAAACAAAGTTAAATTGCTGAATTCAGCCAAAAGGGCACTTTCCCTTCTGTTCTCTGCTGGCTGCAGTGCTGGTATTTCTTTTCTACAGGAAAAAAAAAGTCTGGTTTGGGCCATCATTGATGCTGTTCATCCCTTTGCTTGGACATCAGAGAGCTTGGGGGTTGCTGGAAGGGTTGGTCCAGCCAAGAGCTGCACAGGTGTTGGTACCAGCCCAAGGAGAGGGTGTAGCCAAACCAGGCTTACTGAACCAAGAGCATCTGCAGAGTTGCTGATGCTGCATTGTGAGGGCTTTGCTCCACAAAAGTCTTTCTCAACTGGGTAGGAGAAGCACACACTTCACCCTGGGGAGCTGATGCTTCAGTTTGTTGAGCTGGCCCAGGGCCACCCCTGCGGCCAGCTTGTAAAAACCTCCAACAGCCTCCTTGGAGGTACCTCATGGTGTTTGCGGGAAGCTGAAGACTTCATCAGGCTGGTGCCTGGGGACCTCAGACAGACCAGACAACAACTGGAGAGAGCTCTTCTAATGGGCTTGCTGCAGATTGCTTAATGGGAGAAGCTGCTGTCGATGGAAATGTCCTGGTAGCTGCATCAGTCATCTCTTCAATAAAGCAGTAACATCTTACTCTTCTCTTGAAGACTCATCCACTTAAGCTACTGTAGTAGTCAGCATCCGAAGTCTGGTGCTCTGTCATCATTTCTCTTCATATTTAATGCCACGGGAAACAGAACTGCTCCTTTCTGCCTGTTCACTCCTTGTGGAATGACCATGTTGTCATCACCTGCCAGCACGATGGTGGGTGAGATGAGTGTGGTGGGAAAGGCTTTGCTGTCCTCCTTTGGGGAGCTCTAGGACAATGTTTCTGTAGCTTCATCTGCAGAGGAGAGAGGAGATTTGGGGATGCTCAGGCTCTGGTGTGGCAGAGGACAGCCCTCACCTGCTCTAGGGTGCCAGCATGGCTCAGGCTCCATGATAGATTGAACAAAGCCCAGCAGAGCAACCCAAACATCTCACCTGGGATTCTTCAGTTCGGATTCCCCCCTTATAAAGCAGAAGTAAATGCTGATATTCAGCCAGCATTGCACAGAACTGTCACTGGTGAGCAGTAGCTTTGGCATCATGGAAGCTGTGGTCTGCTCAGGAGAAGGCAGTGGGATGATACTCATGAGCACTTGCAGGATGCTTTTCCTGAGCTTCATCAGCATGGAGAGAGCTGATCCAGGCTTGTCTGCAAGTCCCACATCATCTGGCCACTGTCTCTTGTGCTTGCTTTCTGGAGTTTAATAGGTGAGGACAGGCATTGCAGGATTCAAATGGGGGGAGGATTTAAAATACCTTCGTGGTTTGCAGCAAAGACAACTCACGTAGCTTAAAAACAGCTCCAAGTGCAGTGAGGCTGCAGGAATGATTTTTCCATCTCCACAACTTTGTCATGGTCAAGGGAGATGCTGCGGTTGTGGGTTGCTGCTGCTGAAAGTCACAATAAAGCCAGGCTTTTTATTCCTTATGAATCAGCCCAGAGCTTTTGTTACACACAAGGAATGAAAGCTGGGCCAGCTAACTGCCTCAGATGTCTCATCTTCCTTATGTAGTCACTGAGGGGTTTTTTTCAACCTGTGTTGAAAACCAGGAGAATAAACCAATTCCATTCACTGCACGTCTGCATGAAGAAGAATGAAAACAATATTAAGATTAAACAATCACCAAGGAAGCGAGACCGCTGTAATAGCATTAAATGCTGGTTGTGATCAAGCTATGAAATCAAGGTCACGATGAGTTTAGGACCTTGATTGAATCAGCAGCCCAACAATGAAGTTATGTTGGTTCCAACTATTTATCAAATCATATTAGTGCTGTGAACAATTGGATTTCTCCACTGGGCTGAGATGAAGCCGACTGTAATTCTTCCTAAAGAGCCAAGCTGAAGCCGGCTGGGTGCGGTGAAGAGCTCTGACTGACCTGGGGAAAGGGCCTTTGTGTGCCTCTGTTGGCCAGCAGCCACCCCAGTAACTCCAGGTGGGCTGAGGGAGCTCCCTGCTTCTCCCAACCCTGTGAGCTCCCTGTTCCTAACCAGGGGAAGCAGGCTGAGGAGGCTGGGCTCAGCTCCTGTGTCTTCTGCTGTCCACACCTCCACCTGCTCCTCTGGGAATGTTTTAAGTATTAAACACCACTGTGCCAAATAACCTGGTGGGGTGGGTATGAGATTTTTATTTCTTTTGGTAATTGAAACCTCATTTTGATATTCCCACCAGGAGAAATAATTTTAGGTGTAGGTCAAGAAGCTCTAACTGACAAGGAGATTGCACAAACCAGGTTACAAGAGCTTATGTAAAAGTCAAATAGGGAAGAATTATGTAAAAGCTCTGTGGCTGCAGGTGACTCCAGGTTTTGGTGTGCTGTAAGCTGAGTTAGGCTGGGTGTCCAAACCCAGCAGGTGCAGGGAAGGAAAATGCTTCATGGGAGACGGAGTCACTGTCCCTAGAGGTGTTCCAAAAGGTATAGACATGGCTCTTTGGGACATGGTTTAGTGGCTCTAGTGGTGGTGGGTCAATGGTTGGACTTGAGGAGCTTAGAGGTCTTTTCCAAGCAATGTAATTCTAAGATTCTCTGATAGGTCTGGGATGGAGTGACTATCAACATATAGGCAGCATGCATGTGTCCTCCTTGCCCTGGGCAGGTTGAGACTGAGGGATCCCCACCTGAGTGCCTGTGTGACTTGGTGGCATTATCTGCTCATGTCTCAGGACCTTACCAGAGAGCTCATCCCCTGTAGTATTTTTGCCTCTGTTTCCTCCACCAGCTGTAAACTCGTGTGCTGGTGACATTGGCAAGTCTTACCGTGGGGCTGTAGCCCTGAGGGTCTGCAGAGGCTTTGGGTGTTGGTGGGGTTTTGGCACACCTTGCTCTGGCAAGGTACTGGACTCTCTTCTCTCCAGGCATGATGCTGCAAGAGCCATGTGCTGCAGCAGCTTCTTCAGACTTTGTGTCTGTGAAAGAGACAGCACCAGGAGGAGGAAAGTCTCGGTCTTCTCCTTGCTGTGACTGTGGCCAGGGTGGGTTGGCTCAGCCATAGTGGCTGGCTGGCTGGCAGCATCCCTCCCATCCTGGCTGAGCTTCAGGCTCCAGCACAAAGTGTGGTTTCCTGAAAATGGCTCCACAAATCTATAAGCAGCTGCTGCAAATGTGCAGAATGAAGTCTTGAGCTTCAGCTCTGGACTGTGTTCAATGGAAGCATTGACTTGTGGAAAGCTGGTCCTTCGGTCCCCGTGCCTGTGCAGGTCAGGGCCATGTCTGAGTGTTCTGATACCAAACTACAAGATACTATAAGAAAGATAGGGCCAGACCTTTTAGCAGGGCCTGTTGTGACAGGACAAGGAGTGATGGTTTGAAACTAAAAGAGGGAAATTTAGTCTCCATTAAATTGTTTGCAGTGAGGTGGTGAAATACTGGCCCAGGTTACCCAGAGAGGTGCGGTAGATGCTCCATCCCTGGAAACATTCCAGGTGGACAAGGTTCTGAGCAACCTACTCTAGTTGGAGATCTCCCTGCTCACTGCAGGGGTGATGGACTGGATGACCTTTAAAGGTCCCTTCCAACCCAAAACATTTTGTCATTCATTTCCTCTGGGCTGCCTCAAACACCTCTTCTGGAAAGCTCATCCCTTGATCCCCATGCCTGTGGGGATCAGGGCCTCATCTGCTGAGCACTTTGGTACCAAAGCTCGTGAGCTGAGCCATTGAGCTGAGGTGTCCCTGTAATGAGGGAGAGCATTTTAAGCAGCTGATTGTGAAGCCCCCGCAGAGCTGGCTGCAGGAGGCAGTTGCCTGCTGTTTGCTCTGTACCCTTTATGTAATCTCCCATGTGTGCGTGGATGCTGCCTTAGAGGAGCAGTGAGAGGGATGAGGCTGATGCCCCAGTGAGCAGATGTGTGAGACAGGCAGTGTAACATGGGGAGACAGCCCTGCTCAGGGGAGGAAGGGAAGGCTGGCAGCCTCGGCTCAGGGCTGTGGTTCCCTGGGATCTGCTGCTCTGGGAATGATTTCACCTTTGATAACCATCAGCTCGGCAGCGTCCGGAGGAGGCGTCTGGCTGCAGGGTGGTGGAGCGGAGGAGGCTGGTGGGCAGCACAGTGGGTGCCAGCACTGGAAGATCTTCTTGGCTGGAGATGCTGGTGCTTGTGCAAGACAGAGGGAGGTCGTCTTCTCCCTGGGAAGGATGCAGAGCTTTGGGGTGGTCGTGTGGCAGGTGCACAGAAGCCATCCAACAGCAGCAGTAGGGATGCCATGGCTTTCTGGGTGCTTTGTCCTTGCAAAAGGCAGTGCCAAGTTTCAGATCCCACAGTGACACACATAGATGTTTTCTAATGCAGAAGAGGGTTTGGTCTGTTGCTTTGTTTCCCTTATTACAAGAGATGTTGGACCACCTCAGGCCCGTTTCCAAGCCCTGATCTCCCTCCTGGCCTTGTTCTGCTGAGAAGTGCTGCTCACATGCGAGGGCTTGAATCACTCTGGCTAAACAAACCAACCTTCTCTTCCATCTGTACCACACTTGGCCAGTGATGAAGGTTGAAGAGAGATGGGAGAGGATGTCAGGTTCCCTGAGTCACCTCCAGGGCTCACTAGCTTCCACCCAAGGAGTAAATTCTGGGAATGAGCAAAAACTGTCCCCTTCCCCAGGACTGAGAATCCCCAGGCTGCTTTTTGTTCCCCTTGGTTTGGCTGTGTGCTGTGGTAGGGTTTCAGCACTTTTTCCTTGAGTCTATTCAACAGCTTAGATGCTCTTCCTCTGTTAATCAGCCTAACTTCATTCTTATTTTATCCCATTGCTTTCTAATCATTCTCCCTTGTGGTTCCCTAAATAAATCCTCCCTTCTCTTGGTGTTCATTCCTTACAGGTATGATGCCTACTGCATCAATCTGGCACAGCTCTAAGTCCTTTCTTTTCCCCTGTTTCCACTGTATCTTCCCTGCTGCCCTGAGGAAGATGAGAGCCTGATATTCAGAACCAATATTGAGGCATCATTCCCTCCTTGGTCTGCACCACTCCTGATGCCAGCTAGAAGCGGGTGCACCACATGCTCCCCTGTGGTATTGCTGGTTTTCTTGTCTTAGAACTGATCGCTGTGCCCACAGTGATCAGGTGGAGGCCCCAGGAAGGCTTTTACCTGTTCTTGAATCTCTCTTGTTCCCGGAACTGGTCCTTTGCTCTGTTACTGGCACTGGCAAACATATCTTATGCCTGATAAAGGTCTGTAATGATGTTTTCTTCAGTCATGCTCAGTGCAGTAGTGATTAGCATTGCCCTTGGCTCATTTTTTGCAGCGGTTTGCACGCTCTTGACTTGGATAGAACAGTTTGAACTAATTTTTATCCGTGAAGGATGGTTGGTTATTAAAGGCTTGACTGAAGTTCAGTAATGATGTTGCTGTTTCACCTACAATAACTGCACTGACAGTAGCATGCACTTGAAAAGTGCTCAGGTCTTGACATTTCTTGGCTGTTCTTTCATCTTCACACACCTCCAGCTGTCAGCTTTGGAGTGGCACAGGGAAGATGTTAGTGTAAGCAGCAGGGCTTTTGTGTGCCCCGTGCCAGGGCTGTCATTGACTGTTTGAGCTGGGGATTTTGCAGCACCTTGTTTCTTCTTTCATGTTTTCTTGTTCCTCGTTTACTGTCTGACCCTTTGGGGTAACTTGCTGTGGCTTCTGCAGATTGCCCAGCTTTAGCTGGACCCTGCATGGCCAAGCTTTGCTCCAGCATCACTCAACTACCAAGCACCAGGCAGCCAGGAGGGGTTGAACTGGGGGGGGGGGGGGGGGGGGGGGGTTGTCTCTGGCTGAGCCACCACCCCTGGGGCAGCTAGGGCTGCAGGGACCAGACTCTCCCTCCCCAGGATCACTGCTTTCCTGGGCCAGGCAGGAGCCCAAGCTCTTCTGGCTCCTGGCACTGAGCCGTGGCAGCATCTTAACCCAAGCCCTTGGTCCGGCTGCGCCCAGCGCTGCCGCGTGCTGATATTGCTAATTAGGTCAGCAGCTCCTGGTGAATTGGAAGTGGATGTGTTCAGAGGTGGGGGGGATGGGGGAGTTATTTGAGGCCTCTCCAACCTAGAAACCCAGAAAAGGTTTCTGGAGTTGTTGGGTGGCTCCAGAGTGTGCTCTGGCCCTCAGCATGGCTGTGGTCACCACGAGCACCACCCTGGCCAGCTCCCTGCCCCTCTGAGTGCTCCAGTTGCAAATGGTTGGTTGTTGGGCTGCTTTTTTTCCTCCTTTAAACTGAGGGTTTTTTTTTTTAGAAGATGCTTAAAAATCTGAATTTGAAGCTGACAGCCTAAATCAAGGTCTGCATTTAAAATGCAGTGCTTGGGCAGTTTGTGCTTGTTGGTATGGTCTTTGAAGAGGATGTTGCTGAGCTGTGGAGCCCAAGCATGCAGAGACCAGCACAGAGGCACCTTCCTATGGCCCTTAAACCAGTTATCAGGTACTGCCAATCCAGCAAATGCATTTGGCTGTGGTTCAAGATGTGGGGAGTAGAAGCAGGATCCCCCCATCCCTGGGCAGAGGAGCTGTGAGCAGCAGCCATGAGCCTGACAAGCACCTGGCCCACAGGTAAAGCATCGCTCAACAATCAAAGCCAACACTTCTCCTTGGCATAGAGTAGTGAGATCTTAACATCATGCTTTGCATGTTCCTTTTCCCTGTGCATCTGTCACATTCACACAGGGTTTGTGTTTAAATTGTCTCCCTGTGCCCTCCCTTGAAAGCCCAGTTGTCATTTTGAGCAAATCCTAACCCCAAACTCTCCCTAGCGAGCAAGAAGTGTTGCTGGCCATTTTGTCATGTATAAACCTGTTAAAAAATATATATATGTGAAAAGAAAGAAAGAAATCAAGGCTGTGAATAAATCAATGGCACGTCAGGCATATTTACATAAAGTATATAAAGTGCTGAGAATACTAAATTTAGAGCACAGGCTTCTCTGCTTGCAAACCGACATGTTCCAACAGGCTGCAGCCATGAAGGCGAGCCTGCCTTCAGCAAAATAATTACCACTGTACCTGAGGAAGGAGATGGGAATCAGGGATGTAAAATAAGGCTTGAAGTTGTGTGTTTCAATTGTGATTTAAAAATCTGACATGGCTCAGGGAAGGAAGAATTTCCCCCTCCTCCTTGTGGTGTGCTGGGGACTGGAGCTGGGTCCTGCCCATGCGCTGTACCTGGGGCATGGCTCTGTCTGACCGGGGGAAACCAGGGTGGTGGTGGTGGGGATGGTCCTGGTGCTACTGAACTCAAACAGCTGGCAGTGTGGACTCATTTCACTCCTCACCACCTTGTTCTTGATGGCCCAGTTAGTAATTGAAGCAGGATGAGTTTGGGGTGTGCTCCTGCTATTTTGGGTGCTGTCAGGGCTTTTCCTTTCCAGAAACAGGGCTCTGAGGGTGGGGGAGCATCATTCCACTGCTTCCCTCAGGAGAGGAGGGAAGAAGACACTTTCAGTAGCTGCCTGTGGTGCAGGGGTTGGGGAGCAGTGGAGCTTGGTCTGTCCCAGGTGTTGCTACCTGTGGTGTGGTGACAGGGTCTCTGTCTGTCCCAGCTGCTGCATCGGAGAGGTTGGGGCACCAGCGTCTGGGAGAGCCAGTGACTCTGCAGGCTGGGACAACCCTTCATCTCGTCTGCCCATCACTGCTGCCAGGCTGATGCCCCTGGGCTGTGTCCCTGTGCTGTTCCCGGGGCTAATAATACCCGGGAGGAGGTGGCTGCCCTGAGCCCACTCCGGGGAGCGATGTGTTCCCTGCCGGTGCCGAGCGTCCTCCCACGGCCGCCTGCTCCTGCTCGCCCACACGTGCCCGGGGCTGCTGCTGCTGCCTCTTCCCAGTGCCCCTCTGCCTGCTGCTGGCTTTCCCAGTGCCCTCTTCTCTAGCCCAGTCTGGCTCAGCTGTCCCTACAGCTTCACTTGGAGATGATACAGATGCCTCCATTATTTCTGCTTCTGTGCCCCATGGCATCAGCTCGGTTCCCTTCATTTATTTCTGTTCCTAAATGCAGCCATTTGTGCTGGATTTTCTCATCTGAGGGAAAAACAATTCTCCCTGAAATGAGGTAGTTGGTTGCAAACTGGGTTTTTACTGGATTCTCCTTGACCTCCTTTCCCCCAACTCATGTTGGTGCAAGTGGGGAGATCCAAAACCTGATGGGTCTGGCCCATGCCCTGCACAGGGTTTGTTCTTGAGGGAGGATGCTCTGAGCAGGATGGGAACAGTAGGAGCTCCAGCTCTGAAATAAGCCTCCTTTGAAGTCTGGGATGTCACTTAATCTTGCTGCTTTTGTTGAGGTTTGTTCCATTTTATGTCTGCTAATAAATATTGTAGCATGCTAAAAATAACTGTTAAACATGAAGCAAGAAGTAAAGCTGCTTTAGGCCCTGAATTTCCAGTTCTTAATTCCCTTCTCAAAGAAGCTCAGACCTTCTGAAACAGGTTTAGGAGTACCTGGGCTGCATGGTTGGTTGTGGCTTTTCAGCTGCTGTCCCGAGAAAGAGCCGGTGGCAAGGAGCTGTCACAGAGCAGAACAGTGATGAGTGAGCGAGATGGTCCTCAAAAGCTTTGTGGCTGCTCTCCCAGTGCAACATGAAGGGTGGGAGCTCCTTGCAATGTAACTAGGGCCATCTCAAGAGGATCAAGGGACCATGGCTGTGTTGGCAGCTGGGGACATCCCATGTGTTCAGTGTGCTGTGTGACTGAGCAGCAGCCCTGGGCATTGCTCTGAAACCCTTCCATGTACCACACTTGGCAGCCTGAGCAGCTGGGTTCCCCCATCCTAGCCCTGTGTGCCAGTTCCATGCCCCGTACGCCATTTGCAAAGTTTCTGCCATGCTGGCAGAAGTCATACAAGTAGGAGCCCATGCCAGCAGAACAACTTCATGTTGCTGTCTGTGATGTCTCTGCCTGGCATTGAGAAGGGCCCTGGTGTTGGCACAGCCCTGGGGTGCAACATCAAAGGTTGGCCACCCTGGCAGCCCCCTTGATGCTTGTGCCCAGCAGGGAGGTCCTGTGCCAATGTGCCACACTGTCCCTGCATCCACTGCACCACTTATCACACAGCTGTCTGGCAATTGCAAACTGAGAGCTAATAGTTTAGATGTTGCTGATCACAGCATGTTAGGGGTTGAAAGGGACCTCTGCTTAGAGTCCCTGCCAGAGCAGGACCATAAAATATAGTGCAGGTTGTGCAGGAACCCATCCAGGCCCCATCCCTGAAGGCATTTCAAAGAGGCAGAGATGTGCTGAGAGACATAGGCTAGCCCCAGACTCGGTAGAGTTAGAGAGTGGGTTGGACTTGATGGTTATGTGTGTGATGAAGTTCATGTGCTGTCCCACCACAACCCTTGGCAGCACAGCCCTGCCCATCCTCGTAGGCAACGGTGGGCAGCAAGGAGCAAGTCAGCGACGAGGAGGTGCTGGAGGTGTTCTAGCCTGGGCTGGGCTTCACAGTGCCTGAAAGGGATGATCAGGGGGCTGCTGGCAGGCCTGGGCGGTCAGGGCAGGCTCCCTGGGCCCTGCCAGCGGTGCCCGTTTGGTGAGAGGGAGGCTGCTCACGGTACAGCTCGTCCTGCCGCCCGCGCTGCTCCCAGCCCACGCGCTGAGTCAGCGCCTTGTGTGGGGGCCTCCACTGAGTGAGGGTGGGGTGGAGGTACTGTGCAGGCTCGCGTGCCTGTCCTGTGCTGGGGGGGTGGCCCTGAGGGCACCCTGTCTGCCAACCCCCTCACCAGCCCCACAGCCACACTGCTGACCCCTCTCTTAGAGGATGCTGCAGTGTCCCCTTGCATTTGGTGGGCAAAGGGACCGAGGCAGCCACTTCTCTACTCCTCTTTCTGTTCTAGTACATTGAAGCCATCAGCAACAAGCAAGGTGAGCTGGAAAACTACGTCTCTGATGGCTACAAGACAGCTCTCACAGAAGAGAGGAGACGATTCTGCTTCCTGGTAGAGAAACAGTGTGCAGTGGCGAAGAGCGCTATCACCTACCATGCCAAGGTGAGTTGAAGCCACTGGGCTGCGGGTCCCCCTGCCCTGTTGCCAGGTGGATGGATGCTCTTGTCACCAGCTGCTTGCTTCAGAGCAGGTGGGCACGCTGGAAGTCACAGCTGGTACAGCCCCTGTGGCTTACAGGGCAGAGCAGGGGGAATTTACCTTGTTAAGGTATGGGAGACCTTCTTGTGGCCTTTCAGTACTTCAAGGGGCCAGTAGGAGAGATGGGGACAGACTTTGTAGCGGGGCATGCTGCAGTGGGACAAGGAGTGATGGTTTGCAATTAAGAGGCAGGTTGGGACTAGAGAGAAGGAAGGTGGTGAGGCACTGACACAGGTTGCCAAGAGAGGTGGGATTAAACCACAGATGAAGCTGCTGCTCCAACCCCCTTCTTGCCCATTCCCAGGCAGATCTCATCTCCTGTGCCAGGGGCTGGAGCTGCTGCCAGCCAGCCTGGGGAGCGGCATCCCCCAGTGCCGGCCCAGAGCGGAATCCATCAGGATGAGGGTTGGGAATGCCGGAGCTGCTCCTGCAGCCTCCTGCTCTCGTTCTGGTTGTTTCCCACCGCCACCCCCCATCGCTCACAGCACCCATCTGTCACCACCGTGCTTGGCACTGGGGAGCAGGAGAAGGAGCTCAGATTAGTCAATGCTGTGCTGCAGGCTGGATCAATGCTGGGCATATGTGAACTCCTCCTGCAGAGCAGGAGGGAAAGAAGACATCCCCCCAGGAATAGGGAATCAGCAGGCACGAGGGTGCTGGCACTCACAACATGGCTGTGGCACAGTGTATCCAAAGACTTGCAGCAGCGCATGGAGGGTGATTTTTGCAGCTCTGCAGGCCACTTGTCCAGGGCATGGTGGGTGTATATGACATGTGGGCGTCTGGCCCTGCACCAGCCTGGCATCCAGCGTGGGCTGTGCCAGCTAAAAACACCCTCCTGGAGGATGCTGGCAGCAGCCGTGGTCTGGGTGTCGAGGTGGCTGATAGTGGGGAAATGTTTTAGGACTTTGAAATTGGCTTTAGAGGGAGTTTTAATGCATGGGAACTGAGATGTCTCCAGGTGAGACTGGTGGCAAAGCTGTGCACAGGTGTTGGCTCACCCTTGGCCGTGGGGCGAGCCTCAGGTGAGCTAGCTATTGGGCAAGCTAGCCAACAGGCTCACCAGTGCTGCTCTTTTGCAGCTCCTCATGCCATGCTTCCCAAGGAAATGTTTAGGCAGGTGGCTGGGGTCCACATAGTGCTTGACTGGGAAACAACATCAGGTGTTTTGGAACATCTGCCTCAGTGTCACATGATGGAATACTCATTCTTGGCTGTGTCATCTGAATAAGGGCAAGTTCAGCTCTGTCTCTTACACCCCCTTCCCATACTCAGAGCACAGTTGTGGGTGGCTGCTGGTGTCCTGCCCGTGGGCTGGGAATAGCAGGGTCTAGTTGCAGGGTGGTAGGGCCAGAGCTATCAGGGCTGAGCAGCTCTAAGCATAAAGCTCATCCCTGAGGACCTGGGCAACAGCACAGAGTATGACTGTGCTGCATGTCCTGTGGCTAAGCCTTTGGTCAGATTTGTTTTTCGTTGCTTGGTTCTCACTGAGCCTCGTGCTCTGCCCAGCTTCCTTCAACCTCTTTGCTACTGAAGCTGCCCCACACAGGATACCTCAGAATGATCTGGAAGATTAATGACCTTTTCCTTCTCTCTCTTCCATTTTTCATGACACCTTTCTAGCTAAGAGACTTGTCAGTGCCTGGAAGTAGCAAGCTCCTGTGTTTTATCTCACCTGTGCCAGGCACAGAGGAGCCGATCAATCTTGTGGCCAGGATCAGGCCAGCTTTGAGTCCCCACAGCACTGCCCAGCAGGGAGTTCAGAGCTGAAGGGGTCTTCCCACACTCCTGTGTCCTCATGCCTTATTTTTCTCTGTTGCAGGGAAAGGAAATGCTGACACAGAAGCTGCCACTGTGGCAGCAGTCTTGCTCAGATCCCAACAAGATCCCGGACCGCGCTATACAGCTGATGCAGCAGATGGCTGCCAGCAGCAATGGCACCATCATGCCCAGCCCTCTGTCTACATCCAAATCCAACCTCATCATCTCTGACCCCATCCCTGGTGCCAAACCTCTCCCTGTCCCCCCGGAGCTTGCACCTTTCGTAGGAGTAAGTATCTGTGTGGTGGAAGTTGTCCTCCCCTTCCGAGCAAAGCTGGAGGGATGAGCCCGGGCCAGTGTCACCGTTGTCCTCAGCAAGTTGCCTTTTCTTGGACTGTCATTGATGTGAAGGGATGGGCAGCTCTGTGCATGCACTGCCCTGGCATGTGGGAAGGAGCCTGGCATGGGGATGGGCAGCCTGTCCCATCCTGCCTGGGTTGCTGAGATCTGGAGGGGCAGGGGCTGTAGGGGCTTCCTGAGAAGCTTTTGGGGAACCCTTGAGCTGGACTCATCTGACCAGGCTGATCCCAGTCAGGCTCATTCCAGCGCTGTGGGTCTGAACTGAGGTACCCCAATAACCATAGCAGAAGGTGTTTGGAGTGACCCCTGGGATGAAAGGCCCTTCAGAAAAAGGTCTCCCCCATGACATGAGGGCACAAGCTGAGCAGTAGAGCTCAGGGGATGTTTCTTGGGTGAGAGGCAGCTTGGAGCAGTAGAAAAACCATAGGGGTGATGCCAGTGCTTGCTGCAGCTCAGTTTGTCTCTGGTGGGGAACTAAATCCAACAGGCTGAAGCTCTGGTGTGCTGTGAACCCCCTTCCCCGGAGCAGTGTCCTGCTGCAGGAGCTACACTGGGGTGCCCTAATGAAGACATTCTCCATCTTCCCCCCTCCTCTCCTCTCTCCCTAGCGCATGTCGGCACAGGAGGCCATGCCAGTGATGAATGGAGTCTCAGGCCCAGACAGTGACGGGTACAACCACTGGTCTGAGATGAAGCCAGCACAGCCCAAATCTTTATCTCCTCCCCAGCCTCAGAAGCAGCTGAGTGACTCTTACTCCAACACACTCCCAGTGCGCAAAAACGTGCAGCCGAAAAACAGCTACGCATCAGGTGAGGCTCTGTCCTTCGCTCTGGGGGCTGCTGGCCTGCCATGATGCCAGCTGTGGTGAACAGTGTCATTGAGATGCTGAGGGGGCAGTGATAAACAGCATCTCTCTGGTGTTCAGTGCTGCTCATGCCTCTGGATCTGAGGTTGGGAAATGAGTGGAGCTAGGCTCTGGTGTGAGATTTCGGCTGGGTGGCTCTCAAACAGCGTTGCCAGGAGGAAAATCTTGAGGAAGCTCATTGCTTTCTTTGCAATGGTTGGTGGGTGATGCCAGGAGCAGTGGCCTGACCCTGCCTGGGATCCTGCTTGCTAGAGGGGATGGGTTTGTAGGCACCTTGGGTAAAATAAGGAAGGTTAGGGATATGTCGTGGCAGATCTGTCATGCCTCTGGTCATGCCAGACTGTCAAGGACTTGGATGCATCAAGGACTTGGGGCACTTGTTGGTCTCTGTCTCCCACTAGCTGAAAACAAGACGCTGCCACGCTCCAGCTCCATGGCTGCAGGGCTCGAGAGGAACGGCAGGACGAGGGTGCAGGCCATTTTCTCTCATGCTGCTGGAGATAACAGCACCCTCCTGAGCTTCAAGGAAGGTGACCTTATCACACTGCTGGTACCAGAAGCCAGGGATGGCTGGCACTATGGAGAGAGTGAGAAAACAAAAATGTGAGTCTTGTGGCCATGCTGGTGAAGCAGTGCAGCCTCCCCTGTGTGCTCCGTGGATAACCATGGGTTTGGCTTCACCTCTTGCCTTTGTCTTTCAGGAGGGGCTGGTTTCCTTTCTCCTACACCCGAGTCCTCGACAGTGATGGTAGCGAGAGGGTCCACACAGGGTAGGAACATCAAATGGGTGCCATGCTGGGTGGGTCCCTGTGCCACTCCCAGGGTTAGCTCATGTCCATGGGATGGGAATACTCTGCTTCCCCCAGACACCATGCACCTTGTCAGGAACAACCTGAGGGGGAGTTGTCCACCTGGGGTTCCCTGCCATGGGTGGATTGGCAGCCTGGGGGTCTCAGCCTAGAATGGGCTGGTGCTGATGGCTCTGCTTTGGATCTTCCCTGCCCAGCCTGCAGCAAGGGAAGAGCAGCAGCACTGGCAACTTACTGGACAAAGATGACATCTCCATCCCACCACCTGACTATGGCATGGGTTCCCAAGCTTTCCCAGCACAAGGTGTCAACACCTTCAAGCAGAGGCCATACAGCGTGGCCGTGCCTGCCTTCTCCCAGGTGAGCCCACAAGAGTTTCTGTCACTTCAGGGGGGATTTATAAATGGGAGATGCTTGAGCAAAGTCCTGGGCATTAATCCCTGCTGGAGCCTGGCACAATGACATGGGCAGCATCTGTCCCACCTGTGGTTTTACAGCAGAAGGATGGAATGTGTTGAAAGCATCTTCTTGGTGTGGTGTAGAGCACGTGCAGGGGAAGGAGGGCTGCTCTCCAACCTGTGTTCGTTGTTTGTAGGACTACCTAATGCCCTATGGTTGTGCAATTAAAGACTATTCCAGTGGCCTCTGCCAACCTCCCTCCGCTCACTACAAGCCTTACACTAGGTCAACAGCTGTAAGTCCAAACCCAAGCAATGTTTCCTTTGGGATTTATGGGCAGGTTTTGCCTGGTGACCCACGTGCCTTGCCCAGGGTCTCATCTCCTACTGAGCATCTCTCCGGGGGCAGAAGGACAGGAATGTTAGGGAGGCAGTGAGAGAGGACATCAGTGGAGGATGGGAAGGCCAGGCCAGTTTGGCTCACCTGGGCAAGGCACAGGGAGCAAATGGCACAAAACAGCACCGCAAACCCCCAAAGGACAACACTTGCTGATTCCATGGGAGCCTCCCACCAGAAACAGGCTGTTCACAGGCAGCTGGAAGCATTTTCTCTGGCACATGCCAATTCAAGCAGGGGATGGTCCAGTGAGGGGACCTGGGGTGAGTCTGTAGGGCTATGGCAGACCCTTAGCAGGGTTCCAAAATGAGTTCAGGGCTTCTTGATTAATATATTAGGAAGGTTGCATGTGTGGATGAGATCAGCTTAACCCAAGAGCCATTTGCATGGTGAGGCTTCCCCACCAGAACAACTGTGGTGGGATGAGCCATGTTGGCATCCCTGGATCACAGGTGTGGGGAGGGGGTGAGGAGGGGGAGAGGTGGTTATGCAGCCTTCAGCCTTTTGGCAGGTGACTGAGTGTTCCTGGGATGGTGGGAACATGCCTGTGATCCCTAATGGATCACCAGCTCAGGGACTAACAGTTCCTGCTCCTTCCTGGAGCAGTCCCACGGAGAGCAGAGCTGCTCCATGGCCAAGTCCCAGGGCAGATCTTCACCTGAGGAGCAATGTCCTCAAGAGACATCCTCTAAGCTTGGTCTCCATGTGCTCCTCAGACCAGTGCAGTCCTTCCACACTGCAAAGGCTATTCAGTACTGGCTGAAGGTGAAAATGATCCAAACTCCTGTGGATTTCTGGTGGGAGTGAATACAAACACCTCTCTCCACAGAACATTTCACCAATGTCTTCCAGACTTGCTCAATCTCTTTTTGAGTGTCTTGTATCTGGAAAGTGGCTGGAGCTCCACCACAGTGGGGCTGGACAGAGCAGACCAGGGCTCTCCCAGCAGTTACTTTCCCTTGCCTTGCCGGATAAAGTTCTGCTCCAAAGAGTGGTGCAAATCCCATGTCTAAATCCCATTCAAATCATCTCCATAACTCCCTTTCCTCTCCAAATGCATTGGCTCTTGGCCTTGGCATCCCTGGGTCCCAATGCACTTTGGTCTGTTCATGTGACCCTCCAGTGGCACCTGGAGCCTATGGCACTCACCCCTCACCATGCTTCCTCCCTTCCTCTCCACAGGGTCTTGATGATTACGGGACAAGGTCTGTCAGCAGGTAAGGCTTCACCTTCTGTTGTGTTCCTGAAAGTGAACTGTTGATGTTGACTCTGGGAGAAGCCATGGGGTCCCCTAAGTGGGCTCCCCAGGGGACAGGCAGTGGCCGGGATGGGGCTGTGTGGTGGAGGACACAGTGCAGGTTCTGGTGAGCATGGAGTGACCCAGCACCTCCTGAGGAGGGCAGCTCCTGGGACCACCCTGACCTCACACCCTGTGTGTTCCTTCAGAGAGAGTTGTCTCTCTCCAGCCATTCCCCTTGGGGCTTGCACCCAGGCAATGAGGCCACAGAGTGTGCACCCTTGAGATCGTTCCCCAGTGCATTCTCCCACCTGGCAGCTCCATCTCCATCCCCTCTGCCTTGGAGCTGCCTCATCTCACTCTCAGGGCTAAACCTCAGACCCACAGACACAAGCTGTGAGCCAATCAGTGATGGGCAGGGGTTGAGCTGGTGGTGCCATGCCGGGGAGCTGGGCTCCTGGGCGTGGAGCTGCGTCGCGGTGCGTGCCGGCAGTCCTGGCCCCTCTGGCAGTCTCCTCTGCTTTGTTCTGCAGCGGCAGTGGCAGTTTGGTATCAACGGTGTGAGGACACCTTGGCTAGCGGCGGCCCCTTGCTGCTTGGAAGAGCTTTCTGCTTCTTTCCTCCCTTTTTTCTTTTCTTTTCTTTTCCTTCCCCTTTCTCCTCCGTTTCCTCTTTCTCGACTTCTTTGGGATTTTTAAACTCTTGTGATCTTCAAGGAAAACCACTGGTGCTTCTCCACCCCTCCCCGGTGTTCACAGTGCCCTTGTTTCTGAAGCCTTTTCAGAGCAGAAACTGCCGCTCGGTCTGTGCTCACTTTGAAGCAGCCTGGATGCAGTTGACACTGTAGTGGGACCCTGGTTTTGTACTCCTGTGTGAATAATTAGCGATGCACTACCCATCCCTCCTCTTGGGGCCTCGCACGAGCCTGGACAAAAACCTCCCAGACCGGAACACAATATGCATGGCCTCTGGTGTCCGTACTGTTACTGAGCATCCGGGGTGCCTGTGCCCGCGATGCCATTGCCACGGGAGGCTGCAGCCCCTGGCCTGCCCCTCAGCCTGATCCGCTTCCATCCCACCACCCCCTGCGGTGGCTCTGGGAGAAGTGGATGGCGGTGAGCTCCCTCCCCGGGGAAAGGGCTGCTTCTTGGCTGGGTTCCCTCGCTGGCCGTGGGGTGCAGCTGGGCAGCCCCCCCGGGAGGGTTACTCCTGGTTGTTTTATAAATATCTATCTCTCTATATATATTTATTTTTTTTTGTAGCAAGGTATTGTTACCTCATGTTAGCGCTGAGGGCTGGTGCGGGGCCATCTGAGGATGTGCCTCGCATCCCTAAAATGGGGTTTGAGTGAGACAGCCCCTGAGCTGCGTCAGGGGGGCTTGGCAGCACCCAGGGACCTCTTACCCTGGCACTGCGGGGTTCTACTCCCCTAGCCACACCTGGCTGCAGCCCCTCAGTGCCTGTGACTGTCTCCACTGCAAAGCTGTTCACGCTTTCTTTTTCTGATGTGATTTTTAAGACCTCTCTCACGTTGCCTGTTCACTGGGACGGTGCTGGCAATGCAGACACACCCACGGATGAGTTTGTTTTATACACTCGCCTACGGGCCCCTTGTAACCAGACCCTCCTGCATCCATGTCTGAATTTTGCTAACAATTTTTAACCCAGGATATTTCATGCTGAATGGTTGAATGTTAGAGGGGAAGTGTGTGGGGGGGGGGGGGGGAGGGGAGGGGAGGACAGAAAACCCCAGCCTAGCAAAGCCTGTATGGAGATTGTAAAGTGCTGAAAACAAACTTTTTCTTTTTCTTATATATATATATATTTTTTTTTTTTTTTTAAAAGCCAGAGAGAAATGTGCCCTGTATTGAGTTATTGTTTGAATAAAAGTTTTATTTATTGCATTGAGCTGGGCCTCGGTGTCTTTTTCGGCTGCCGTGCCTGCGTGCTGCCCCTCCCTGCCTGCATCGCCCATTGCCATGCCTTTTTTATTGGTTTTTTTTAATTTGTTTTTCCATTCTCCATCCCCTTGGCATCATGTGGCTGTGGGGGGACCCCCTGCTCCCTCCCCCCACCCCGGCTTTAAACAGCTTTGCTGAGCGGGAGCAGCTAAAGGTGTTTAAGGGGCAAATCCCTCCGCGTCCCGAGGGGATGCTGCCTCTCGCTGCATGCCCAGGCTGCGGCTGCGCTTTCCCAGCACGGCGGCGGTGGGAAAGCAGCGATGGCTGGGTTGGGGTGGGGGGAAGGAAGCCACCCCCCTCCCTTCCGTAGCCCCCGCCATGTCTGGCCTGTCCTGCGCAGGTGGCTGCTGGCTGGCCGTGCCCTTCCTTCCCCTCCTCGCAGGGAGCCGTCGGGCAGCACCAGCAACTCGATAAACACAACTCTTCCTCCTTTTCCTACTTTCTCCTGCTGTTTCCTCTGCCCGGAGGCTCTGTGTGCAGGGCGTCTTGCGCCGGGGCGGCCGCCGGCTCCTAGCCTGGTTCCTCGCCTTAACCAACGCCTTCTGTTCCCAGCAAGGGGTCGGAGCGTGTCCCAGTGTCCTCCAACCTGCCTTCTCTTTCCCTTGCAGCCCCGATGTTGAAGTGGCCAGGTTTTGAGCTGCCCCTGCCCGTAGTTAGTAAGTTGATGGTCTTGGGGGGGCCGAGCCCTGGGTGTGCTGGTGCTGGGCAGCGGGTGCCAGCTGCGGGGCTGTGCGGGAACAGTGCCACCGCTCTGCTTCACCACCCCCTGCACCCAGCCGAGTGTGTCCCCTCCCTCGGTCGTTGCTTGTCCCTGTGCTGGTGGCGGGAGCTGCCAGGCTGAACACGCTACAGCTGCACGGCTCCCTGCTCTGCCGCCACCGTGCTGGGCAGCTCGCTGGGGCCACGCTTCCTGCAGACGCTGAGCTGCTGCTCCTGCTGCTTCCCTGCTCCCCATAACCACCCTCTTTGGTTGTAGGTCTCCAGTGTCTGCTGTCCCATCAGTGCCTAGTCCTCAGCCTTCTCCTGGGGGACAGTGCCGATCCACACTAATGTCAACTTTTTTGAGCAGCTTCTTTTGCTTGTAGACGCATCTCGGGAGCCTCCTGGTCCTGGCTGTGGCCCCAGGGCAGGGGTGGAGGAGTTTCCCCAGGAGCCAAGAACCCCCTCGCTGGCATTGCAGAGCCCTGGAGAGGCCCTTCCCTGTTTTTCTTTGATCCGTGAGCTGGTTTTCCCTGTGGCTGCTGGAGCTCTGCAGGCTCCTGCCCCAGTGGCTCTTCTCTGCCAGAACAAAAATAGTTAAATAATAACCCCCCCAGTGACTCATCAAAGCAACCTTTCCTCTCCCTCCAGTCCTGAGAATCTTTTTTGGCATCCAGGGGGGGAGTGATCTAAGAATCTGCATTAATTAGGTGGGAAATTAATTACCCTGGTTTTAAGCAAAAGGCATTTATATTTTTGAGGAAAGCAAAAGCACGCTTTGAGAGGTAAGGGATAGCAGGGCAGAGGGGCTGGGGGTGGCAGTGTGTGTCCTTCCCAGGGGGCTGGGGGAACCTAGTCTCTTCCTGCTGTCCTGTGGGAGATGCTTGGAGATGTTCCCCAAGCTGCTGGGGTCCATGTGGGGAGGTAGCCACTAACCGTGGCTGTTCCTAACATGGCTTAACCCCAGGGTCGTTTTTGTATTGCTGATCCTTTGTCATCCCCAGATAGAGATGTGGGTAGGGCTCTGCCACATGACAGAGGACCTAGTGTGTGGGTCTGTGGCAGTGCTAAGGGCTGAGCAGGCCTTGTTGTTGTGGGCACAGAACCACTGTCCTGTTGGGGATGGGAGAGGGATTGTGCAGCTCCCTAGAGAGGGCTGGGGATGCTGCAGGGGTGTTCTGTATTTCCCTTGATCACTTTGCCTGATGCAGGTTTGAAGCCAATGGCTCCAGGCTGCCCAGGGTGATTTGCACCCACAAGCAGCTGATGGGTACCCCCATGGCAGCGTGAATCCCCCCTGGGAGTTACCTCCTGCCAGGATGGGACAGAATGGACCTCTTCAGGTCAGCTCAGGGTGCTTCCCCTGTCACAGCACCCAGTGCAGCAGCCTCTGTCCTAGCTGCAGGACCTGAGTGTACCAGGGCTGAACATTTTCAGACAGTGTGCCACAGTGGGCTGGCCATACACTGTGCTGCTAAAGCTGGTGAGTGCTGGGGCAGGGGGACAGCACTGGGGACACCCCAGGTAGGTAAAAGCCCAGATCAACCCAGCTGCTTACTAGGCTGGTCTGCTGGGAGCTGGGCTGTGGATGTAGTTTGGGTACTTGGCTGCTTCTAAGGCTTCTACAAACACCCTGCACAGAGCTGCCAGCTGTGCTCTTGGCCAGGGGTCTCCACATGTCCTACGGCAAACTGGGCACAGGGAGCTGAAACCCCCTGCTTCCCCTGCTCCATGCACAATTTTGGGGTGCCCCACCCCCCACTGCTGCCTATGGCAGTGTAGTGCAGAGCCAGGTCATCTCAAGGTGCTCTCCTGTGTGGGAATGGCTCAAGCCCAGCCTGGAAGGGGACTGGAGCCACTTCTCCAGCCACAGTGCCCCTTTGCAGCCCCAGCTTTAGCGCTGCTGGAAAGCAGGGTGGGAGAACACCCTGTCTGCAGCAGCCCTTGCCAGCGTATCTCCTACATCTACCATGGCTTTAGCAGAGAGAAGTAGGGGGGGCAGCTCAGCCCAATGGCTCCACAGGGCCAGGAGCTCAAGCTTAACACCTTCCCAAACACCTGGGCAGGTAGAGGGAATGGGGCTGGTCCCTCCAGGCTTGCCACCAGCCCCACTCAGGCTCAAGGGGTACCCAGTGCACCATCTACATCAAGCAGAACCTCCTTGGCTCTACTGCAAAAGCTTTCTGGGGGTCTCACTGGGTTGCCACTCGCTGTGCTGGTGCCCTGTCCTCCCAGGCCCCGTTGCCACCATCCCTCCTGCTAAATTCTGCCTTCCTCTTTCTCTGCAGAAACCCCTTTGCCAACGTCCAGCTGAAGCCAACGGTGACGAACGACCGCTCAGCGCCGTTCATCAGCTGATCCGGGAGCGCTGGTGCCCACCCTGCCACGCGGCACTCGCCGCCACCTCCTCCTCTTTGCCACTGCACGTTCAGCTTCCCCAGGACTTCATTTTTAGGCAGAGTTTATTTAATCCTGCTGCTTTGAAAGCCAAAGGCTAAACCTAGTGCCCTAGTTCTCCTCTAGACCCAGCTGATTCCTCTTGGTGGCCATGGGTCAAACTGCTGCCTGTAGCCTGTCCTTTGCCTGTGCAGAACCATGACGGCAGCATGCCCCAGAGCCAGTTTGGCTTTTAGGCATAGCAGAAGCTCACCATAGTTAGAAGAACAACCACAGCTGGAAAACAGCTCTCCAGAGGGGAGCTGTGCTTCAGCCTTGCAGCACTGGCAAAGGGGAAACGCTTCCCTTTCTCTCTTTTGCCCAGCCATCAGGGACTCATGGGAGAGGCAGGAGAGCCAGGATCCCCTGTGCAAGCCCAAGGGGTGGTGGGAAATGTAGGCAGCTCCCACTCCACCTGCCCCAGACTGGGAGACACTGGGATGCTGCCCATTTGATTCTGCCAGCAGGATGCTGGGATGGGGCAGGCTCCACTCCCAGAGCTCCTGCAGCTCCAGGTCTCTGTACAGTAGGGTGTGACGGTACTGCTGTAAAATATAAGCTAAGAAACCCAGTTTTGGAGGCGAGGGCTCTGTTTAAGCATGCCTTGGGGTGTCCAGGGCCACAGGGTGCCCACCAGTGGCACCCTGCTCCTCTCAGACAGGCTGTCGCAGTCCAGACCTCTTGCTTGGCTGTTTGCTCTTCCTCTATTACTAGGGCTGCATGAGAGAGAGATAGGTAGAGATAAATTTACAGATCCATGCACACTTGCTGAGCTTATCACAGGGGTGTGTGCCCACAAGCAAGCCAGCTCCTGGCTGCTGCTTACCCCGAGCTGTGCCAGCATCAGGGTCACATCCCAGCTACAGGAACAGGGAGAAGGTTTTCCAGGCAGGAGCTGCAGCTGTGCCAGGCAGTGCCCTCAGAGGTGTTGCCTTTTCCGCTGTGTTTGTCATTTTGCACTGTTTAACCACCAGTGCACCAGGGCCTGTTTGGCGTTGGCTGAGACCCAGGCATGTGGGTCGCTCCCGGCGGTCGTTCCTGTGGGTTTCCATGCAGACAGAGCTCTTTCCCAGTCATGGAGTGATGGCTCATCGCTGCTGTGTCCCCTTTGATGGGTTTTGCAGCTTCACCACAGGAAAGCAGCTTCTCCTGCAACCACCTGGGCTCTGGTCAGCCTGCTGCTTCATCCTCTCCTGGCACTGGAGCCAGTGGATGGGGGACAGACAATGGATGAGGGACAGGATGGGGCAAGGGCTTTGCTGGATTGTGGGGCAGGGGGTGGGAGAGGGCTGAGGGCTCACAGCCCAAGATGAGGGCAGGCCTGGGAGTCCCCCTTGGCCACTGGACCAACGGTATCTTCTTCCAGCCCCATGATGGGGGTCCTGCCTGCTGGCACCCCCCAGGCAGCCACCCCCGGCTCCAGCCAGCCCCTGGGGCTTTGTTGCAACTCCTGGCTTGGTGAAACCTGCAAGATGTAACCTGAAATAATTTTTTATGAGAAAAAGTAATTTATGAGCAATAAAATCCCCCCCCCAACCCTTCCCACCCACAGCGTTTTCCTTTGCTAGGAGCATCAGCCTGGCCCTGGAGCATCACTGGTTTCCATCCCCAGCAGCTCCAGTCCTAGTCCCAGGCTGATGTGCAGCGCCTGGCAAGAGCTGGCAGCTGCCCATGTGCTGGGCAATGATCTGGGCAGGAAACAGCTTAAGATATTTTAAAAACTTTATTATTGGCCTGATGATATTTGACACACATGCTGGGAGCTGTATGGAAATCGGCACTGATTAAAAAATACAGCAGTTATGACCCGTATTGATAAAATAGACAATGTAATAACAGCCTTTCTATTAAAAAAAACAGAACACCACCCTCCAAGCCCCAGCTCTGGCCTCATGCTGCCATCCAGAGGCAGGGACCTGCGGTGCCATAGACCAAACCCGAGGAGGGGGACGACACACGAAAGGGTGGGGACAGGACCAGCACCCTGGGTGCAAGCAGGGAGGGGAAGGGCTGTGGGGAGCGGGTTGAGCAAACTCCCCCTGCAATGCAGGAAGGGCATCCCAAGCAGCACCCTACCACTGCCCAGGGGTGCTGTGCCCCATGCCCCTGGTCAGCATGAGGGCTACAAGATTTAAGCAAAGAGTTTGCACAGGTTGGAGGGAGGGACATACAGGCCAGGTTGGAGCTTAAATAAACCACTTAAATAAAGCAATCATCTCCACCAGTGACTAGCCAAGTGGTCCTGTGGGAGAAGCAATGAGGTGGGGCAGGGGGCTTGCACAGCAGCCCTGGGTCCTCCCAGGACCCTAGCTGTCCCTTCAGGGCATAGCCATTTGGCCCCTCCAACAGCCTCCTACTGGCTGAGAGGGTCCTGGCTGGAGCCACAGCTCCAGGCTGGGCTGGGCATGCGGTGGGAAAAGAGTGGGCAAGGACAGTGCCAGAGCTGTGCCAAATCGGGGACAGGCTGAGCCTGCAGCACCGTGCCCTGGCATGGAGCAAGACCCCCTTGGCACCAGCGCCATCCCATGTGGGTGCATGTGCGTGTGTGTCTGGGCATAGGTGCCAGTGCACGAGGACGCGTGCCCTCGCCCCATGTGCACAGGGTGAGAGCAGCCAGCCAGGACCATAGGACATGGGACAGGGTGCAATGGGAGTGGAGGAGGCTGGGGGGGGAGGCATTTCTCACCTCAGGGTTTGGTCTATAGACCCCAAAGGAACCAGCCCTGATTTCAAGGTTTCGCTCAGCTCCGCTTACTTCCATTTCCTTCTGGAAGCTGGAATTGCACAATTATCCTAAGCCTCAAGTGGATTTAAAAAGGGGAAGGGGGGGGGAAATAATAATAAAAAAAAAAGATAAAAAACCCCTGCAACACAACCAACCAAACAAAAAAAATGGAACAAAGAACTGCAAGCACCCCACACCCCCCCCAGTCCTCCCCCACCCCCCGCCTTGTGATGTCTCTTTGGCAGCAATAACTTAAAATGGCGTCAATGTGGTTCAGTCGACAGCAAGATTTGTTTTTTAAGGTGGGTTTGGGTTGGTTTGTTGTTTGCTTCTTTTTTTTTTTTTAATCCTTTTCTTTAAATACAAAAATAATCAGGTGGGTGGGTCCCAGGCTGGGGCCACCCCACACGGGCAGCTGGGACACCCCCACACTCCCACCAGCCCTCCCCATGCCACTGCAGGGGGGCAGGCGGTCCCCAGGGCTTTAGCTGGGCCAGGACTCTGAGACTGATCCCCAAACTCAAGGGAGAGGGGAGCTCCCCTGGCCCCTCAAGCCACCCCCCCAGGCCATGCTGCCCACCCTGGGTACGAGAGCCGGTGGCAGCCCTGGTGCAGGCAGTGGGTGCACTCAGGGTGACGTCAAACCGCAGAAGCAGCCAATGGCCCCTCACTCGAGGACACTGTGGGACAGCCATCCCGTGGCTGTGGTGCAGCCAAGCCGGTGAGGTGCAAGGCCAAGTGCATGGCACAAGGGGGACAGGGACATGTGGGCATGATGCCAAGGGAGGGGATTTTTGCTGGGATTGGAGGAGGGGGGGGGGACACTCCGCAAGTGTTAGCAAGGTCAGGGCACTACCCTTAAATGCTCTAATTTATATATATATATATATGTCTATATATATATATAGTGTCTATTTATACACGCACACAGCCACACACACACACGCACAGCCGTCACCCACCGCCTGGCCCCGGGCGGCCCTGGCCCCTCTCCTGCTCGCAGCAGCAAACGAGCTCCTTCCGATCAAATCTGCCTAAAAGAATTCCAGAGCGCAGGCTGGGAGCTCCCGGCCGGGCCCCGTCCCCAGCCTCGCCATCCTGCGCCGGTACCGGTGTTGGGATGATGCCCGGTGGGCGGTGCTGGCTGGCTCACTCCCGGTCACCATCCTCACTGCTGCCTGCAATGACCAGAGAGTTGGCTTAAGCAGGTCCTAGTGCTCCCACAGCACATGCAGCCCTTCGGAGGGGTGACCATCTCCATAGGGCACCAGGACGTACCCTTGGCTCCCACAGCAGTTGGCCCTGGGAGAGCAGAAGTTCTCTGGACCCACCCTGCCCAGGGATGGCAAGGGGTCCCAGGACTCACCTCCTATGGAGTCCATGTCTGAATCGGAAACGTGGGTGATGGAGAACCGGGACACTGGGGCAGGCGAGACTGTGAACCGGGAGAACTGGATAGGCAGCACCTGTTTCTGAGCTGGCACCAGCGTGGGCAGGGCAGGCAGCGTGGACACGGCTGGGTCAGGCTCCGCTGCTGTCCCTGTCAGTGAGGTCGTCAGGGATGGCTTCACCGCCACGAGTGGAAAGTCATCATCCCACTCGAAGCCGCCACCTGTGACACAGAGGGAAGGGGCTGAGCCCGCTGCAGTGCTCACCCCGACCCAGACCACCCCTGCCCTCCACAACCCCCCAGCTCCTTACTCTCTTCTGAGACATTGCCATCCGAGGAGTCGTCTGAGGTGCTGAGCCTGTCTGCCGGGCTGGGGGGGCTGCCAGCAGCAGGGGGCTGCCCCAAAGGCTGGGGGGATTCTGGGAAGTTCTGCTCAGCCAGCTCCCGCGTGGGGCTTTCCTGTGCAAGGGAGAAGGGAAGGGACCTTCACTGGGGGCATGCCTGTGGGGAGGTTCCCACCACTGGTCCCCATGCATGAAGACAGCATCTAAAATCACTATGGTGCTATGCCCAGTGCCCAGCTCTTCCCACACAGCAGCCACCCACCTGGTCAAAGAGGTAGATGGTGACATCATCGTAGAAGGAGACTGCTTTCTTCTTGCGCTCTAGATCCTCACAGAAGTCCTCGGAGAGCAGGCTGGGCATCTTGAGGAGGCTCCGCAGGTTCCTGCCACTCTGGCTCTCAGCCACCACGATGGGCACTGCCACTGGCTCCTCCTCACTCTCCTCACTTTGTTCCTGGATGTTGTAGCAGCGCAGCTCCTCGTCTGACTCATCACTGTCTTCCGTGTCCTCCTCCTCCTCCTCCAGCTCCTCAGAGCGCTCAGGGACAGCCGGCCGTGGCTCCCGGGTGGAGGGGAGCAGAGAGAGGCCCGGAGGAGAGACACTCTCTTGTAGCAAGGTGCTGGGACCTCCTGGTGCATCATCCACCACAGTTCCCTCCAGGGGCAGCCCCAGTTCCCCAAGCCCTGGCGTGGGAGGCACAGTCTGTTTGTCCCCAGCCTCAGCTTCCCCAAGTCCAGGGATGGCCTCAGGCACATGGGTCCCTTCGATGGACTCTGGCTCACCAGGGCTCAGCGGCACTGGGGTCAACAAGAAAGTCTTGGGCGTCACAGAGCCCGGAGGACAGGATTCGCCATCTGGCTGTGGGGAGCTGCTCAGCACCAGCCCCGTGCCAGCGGGTCTCTGCTCGGTACCAAAAGCCTGCCCCGTGGGGCTAGCCAGGGTGCTCCCAGCCTCTGCCTCCTGACAGTCCCCCACCAAGACCCCCACCACTGGTGTGTCCACTGCTGCTGCAACACCAGGGCCTGCTGGGGGACTACTGGGTGCCCCTGGGGGGTGCAACGGGTCCTCTCCTGGCCCTGGGGCTTTCCCTAGATCCTGTGCAGGGGACTGAGGATGTTCCTCTGCCTCTGGGGTCCGGGACCCGTCGCTGTCCTCCTCACCCTTGGGACTGCGCTCAGCCTCTGCATCATAGTCAGAGAAGTAGGCAGAGTCGCGGTAGGGATTCTTCTCAGTGAGGCTGTGCAGCTCAGTCCCGAGGGAGGTGGGGACACGAGCGTCGGGGACCGTACCCTCACCCTCGCTCACTGGCAAACCCGGGGGTGGCTTCCCCAGCTGGTTGAAGGTGTCTGGCTCTCGGGGCTCGTGGGGCTCCTTGAGGACGAACTCGGGGGATTCGTTGTTCTCAGTGTCGTAGCCGCTGTCGAGGGCCTTGGGCTGGCCAGAAGGCGTGAAGGCAGTGGGGCTGAAGACCTCACAGGAGCTGGCTGTGGAGGGGATGTCCAGTGACTCCAGGGAGTCCGGTGTCCCCACCTGCTTCTGCAGGGACTTGAATGCTGGGGCCGCCTCCACCCGCTCTGTGTAGTCCCCAGAGAAGTCGGTGAAGACGCCAGAGGTCAGGTCTGCAGTGTCCTCATCACTCCCTTCGTCCACGCTGGGGAAGCTGGCACTGGAGAAGGTCTTGTCTGGCGTCCGGTCGGCATCAACAGCAGCACACACCCCGCACTCACCCGCAGGCTCCCCAGGCGCTGGCGCAGGCACCTCAGCGGCCTCTGCTGTGGGTTGGGCACCATCTACACCAGGCTCCGGGGGGGGGTTGGGGTTCGGCGCAGCAGTGCCAGCCATGGGGGTGGCCTCCCCTGGCCCTGACACAATTGCGGCATGGGGCGGCGGACTCTGGGTAGGGCTGTTCCTCTCCAGGCTCTCGTCCAGGCAGACATCGTGCTGGGCCCCTGCTCCAGCTGCTGGGGCCGCGGTGGGGCCCCACGGCGTGGCGGGGCTGCCAGCCAGGGCTGCTGCCTGCAAGCGACCGAAGGTTGATGAGTCACGGCTGTGCCAGGCCTGGCGGCGTGGGGAGGGTGAACGGCACAGGGAGGAGGAGCTGCCGGCCATGCTGGGGGGCTGATCCTGCCGCAGGCGGCGGAAGTCATGGCCTGGTGGGGACCCCCCGAGCCGCGGCTGGCCGCGTGGCATGGTGCCCAGCGGCTTGGCCATTAGCCCCCGGAAGGTGATCATGCGGCGGTAGCACCAGCTGTCACCAGCCTGGGCCTCATGGGATGCTGGGCTACCGCTGCTGATGTTGTTGTTGGAGGAGCTGTTGGAGGCCCAGGGATGGTGCTGAGGTGGGGGGCTCGTGCCCTGGGTGTGGGGGGCACCAGGGGGACTGTCCTCACCCAGCTCTAGTGCCACACAGTCCGGCCTGGCATCACTCTGCCCTGACAGCTGCCCACCTGGAGGGGCTGCCTGTGGTTCGCGGTACCCCGGGGGGCTGTAAGTGCTGTTCACCAACGGTGAGACACCCAAGGGGTCAGTGAAGATGCTGGGCTGGAAACCAGGGATGGGCCAGTCCTGGGTGCCCAACTGGGTGGGCTCCTCTTCCAGCAGGTACCCCTCTGCCCTGTGGCTGGGGGATGGTTCATAACCCCGTGGCTCCTGCCCTGGGCAGGGGTAGGGGTAGTACTCAGCACACTCCCAGGAGCCCTCGCCCACCGGCGCGTGGCCCAGCAGCGGCTCCATGCTGAGGGAGACGGTGGGGCTGCTGTCAGAGTCATAGGTGCTGCCGTTCCGGGTCCCCTGGGCACGCCAGCAGGATGGGGGGTGCGGGGAGCCCTGCTCAGCTGCAGGGCTGTAGGTACACATGGCATAGTCCAGCTCGGCACTGCCTTCCCCAGGCCCCTCGATGCGGATGTAGTACTCGCTGCCAAGTGAGGGGCTGTGGGCACCCAGGATGGGCACCACGCCGGGCGCTGGCAGCCCAGGGCAGCCCGGCGGCTTGCACTCATAGCAGGAGGGTGAGACCCCCAGGCTCAGGTGTCCCGTGGTTGTGGCTGGGTAGTAGAGGTCATGGTAGCGTGCAGCGCTGCTGGGGCTCAGGGACCCCAGGGGAGCCTGGAAGTGCTCAGTCTTGGTGTGCTCCCACTTGTACTCAAAGTTAAGGCCATGGCTGGTCTCCATGACAGTGAGGATGTCATCCCCATCTGAGGGGAAGCCATCAGCAGAGAACTGCTCCAGCAGTGGGAAGGAGGAGAGCTCAGGGCCGTGGTGACTGGCGCTGGCACTGCCGTTGGGCTTCATGGAGTTCCAGCGCTTCTCAAACTCCTCCTCTGCTTCCGTGGCCCCTTTGGCACAGAGGTAGGAGAGCAGCAGGTGAACCTCCTCCGCCGTAGGACGCTGCTCTGGCTGCAGCCAGCAGAACTGCATCACCTCATACCTGCCACGGTGAGGGGTGAGGGTCAACACCTGCCCTCCCACTCTCCTGGGGATGGGGAGAGGGAGGGGACAGGATGTGGCTGCAGCCCAGCCTGAGTCCTCACCAGCGCTCTGACAGCGAGAGCTTCAGTTGAGGCTTGGGCAGCTTCAGCTGCTGTTCCTTGATGGCATAGGCAAGCACTTGTCGGTCAGAGTAGTGGTCATAGGGCTGACTGCCCAGCTCAAACAGCTCCCAGATGGTGACACCCAGCGACCTGCAGGCAGACCGGGATGCTGGGGGCATGAGGAGACCCCCATCCTGCTACCAGTCAGCAGCCCCACAAATGATCCACCCTGATATGTCCTACTGAGGCTTCCAGGTGCCTTCCTCTGCACCCACCAGCTGCCAGGCGTGCTGGCGGCAGCATCCCGTACCCATCCCAAGCCTGCTCACCAGACGTTGCTGGACTTGGTCTGGTCCACGATGAGCAGGTTGCCGTGCACCTCGTCGATGAGCTCGGGGGCGATCCAGCGCAGCGGCACCCACAGCTGGTCGGCCGTCACAAAGTAGTCGTCCTGCCAAGTATGTAGGGTCAGTACGAGAAGAGAACGTCAAACCTACGCGGAAGGAACCAGCCACACCACACCAAGCGCTGTCCCCACACCACCACCCCCACACTCCACACCTGCACCCTCGTTCAGATTCCCACCTGGCATGTGCTCTGCTCCTTCCATTCCAGCTCCCAGACCCATTGCTCCTCCTGGCACCCAATTTGTCTGTCTCCCACCAAGTACATCCTTCTCCCCTCCACTTATCCCCACTATGCCCCTGTCCTGAGCCCCTCCAATCCCACAGACTCCACCTTTTTCTCCCAGCCTCCACCCTGCCAGGAGCCACAGGCAGCCAGCCTGCAATCTGATGTGCTGGAAGCTGCCTGCAGGGACCTGCCCCTGGCAGAAGAGCATGTCTAGGCCAGCCCAGGCAGCACCAGGGAGCCCTGTCTGCATTGCACTGGGGACCGGGGCCATGGCACTTCAAGTCATATTGAATCATTTTGGTTGGAAGACACCTCCAAAATCAAGTCCAACAGTTAACCCAGCACTGCCAGGTCACCACTAAACCATGCCCCTCAGAAACACATCTACACAGCTTTTCAGTCCCTTCAGGGATGTGTACTCCACCACTGCCCTGAGCAGCCTATTCCAGGGCTTGACAACCCTTTTGGGGAAAGAAATTTCCCTGCTGACCAGCCTAAACCTTCCATGGTACAATTTGAAGCCATTTCAGGGAAGAAAATCCCACTTCATTGCTCAGGTGGAGCTGCCAGCCCCAGCCAGGGGGGCACAAGCCTGAAGGGCAACCTGGTACCAGGGCACAGAGAGTCCCTGGCAGGTCTGCAGGAGAACTCCCCACTGCCACCCTGCAACAAAGCCTGGGGAGCTGAATATGTGGAGGGATGATGTGCAGGGTTGGGGGCAGTGTATGCATGTGCCTGTTGTGGGGTCCCGGCATGCAGCCCCCAGTCCCCTCCTCCCCCAGAGCAGCCTTACTTTGTACTTGCAGTGTGAGAGTCCGTAGTCTCCGATCTTCACGGTCAGGTCGGCTGTGAGAAGGCAGTTCCGCAGGGCCAGGTCGCTGCCAAGCAAATTCCAGTGCTGTCACCGCCACCACAGGGCGTTGGGGGACACCCACCACCCGGGGGGGGGCGAGGGTCTGTGCTCGGGGACCCCCTCTGTGGGCGGCAGGCTGGCGATGGGAGCAGCAGGGTTGTGCAGCAGCGCTCTCACAGCCGAACCCCGGGCGTGCCGAGAAGCGGCCGCCAAATGCACAGCAGGAATGCCGGCGCAGCCCCAGCTGCACCTCTGTCCGTCCGTCCGTCCATCCGTCACACGTTGAGCCAAGCGGAAAGCGGGCGTCCCCAGGCAACGAGAGCCCTGGCACAGTGCCAGGCTCCCGGGTGGCTGATCCAGCCCTGGAGGGCTCAGGCGAACGAGGCACACGCAACACCCCCAAGGTCCCACTGAGGCCAAGATGCCCGCAGGAGAGGCCCTCTCTGGCACAGCTGGTGACCCCACATCCCCCGCCTCTACAGCACTGGGCACCCTCATGGGCACCTGCCTGCAGAGCCGGGCTTAGGGAGGGGAAGGTCCAGCAGCCCCGACGGCAGCACACCCCCTCCTCAACAAAATCACTGATGCTGGAGTCTCCATCTTGCAACTCACTCAGCACCAGGATATTGTTGGGCAGGAGGAGCAGTGGTGGAGTGGGAGCCACAGTGTCCTGGGGACCCCATGCATCTGAGACCCTCCAATTCCTCCCCAGCCTCCCCGGGGTGCCAGGCCAGCCCTACCTGTGGATGTAGTTGTTCCTGTGGAGATGCAGGACACCGCAGGCCACCTCACACGCCATCCTCTGCAGGGTCAGCGGGTCCGGGGTCATCGCCTCGGCCCCGCGGCAGCTCCGCAGGTATCCCTTGAGATCACCCTGCAGGGCAGGGTCACTGTCACCCTCCCTGGCATTCAGATAGATTGGAAGAACAGCCATGTACCCTGCCCAGCCCAGCCCTGCCTACAGCTCTGCAGTCCCCTCCATGGTCCCACCCAGCCAGAGCTTGAAACCCAGTCCCACGGCAGCACCTGAGGGAGAGGCTCGGGACGTGACAGCAAGTCAGGGACTCACCAGGGGGCAGAACTCCATCACCAGCAGGTACGGCGTCACCTCGGCACACTGGGCCAGGCACTGCAGAAGGTTGGTGTGCTGGAGGGCCCTGCATAGGGCAGAGTAATGGGGGGTACATTGGCACCACGCTGGCTGTGGCAGCCCCCCCCCCCAGTAGCCATATCCCTGCTACCTCTGCTGCTGCGCTGGAGGCTGCTGGGAGCTCAGGGAGTGGGTACCAGCACGTCCCAGCACCCTGGGACATGCCACAAAGGGACATTTGTTCAGCTCTGCCAGGGCAGGGAGCAGCTCTGTGCCCCACCCCCGGCCCCACTCTGCCCATGACCTCAGCAGACCCAGGCCAGCAGCTCCCAGCACAGCCCCTGACCTGCCACAACAAGACAGGCAACAGGGCTGGCATGAAGCCCTGCTGCCCTGAGCACTCAGCTGGGCACCTGCATGGGGCAGCCACAGCCCTGCTCAGCAGCCAAACACAGCTCGGAGGGGACCAGGCACTATCTGAGGGCATCCCTGCTGTCGGCTGTGCTCAGTGCAGCAGCACCAGAAAGTGACCCCAGATGTACCTGTAGGGCTGTGCTTCCTCCAGGAACTGCATCTGGTCCTGTACGCTGGCACTGGCCTTCAGCTCCTTCACCACCACCTGAGTGCTGCTGATGCCTGAGTTCACCTCCCCCAGGAACACCTGGGGCAAAGGACAGGCTCATCCCCTCTGTCCACACAACGTGCCATGTCCTCACACCAAAACCCATCTTGCACAGTCCAGACCCCACAGACAGAGGCATCCCAGGGTGCTTGCCCTTGCCACTCACCTTGCCAAACCAGCCATGCCCGATCTCCTTCAGGTAAAGCAGGCTCTGCCGCCCCAGGTCCGCCGACTTGAGGAGCTGCACTGTAACAGAGCACATCCAGCTGCCCGCGTGCCCTTCTGCCCACCCAGCCTGCCCTCTTTACCCCCTAGTCATGGCTGTGCCATGGTGTCCTCACCATGCCACCCGGTGCCAGGCTCTGCAGCACCCTGGGGGGCTCCAGAGCAGCCACCACAGCAGCCATTGCCAAGCAGCCTTCAGCCAAAGCATCGTCCTGCCCAGCCATCCTCCCACAGCTGCGCTGGTGGGGGGATGTGGGGTACCGGCGTCCCCAAATGGTGTGGCAGCAGCAAGCTGGCTCCCTGCCCCTTCTCCCCAGGGACCAGGGAGAGCAAAGCTGATACCAGCAGGAGATCTGGCATTTAGCCCCTTCCCAGTCCCCCCCCACCAGACACAAGTCCAGCCCCTCAAGCACCCATGCCAAGGGCGGGCAGCAATGAGGCCATTGTTGTGCTGCGCCGCCTCACACCACACCGGCCCCACCACACTGCTGCCATTCTCCAGGCTAGGCAGTGATGCTGGGTGGGAGGGGGCCACGGCTGGGTGCCCCCCACATTCCTCTCCCACTCACAGGCTTGTTTACACAGGACTGGGGCTCTCAGGTGACACTGTTTGGGGTGCCCCTGTCCTCTTACACCCTGGCAGAGTGCATGCTGCTGCCCTGAGCTAGTGCCATGCAGGGGGGTGGGGAAAGGCCACCAGGACCCCTGTACAGAGGAATAGGGACAGCCCCCGAAGGGACCTCAGCTGCTAGGGCTTTTCTGTGGCCATCCCTCCTTAGCAGTGGGGACTCACCATCCCCACCCCAGCACCCCTTCCCCAGCCCAGCGATGCTCTGCCTTCAACTGCAGGCACACAAGGGTCCCATAAGGATCATCACCCACCCTACCCCAGCTTACCTGAGCGCCCAGGCTGCTTGGCCATGGGCAAGGAGACCTTGGTGAGGGGCAGGACATAGACCTCGGGGCCATGCTGGGGGGCAGGTGATCCCTGGGCTGAGAGCTCCGTCACATAGTCGTCCCCTTCGGCATTCTCAAACTCCTGGGCCAGGGGGTGGCACGTGGGAACACACACACCAAGCAGAGACAACTGACCCTGTGGGTTCCCCACACACCCCTCTGCCCACCACCCCAATGGGATCACCAAACCTCTTCCCCTCCCCCCCCCCCCCCCCCCCGCCAAGGCATGGGGATCCTGAAATCACATCCTTACAGCATGAGGAGCCCAAAATCTCAGCCTCCCAGCATGCAGCCCTGCCTGCACCTTGCTGGTAACGCCCCTCCAAGAAGATGGCCCTGGGTCAGGCACCCCCTTCCCACCACCCCATCCGATTACCTGGCTGCGCCACCCAGCCAGCCCCTGGCTCCGAAAAGCTGCCCGGGCAAGCAGGTAGGTGATGGTGAGCATCTCGCCCTGCTCCTACCCAGCCCTGCCTCATGGTGCTGCCCCGCGAGGTGCCATGCACTGTGACCCGCCAGGCACGGACAGCGGCCAGCCCCTGCCGTCTGCCCCTATATAGCCACGGTGGGGGCAGGAGGGGGCTCATTGTTCCCCTCCAGCAGGCCGAGGTGCTCTGGACGGTGTGGGATGGTTATACAACGGCCCAGCATGTCCCCCCCTGCCTGACCCCCTCCCGCCACGGGCGCCTCAAGCCTCCACAAAAATCCCAGCAATTAGGGAAAAACTGTTTCTCGGCACATTCTGTGCCTGTGAGGTCAGGGTGCCTCCCACCCCCGGGGGCGTGAGGGTGGGACCGCCATGGCCCTTAACCGTGCTGTGGCCTGGCCCTGCACAGAGCCACGGAGTGGGGAGCCTGAGTGAGTCAGGATGTGATCCACAGAGATGCCGAGCCCCACAAATCCTGGCTGTGCAGAGCAGGGAGTCCATCTGGGTCAGAATATGACCCACAGTGATGCTGAGCCCCACAGTATCCATGCTTTGCAGAGCAGGGAGTTTGTAGCATCCAGGTGCTCTGAAAAGTGGAGATCCTAGCTGGGTTAGGATACGTCCCACAGAGATGCTGAGCCCTGGCAGCACTCTGAAAGGCAGAAGGGGCTGAGCTCCCCCTGAGTAATGCTCTCTTGAGCTGGGACACATCCTGCACCAGCGCTGGGACCAGCCCTAGCAGCAATAGGATTCTCCAGATCCATCCTTTGCCAGGCTCCAAAGAAGAGCCTCCCCTACCCAGGTCCCAGGGCAGCCTGGCCTGGGGAGACCCCTTTCTCCCCATGTCCCTTGTCTCCACATCCCTGGCTCACCTTGAAGCCAATGTCCCCCTTCTTGCAGCACAGGCAGGCCAACATGAGGAAGATGAAGGTGAAGAGCCCCGAGAAGGAAACAGCCACAACAGCCAGCGAGGAGGACCAGGAGAGTTCACTAAGGGGGGTGCCGTCTGTGGGGACAGGAGGGGCATGGGGGGGACCATGGACAGATAAGGCTGTGCCAGGGGGTCCTGGCCAGGTGGGGGTCATGGGATGCAGAAGTACCCTGGAGTTCACAGGGGCTTTGGCAGAAAGCATTTGGATGGGTAGGGGGCCCAGGAGAGACCCTAGAGCCAGGATAGGACCTTGGTGGCAGCCTGCAGGGAGGCTAACTGGAGCCCAGTCCCCCACAGATGGAGGGTGGTAATGGCATCCCATGAAGAGAGACTGCACCAGCTCTGGACCCCAGGCCAGCAGACACAAAGGTGAGGGGGGTGCTGCTGCTCCTGCTTGGGCACTGAACCCTCCAGGCAGCAGCACACCCCAGATCCAGCCCCCACCACCCTGCTCCAGCCTGCGTTGTGGATGAGTTGTCTCCTTGGGTAGCAGGGAGGATGGTGGCAGCAGCAACCCAGCTGCTAGTCCCTGCAATGCCCCCACCATCAGCTGCAGCTGCCACATTACTATTCTGCCCAGAGCCTGCCTGAACAACCAGTGTGATTGTGGTGGGAGGAAGCCGGAAGGCCACGGTGATGCCAACAGAGCCATCCTCATCAGGGAACCACACACAGCCCTGCACTGCCCAGTGCAGTGCCCTCCTACTGGGACATCAGGGCTGTGATGGGTGCGCTGCCCTAACCCACGTCTCCACTCAACCATATTCCCAGACCTAAACCCCCATCCAGTGCCATGGTCCCTCCCCAGGCCACCAAGTATAGTGCTAAGCCCCTCAGGGATGCTGATGGCACACATGCAGCTCCACACACAGACCACAGGGCATCACTCCATCACCAGCCCCATGCCGCAGCCCAGCTGCCCCTCTGCTGCTGCCCATGCCAAAGCTCAACATCACACTGCCAGCTCCTGAGCTGTGCCCTGACTCTGGTGCATGTCCTTGAGAAAGGCATCTGAAGGGCAGAGCGGATTTGGGGAGGGAAGGTCCTGCCACCCGGGCATGAGCCAGCAGCACAGAGCCACTCCCAGGCACTGCCCAGCATGGGCACGGAGCACCCTGTCTCCTGGCACGGCAGCAAGTGGACACATCAGTCCCGTGTGCTCCAGCACAGCCCAGGCCACGTCAAACTCTTTTCTGGTGCTTACGAAGGAGCTCAAGAGCCATCTTCTACAGCTTGTGGATGCAAAGCCGAACCTGCGAGGAGCGGGGGGTGGTGTTCCCCCTCCTTTCTGCTGGTTTCCATGGTGAACACACTTTGTACCGCGAATGTCACCATTTTCCCTGGATAGTGGGACAGCAAGAGAGAAAATGACTCACTGAAAAGAGCCTTTTGAACGTCGACAGGGAGCAGAGAGCGGCGACAGAAGCCTTTCCAACAGGGACTGTCAGCTGAGCCGCCCCCCAGCTGCAGCTCGGGAAACTGAGCTTCACAAACCAATCACTCTCTAAGCCAGTGTGTCCTCCTGCCTCAGTTTCCCCACCACTCACTCACCAGCGAGCTGGGAGCTGTTACCAGCCCAGACAGGGCAGGATGCTGTGCTGGGAAAGGGGTACCACCTCTATCATGACCCACTGCCACCATCCAGTTGCCCGGGCAAGCAACCACTGCCCTTCCTTATAGCCACAGCCCAGGTGTTTGGTATGGTGATGGCAAACATGGCATCATTTCGGAGACCAAATAATCCTAAAACCAGGTTGAATGTGCCTGCAGTAGTGGCTGCTGGAGCACAAGTTGCTCCAGGGGGCAGGGAACACGAGGACAGGTGGAGCACCAGGACGCAGAAAGCACCATGGGGCAGGGAGTACAGCCAGATGCATGCAATGTGAAGGACCCCAGGGCTCTCAAGAGAAGCTGGGGTGCCCATCACATTGTGTACATCATCCTGAGGTTCCAGTCTCCGCTCTTCCAGGAGCAGGGCCACCTGTCACTGCCCTCCTTCAGCCTTGCTACTTAGTGCCAACACTGAGCCCCTCCCCAGCAGCCTGCTTGGAGGTCCACCTGCCACAATGGCCCCGAGGTCAAGGCTGAGATACTCAGAGCTAACTGAAGCCCATCAGGGGTGCAGGTGGACACAAGGTGCAGGTGTGCACCCAACGTGGTGGCAGGTGTGCTGGGGTGGGAGGCAGTACCCCAAGGCTGATCCCTGCACACTGCACTGGCACAGGTGCCAGGCTGGGGGAGGTGGCAGGGTCACCATCACGAACCCCCTTCCCCGGCCACACAGGTCCTGTGGGACTCATTCAGCCACAGGGTTCGCTCCCAAACGACTCATGCAGGGCCAGCCTCACCACAGTGGTGAGGCTGAGAACGGCCAGCTCGATGCATCCTCCCTTCTGGCCAGCAGGAACTGCTGCATCACTCGAGCAGCACCCAGGGCTAGCAGGGACAGTGACCAACTTCTCACCCCGGCCAGCCATACGGAGTGGGGAGAGGTGGGGTTTGGTGGCAGAGCAGCTCCAGCCCCAGGGGCACCTGTCACAGCTCCACATCAAGCCCAGAACGCAACGGAGAGATGAGGGATGCTGAGCGCGGCGGGGTGCAGCGAGGTGCAGCGAGGTGCAACGGGGTGCAGTGGGGCATGCACTGCTTTCCCACCCCACGGACCCTTCGTTGCACACACCCCACAGCTGGCAGAGCCCTCTCCTCCCCACCCTGTTGCATTCCCCACCCGCTTCCCAGCCCCGGACGCTGTTTCCTCAACGGCGATGGAGGAAGGCTTGGAGACAGCCGGGCAGGGGGGCTCGGCCCTGCAGCACGACGCCCGGTGCCCGCTCTGCCCTGCAGCACGACGCCCGGTGCCCGCTCTGCCAGCCACAATGCTGCCGGCCTCCGGAGCATCGCCCTGCCCTTTGCTGACTCACGTTTGCCGGGTGCCCGCGGCCTCCCCGCCGGCCATGGCACGCTGCTGCCGGGCTGTTCTGCGGGCTGGGCGATGCTGCGGCCGCCGCTCGTCTCTCCACGGCGGCGAACGGAGCGCGGCACGGCGAGCGGTGGCTGACGTGTACGGAAGGGACGAGCCGGGGGCTCCCGCAGAGCCCGGCAGCAGCTTAGGGCTCCCAGCTCAAGGAAAAGCATGAGCGTGGGGCCAGCCACGGGCAGGCGGCACCCAGCTCCTGCCCACCCACCCAGGTGCTGCCCAGCACCCTCCCCCAAGAGGGCAGTGCACGCGCGATGCGCGATAGCTCTGCCCAGGGCAGAAAGCTGCAGGGCACAGCATGTTGTCACCTTCTGCTTCTGCCTGGCCTCTCACTGCAGGACAAGGTGCATGCCACAGTCCTGTGCCTCAGTTTCCCTGCCTATAATTCAGAGTGTGTCTGCCCCCGGGACTGCTGATGCGCTGCATGGCAAGGTGAGGCTTGCTGGGCAACAGATGCTCCATCACCTCAGGTGCATGATCGATATATCTTCCCTTTCTCTTTCACCATCCCACCCCACCCCATGAACCTGCTGGGCCTTGTAGCCTCAGGGTGCAACGTGCTGTGCCAGGGTGCAGCACCCAACAGCAGGTGTCCAGCTGGGAGAGGATTCATTTAGATAGGGCAGAGGGCAAAATTCAGGCAGGAAGAAGGGCAGGAAGCAAGAGCGCATTTGGGCAGAGATCAAGGCAGGATTTGGACAGGGTGCAGGACTGGATTTAGGCAGGGAGCAGTACAGGATCCAAACCCACAGGACCCACAGGTCCTCCTCCAGCTGTTCCCCTGCCCTAGCAGTTCTCCCATCACAGCTCAGTTCTCATACTGTGTTAATCCCCAGGTCCATGGGCAGCTTCCAGGAAAGCAATTTTACACCCCACAGGATGAGCGCTCTGCTCACCCACACGCATCCAGGCGGCAAGAAACCATCCGCTGCCATTTAGCACACAAATGCTAGGCTGCTCCTCACAGTCTGTCTGCAGCCCCCAGAGGGAAACTGAGGCAGGAGGGAAGAAGCAGAATAGCCCTGATTGTTCTGCCCTTGAGCTCAGATCTCTCCTGCCACAGAAGCAGGGTCAGGGCTGGCACTACCCACCAGTGCCACCAAAGAGCCCAGCACACAGCCAGTACCCACAGCATTCTCTATCAAGGTATCACTGGCTGAAACTGGGGCACAAGAAAGCAGCACCCACGTACCCTCCAGACCTGGAGACCTTCTCCCAGCAGAAACAGAGCCAGAGGGCCATTTGGGCATCCTCTCCGGTGATTAATGAATCAGTTAATTTCAAATGCAAGGCACGCCTTGTTAATCTGTTCTCCTTATGTATCTTTTAATGTGGGCTTACTTAACCAGTGCAGAAGTGTTTTAAAAGGATTGAATCTTGCCTCTTAATTCTGGTTTTATCATCTCGGGATGAATTAACAGTTAAAAAAAAATAATTAGATGGGGGGGGGAATAAAAGAAAAAAAAAGAAAGAGAAAAAGCCTCATTTGTCTTTTTCTAAGGTGATGAAATCAAAATTAGGGCTGTGATAAGTACAGGCCAAGCCACACCATTGTTGTGCAGGCACCAAGCATGTCAGCCTGATTAGAAACACAAAATCCAGCTCCTCCATCACAACCTGCCCTGCTGCAGAGCCACGCTTCCAGCCGGCACGGCCCAACCCTCACCAACTTTCTCCATTTTCTGAGAAAATAACCCTCACATGTCAAAAAAAAACCCCAAAAAGGCATGCAAGGCAAGAGCCAGCTGATTATCCACACCAAAATTCTCCTGCTTGGCATTTTAAATCAGGTCTGCGAAGTCTCCCGCACCGGCAGGAACGTTACGGCTGCACCACGGCAAACCTGCTGCCCTGAGGGACGGGGAACAACCCTTTGTGCCCAGCGTGGGAGCATCCACCCCCGCGCTGGGCGCAGACCCCCCCACACCAGCACCATGGCAGGAGCGGTGCTGGTGGCTGGGGTTGCCCACCGAGCATGGCAGCGTGGTGCCAGCACTGGCGGCGTGTGGCACCGGCCAAGACAAGGCTGTCGCCAGAGCAGCATTTACGTAACAGTGGGAGAGGAGCAGCGCGGAGCAGGGCAGCCTATTTTTATCAGAACTGCTCCGCGGCGTTATGAAACGAGGAGCTCTGGCTCCAAAGCAGCGTGCCGACGGAGCAGGGCCCCACGCAAGACACGGCCAAGGGGCGAGCGGGCAGGGGTACGCCCTACAGGCCGGGCAGAAACCCCGGCGTGGGGTCCAGCGTGAGCTCTGGAGGAGCTCTGCCCACGCCACAGGGCAGTCCTCGCTGCTACCGAGCCTCGAGCTGCTCCAGCAGCAAAGCCAGGGCCTCCCCTCCTGCATGCCCCACACCTCAGAGCCACGTGGCGCCATCCCCATGAGGATCACCAAAGGCACATCACCAAACACCATCTGGGTGAGCCTTGTGGAGGGGACCCTGGCGACTGCTGACAACAGGATCCTCCGTGGCTGCTGCAGCCATGGTGCTGGCAGAGCCAGAGACTCCCAGATCCAGAGTGGCTGGTCCTGGCCCCACGTACCAAGGGCCCTGCAAAGCCCTGCCAGAGCATGGCAGGCAGACACAGTGTCCACTCCACGCTGCCAGGGCCACTTGCCTGAGTGGACATCAGGGGTCTGATTCTCCCAAGACACTCTCAGGGATTCCTGACTGCAGCCCAGGAAGGTCAGCACAGTCCAGACCCCAGCTGGGAGCAGGGCTCAGCATCAAGGATGCTCAGAGCATTAACCAGGGCAATGCTCAGCACCAGCCAGCCCAGCACCTGCTCTCAGCCAGCTCCATGGTATCCAAATCTCCCATCACCCACATGCACAGGAACACAAGAGTCTAGGAAAAACCCTGCTTTGTTGTAATGATGGCAGCAGCAATGACCCAAGGGAGGGAGCAGGTCCCAGCCCTGCTCCCCAGCACTAGCCTGGGGTGCAGCCACCACAGCCTACAGAGCAGACAAGTGCTGGGAGAAGCACACAACCTCACAGCTATTTCAGAGAGGTGAAGGGCCACAGAGGTTGACACAGAGGCCTGGCAGTGGGACACCCTGGCACAGCCAGGAGCCTGGGAGCACCCATGGGAAAGCCAGTCCCTGCCCAGCCAGGCAGGCAGCACTGCTCCATTTACTGCATTTGCCTCCACTGGAATTTTCCTTCGCTCCAGTAATTAAAACAAACTGCTTTAACACGGCTGCTGCCACCAGGCTGCGGAGGAGGATGCCCACCAGGGCTGGCAGAGGAGAAGGGATGGAAAGCAGGACCCCTCGATTCTTATTGCTTTCATCCTGGGCTGGGGGGACAGTGGCTCTACAGGAAATCCAGGATCAGTTCCCCTTCCTCCATCGCACAGCCCTTCCATGCCACCATCCACTCAGTCCTTCAGCCAGACCCAAGCACTACCATGAGCCATGCATCAGCTCCAACGCATCCCACAATGCTTCCCATCTCCTCTGTGCACCCTAGCTGAAGCACCCCTCAGATTTCAATGGCAAATGATATTCTGGCAGTAATTGCCCCAAAACAGCCACACAGCACACTCCACCAACGCTTCCCCAGGCTGTCAGGGGGATTAATGCCCAGAGGAGATTTATTTTCCTGCCACTGGGCATGCTGAGTCAGCACAGCTCAGCTCCTCTCCACATCAGCACCATCACCCTCCAGCCCACCCCAGCCTGGTGCCCCCAGCTCAACCTACCTCAATGGGCAACACTTTTTCTAAGGTGTTTACCAGGGCAGGAGCAGCTGGCCATGAGCAGTGGCTGCAGAGCATAGCCAGAATGCCTGTCGCTCCACCCAGGCAGAACTCAGGGTAGAAACCAGCTCAGCTGTGGGACAGGAGTGGCCCAGTACCCCCTTTGACCAGAGCATAGGAGCTGCCTGATCTGGCAGGGATTTTCCAGCACAGGGAATTCATGGGATGGTGAGGCAGCACAACATGAGTGAGGCAAAACCTGGGAAGCAGGACTTGTCTGCTCTGCCTGCTCTGACCACAGGAAGCCAGGACTAGGCAAGCTCCTGGCTAAATGCAGACCTCCCCACCCCAACTGGCTGCAGCCCCACCCTGGCTTAATGCAGCTAATTGCAGACCCCTTGTGTCAGTGGAGAGGATGCAGCTGTGCATGCAGGTGCCCACTGCAGCCCTGAGTTGGTGGTGCCAGTTCTGTCCCACATTGCTCAGTGCTGCCAGGGTGGTGAGGCTCAAGGAGAGGCAGGTTGTGTGGCATGGTAAGGTGGGTGCTGGAGCCCCGTTCTGGCTGAGAGCATGCGGTGCCAGGGTGTGCAGAGCCTATGGACTGCTCCAGCACATAGAATGATTAAAGATCATCAAGCCCAATCATTAACCCAGCACTGTCAGGTCACCACTGAACCATGTCCCTCAGCACCACATCTCCATGGTTTTTAAACCTCTCCAGGGATGGGGACTCCACCACTGCCCTGGGCAGCCTGTTCCAGGCCTTCACAAGCCTTTTGGGGAAGAAATTTTTCCTAATGCCCAACCTAAACCTCTCCTGGTGCAATTTGAAACCATATAGTCTTGTACTATCACTTGTTCCCTGGGAGAAGAGACTGCCCTCCCACCTTGCTCCTCCCTCCTTTCAGGTAGTTGTAGAGTGGGAAGGACACAGCATCCCAGGGAGGGCCGGGAGCCCCGGGCAGGGAGCCCGTGAGTCACAGCCCGTCCCACCCCGGGGAGCGTGGAGCCCTTTCAACCCCAGTGTATTAATTTCTCCTAATTGGCTTTGACAGGGATCCCTGCCGCCATCCAGAACACAACCACCGTGTGCGTGGGGCAGGGGAGCGGGGAAGGAGGGAGGGAGCAGCACATGGAGAGGCAGAAAGAGGGCAGAAGGGGGGAGCGAAGCAACACCCCCAGGGGAGCAGACTCCCCTGTAGAGTGGGGCCCAGCTGTGCTGCAGTGCTGTACCAGCATCATTTCCCACATCAGCCCAGCTGCCAGGCTGTGCCAGGGTAGGGGTCTTGCCATGTGCCAACCTGCCACTGCCCACTCCCAGCATCCCCACAAGCACCAGGATTTGCCCACATTCCTGTGTGCTCATCCCTGCTGCTCACCACTCTGGAGAGATGGACCCCAGTGGAACCTTCCCTCCTTCCTTCTGAGGCATTGCCAGCATCTGGCAGCATGGTTGGCCAGGGTGAGAGCACAGTGGGTACCTGCCCCCCATTTGGGCTGCCAGGGTCCTTCTGGGTGTTACAGCCCCTTTGCCACCACCATCTGCCAAGATCTTTCCCAATCCTACCAGTGAACGATGATACTGGACACGGAGCAACAGCATTCACTGACTGAGCTGCTGTCACCACGTGGCCTGGAGCAGTGGATGGCAGCATGTGCCAGTCAGGACCTAAAACACAGGGCTGGGGAGACCCTCCATTGGTCTTGACCCCCCTTCATTCCCCAGTACCTCAAGCCCTGGGTGACCCTGGCATGGACACACTGTCCCCAGCACATGACACCCCAAACCACAGGGTCCAAGAAGCAGAATCCTGGAGACCGAGCATGGAATGGGATGGGCAGAAGGGCCAGGGCAGCTGAGGGGAGGGAAAAAATGGGGAAGAAGAAATGGGGAGAGGGGGTGTTTCTTATTATTTCAAAGCACACTCCTGGGTCTGAGGGGAGCAGCCTTTTTTCCCCCAACATAGACATCCTCATGTCCCTGAGCAGCTGCCATCAGCTTCACAGGGAATGAGGTGCCACTGACCCCAGAGCAAAGCTCTGCCCATTCAGGTGACACAGGACGTAGCACTTCTGTCTGGTACCTCTATGCACTGTCTGCTCAGATAGGCTGCCACAGGTCACAGTGCTTCCAGGGCAGGGAATGGGCACCTAATTCCCACGGGAAGCCCCTGGAATCATCTTTGGACAGGTGGTGCAGCAGTGCCTCTCACCAGCAGGGCAGTTAGTGTTCTGCCACCAGTGGCTCCAGTGCTCCATGCAGCAGCCTCTCTAAGTCTGGCCTGTGCACAGGCAAAACAAGATGGGAACCACAAAGCCATCCCCAGAGCCCCCAGCACTGGGAGCAAGTATATCCATGGGCAGTGCACACTGGCCTGGGCAGCTGGCACAACCAGGCATGGGCACATTGAACAACTGAGCCAAGCAGCCCCACCAAAAACACAAGCTGAGGCTGAGCATGGGTTGCTGAGGCAAGCACATCCCTTTGGCATCCCCAGGTGACACCACTGTCACTGTTCGCTGCTGCTGTCTCATCCCATAGCCTGCCACAGTGGCTGTGACTTCCTAATGTCCCTCCCCAGGGGACTCAGGCATACAGGGCCAGGAGTGTCTCTGCTCCCCTTGGTGAAGCCTGAGCCTGTCCTGGCACCCAGCAATGGTGCCACGATGTAGCTGTGCCACTGAGCCCTGCAAAGCGCTTCCTCCTCTTGCATGCTGGCAGAAGCAAACCCCAAGGAAACCAGGTTGGAGCAGGAGGACGGCAATGCTGCACCCGCAGGAGGTGCTGCCAAACAGACAAAACCAACAAAGCCACAAAACAGAGACCACGGTTCGTCCCCTCCTTTAACTCCTCTCCCTGGCAGGAGCTGTGGGTGGCAGCTGCGTGGCAACAGCTGAGCCCTGGGCCTGGGCATGCAGCAGCACAGTGAGGGGCTTGCAATGGAAACCTTCTTGCAGAAGGATTTTTAAATCAAAGGTGCCCTGCCAATCCCCAGGTTGATGAGATTAGCACAGCAAATGGAGCACCTCGTGAAAACCCAGGGAAAAGAATCATACCAGTGGCTGAGGACAGTAAACAGGGCTCTGTTCCCAGCGCTACCGCATTTTAGATGCAAATAAAGAGGTTTCCTCCTGAGCAGAAATCAATACTGAGCAGGCTGGGAACAAAGTCTCCGGCACCGGGGCCACTGTTTGGTGAATCTTGGCCGTGCTTTATTTTTAAATCACTCCATAGGTTCAGACCATCCACAGCCACCAGCTCCAGGGCTCCCCAGGGAAAAAGGGACCAGGGACCCAGCTGGAAGGGATGCAGGAGCCCAACACCGACAGCCAGAGCCTCCGCTGCCACTGCGTCCAGCACTGGAGATGCTTCGCCTTGGTCCCGGTGATGGAGGAGGTGGTGGGAGAGGTGCAGGAGCTCGGCTGCCGGACCCTGACACGCGTTTTTCCCTGATTTGGTAAACAAAGGGCCGGTGCCCAGCACGATGCCAGCCCCACCAGACGCTCCCTCACCTCATCAGTGGCTTCTCTATGGGCACGAAGGGTTCCCGATACCCTGCGTGGGTGCGATGCCCGCACAGGGAAGGACGCAGGGCAAGAAGCAGCTGCCGGCGTTTGGCAGCGTTGGAGCAAAAGGCAGCGGCGAGGGGAAGGCTGCTGCTGCAGCCCCAAAACACGCAGGCACAAAAGCCAACCCCTGCTTTGCTCCAGCGTCTGCAGCATCCTTCTGCAGCTGCGACACGGCCGAGGCCGTAACACGGCACCTTACATAACAGCTTGCCCCCCAGAACGCCCGCTCCCCGTTCCCCGGCACCCCACTGAGCCCCCTTGATTCTCCTAGCCCAATGGGGCCACCACCAGCCCCCGCCAGGCAGGGGGCACGCAGGGACCCGAGGCAGCGGGGGCTCAGCCCCTGGCACCGTCTTTCTCCCGCTCACCATCGCTCCCGTTGTTGTTTTTCCATTTCCATCCCGAAGATGCCTTCAGAGGCAGCGCAGCCCCCGCGATTCCCCCGCGCCCTCCAGCACCGGGGAACAAAATGCCGCGCGGCTGCGGCAAGCGGGTCCCGACGCCGCACCGGGATTGTCTCAGAGCGGCCAAACCGGAGCCCATCGAGGGGCATTTCGAGGCGACGAGGGCGATGAGGGGTTGCTGCGTTCATGGTGCTGCACAGTGCACCGGCAGGGCTCGGTGCAACCGGCACGGCATGGCTCGGTGCACCGGCACAGCATGATGCACCGGCACAGGCAACCGGTGCGGGGCTGAACCGGGACTCGAGTGGGACGGTAGTGGCAGATCGCGGGGAGCTGCCCGGGAGAGACCCCCGAGGGTAACAGGGAGGGCTCGGCGAGGGACGGGGAGGAGGTATGGGGGTCCTCGTCGGTCCCGGGGCTGCGGCACTTACCGGGGTCGAAGTGGGAGCTGAAGGCGAGGCTGGGGCTGAGGAAAGCGGCCGACATGGCAGCGGCGGCGGCGAGGCGGCCCATGGCGCGGCGGCGGCGGGAGCCTCACGGCCGCCGGCTGCCGCTGGCCCCGCGCTGGGCTCGGCGGCGGCGGCGGCGGCTCCTCCTCCATGGCGGCCGCCGCGGCCCCGCGCCCCGTGCCCCGGGGAGGGGCCGCGCCGCCGCCGCTGCCGCCGCCGAGGAGCGGGGCTCCGGCGGGCGGGGGCGGCGGGTGGCGGAGCTGTAGTACCGGGGACCGTACCGAGACCCGCCGCTCCCCCGGGACGCACCGCTGCCGCCGCCTCCCCGCGGTCCAGCCGCTGCGAACAAGATCTACCGGGACCCTCCGGGAAACGGGGCCAGGGTTTCCCCCGAGAACGGGGCCGGGATCCCCCCAAGGGGCAGCAGCTCTGGACCCCGCGGAGCTGTTCTGGTGCTGACTCGCACTGGGCACCGCTGGCTTCCCGGGACCCGGGGCGAGACCGTGGATGGGACCCGGGATGGAACCCAGAATGGGAACCAGTGATGTGAGCCAGGGACAAGATGGGTGGCTCTGCCCCTTGTCCCCTCATCAGCTCCACATGAGCACCCCCAGTGCTGTCCAGCACCCCACGGCTCCAACCCCATGCCATGCCTGGACATTCCCTGCACCCGAAATCTCTGCTCTCACAGCCCCCAGATCCAGCCCTGGATGGGAGAAGTGAAGCCCCTCCAGCAGAACCTTGGGTGCCCATGGGCTTGGACAACTGCCCTGCTGCAGGGCCACACAGCTTGGTCTTGTGTGCTCAACGCCACAGTCCCAGCATGTGGGACTGACCTCTCCAAACCTAGGATGTTCTAAAGCGTAAATGGACCCAGCCCCATGGCAGAGAACAGCCCACGGCTTCACCCACAGGCCCTGGCAGCTCCTCACCAGCCCCCCAGCAAAGCTGCAGTGCAGCTGGTCACTGAGCCCACCCATCCTGCAGAGTACCCAGGTAGGACTTTTGGGGTCATGGTGGCACAGTCCTGTATCACCCTCATGAGCTCTCAGCCCAGGGACCAGCCAGGACCCAGATACTACTTTCTTTCAGGGTCATGGTGGCACAGTCCTGTCGTATGACTATGAGCCCCAGCTGGGAGCCACCACTGTGGGTCATCATCCCACCTTGCACAGGGATCAGCTCTTAGCACAGGTCTGGTGCTTCCCCACAGTCAGTTTCAATATTTAAAGCCAAATTTTGCATTCAGGATTAATTTTTCACAAGACTCCAAGCTTGCAAAGAACACTACGCGGCACATGTCACGTTGCCACAAATAGATACAGAGCTGGAAAAATTGCAGGCTGCTGGGAGAATAAACAGGCTCCCATCGAGCAGGAGACAGCTCACTGCTCCCCAGCTTCCACACTTCCTTGCCCTGGAGGAGCTCCAACCCCAAGGACCCTCTGTGAAGGGTAGCAGAGGATCGCTGACCCCCGTTGCTCACTTTGTGCCCTGGACGGGGTGGTTTGCAGTGCCAGCCCCACTCCTTGCACAGCTGAGCTGGTGCTAAATGAGTCATGGCAAGGCTGGATGCAGACGAGTGTGGGTGGCTGTGCAGAGCCCTCACCGGTGCCTACCAGCCTGTCCTGTAGCCCGCGCCAGGCACCCACCCATCCTAGCTGCCCTTGGCACCTCAAGCACAAGCAGCCAGTCCCAGCAGTGGGGCAGAAGAAGGAAGATCTCAAGGCCTTCCCAACACCAGGCAAGGGCAGCGGTGGCTTTGATGAGTGTAAGGGGACAAAGTCATCCATCTGTAGTATTTGAGGTGGCAGGGCAGCTGACTGAGGAGGCAGCCCCAGTGCCCAGTGTCCCTGGCATGAAAGAGCCAAGCACACCTCATGTCTGGGGTGGGATGGAATGGGATGGGAGTGAGGATGAGATCAAGGATGAGATGCTGTGTGAGGCCACTCAGGCTAGCTGCACTGCTCTGCCCTCCTTGGGGAGACACAGGACCGCCAGGTCATCTGGGACCCTGTGCATGGCAGTCCCATGGCCAGGCACTCTTCTTGCCTAGGTAACAGTCCCAGCAGCTCCATTTGACAGCACCCAGAGCAGAGGTCAGCCATGTTGGGATCCTCAGTCCTGCTCCATGCCCCCAGCCACCCACCACCCTCCTCTTGCCCTGGTTCCTTGGAGTTTTCTGCAAAAGAGAAGATGCCAAAGCAGAACCGAGGCCAAAACTACCAGCAAGGATCACCCAGGTACCACCCGGGGTGCAGCCCAGGCTGTGGTGGGGATGGTCCCTCAGACACAATGTGGCATTAGCCTGACCCACGTCCTCTCCTCGGACAGGCAGTGCTGCTGCCCGTCGGGCAGGCAAGCAGGAGGCTCACCCCAATTAGCAGAGGAGATTACCCGGCACGGATCCTGCCAATTTGCTCCGGCTTCCTGGCTGATTTGTCTGGGGCTGCAGCTAATCCCGTCCCGGGCAGACACCAGATTGAGTGGCGATCTCTGCCCGGCAGCTGCCAAAAGCACCCTGTGCTCCTGACCTCCTTCCTTCGGGCTCTCCAGCATCCACCAGGTTCTGCTCATCCTGCCTAATCCCGAGGAGAGGAGCTCCTTAAAACTGGGGATTTTCGGCAGAGCAACGGCCCACACCGACACCCTTGCTAACCGCCCGCTGCGCCTCTGGCTGGCAGATATGAGGACAAAGCTTCTGCCACGTGGCTGACAGCCCCAGTCCCAGGGGTCCCCGGGGGAGCAGGGAGGTGGAGGGGTCCGTTGCGGGCACAGCAGCGTGGCACAGGCAGCCATCCGGTGAAAATCTGCATGCCCAGTTATGCAACGCAGCTGATTTATTCATGCCTGAGCCAGGCACTGGCCTAGAAATTAGCCTTGGCGGTGCCAGAGAGGGGCAGGGCTGGAGCCCCAGGGGAGGGCTGAGCCCCAGGGGAGAGGAGCAGTGCCAGGCACATGGAGCACCCAGGGGCCTGTGCCTGGGTGCCTGCCCCACAGCCAGCCACACCAGAGAGGGCACGGTGTGCTACTACCCTCCACAGGGCTGCACACAGGCACAAGCCCCTCGGGCCGGGCAGTGGGGGGGGGTTGATCTCCTCCTCCCATGCCAGATTTTGCATGATTAAGCGATTTCACCACAGCAGCATGCAGCCGGGGCTGTGCTGGGCCAGGAGCACAAGATACCAGCAAGGGGCTCTGGGTGGCCCAAGTGGAGGCTGGGATGGGTCAGAGGACAGGAGCAGTGCTCAGGAAACAGTCAGTGAGAAGCACAACTGGTGAAAACAAGCAGGGTGCCCATCCTCTCCCAGCAGAACCTCTCGGCACCTCTCGGCAGCCTTGCAGCTTGTCTGGGGGTGGGTCAAGAGAGGCAGCCAGCAGCACTTTGGAGCTTCAGGAGCCACTCGTGCCCCACACACCCATGCCAAGTGCCAAAGCACAGGTAGGCCTGAGGGGCATTCATGGGTTGACTGCATCCATGGGTGCCTTGGGATCACATTTGTCTTGGAAGCTGCGGCCAGAAGCTCTCTGCCAGGACAAATGCTGGGAAGCAGCCAAGATCCTCCACAGCTCACTGAGGTGACAAAGAGCCCCTCTACCTCTCACCCTGTGGCTCTGCACCACAGCTGGGGCTCTCCCAGGAGGAAGGGGGCTCTGGCAGCACTGCTGGGGGGTGTAGGGAAGCCTCAGATGGGAAACATCCCAGGACAGATGGGGAACACCCTGAGACTCCAGTGAGCAAACATCTGCTCATCCCCGCCGCCGAGTCTCTGCCTCCTTAGAGGGAAAAGGCAGCAGAGGAGTGGTTGCATGCTCCATGTCGAGAGGAAACAGATGCTGAGGGCCCAGCCCAGGCGTTTCCCGTTGCTGTCATGGGGTGCTGAGAGATTTGCAGGTAGCAGAGGCTGAGGCATCACATCCTGCCCCAACCATGCCTCCCCACCATTCTGAATATTTCACTCTAGAAGGGAAACAAAGCAGGCAGCAGGGCACTCCCAGAGCCAGCACCCATGTGCCTGTGCTGCTGGGCGACAGCTCCCACCTCCATCCACCCCTCCTTGGCTGGCAGGAACATGGCATCTTCAGCCTCAAACCTCAAAATCAGAGTGGTTTAGGTTGGATGGGGCCTATAGATGTCATCTAGTCCAACTCCCCTGCAGTGAGTAGGGACATCTTCGACTAGAACAGGTTGCTCAGAGCCATGGACAGCCTGAACTGTAGTGGTTCCAGGGGTGGGGCATCCCCCACCTCTTTGGGCAACCTGTGTCAGTGTTTTACCACCCTCTGTGTAAAAAAAATTCTTCTTTATATCCAGTTTAAATCTCTTTCTTTTAGTTTAAACCCATCACCCGTTGTCCTGTCACAACAAACCCCGCCATAAAGTCTGTCCCCATCTTTCTGATCAGCCCTTTAAGCACTGAAAGGCCACAAGAAGGTCTCCCTGGAGCCTTCTCTTCTCCAGGCTGAACTATCCCAACTCTCAGCTTGTCCTCAGAGCAGAGGGGAAATTTGTTGTGGCCTCCTCTGGGTCCAGCCCAACAGGTCCATGCCTGTCCTGTGCCGAGAGCTCGAGCTGGACCCAGCACTGCAGGTGGAGTCTCAGAAGAGTGGAACAGAGACAGAATCCCCTCACTCCACTTGCTGATCATGCTGCTTCTGAAGCTGCGCCTAAGAGGAGTCTCCTGTCACCCAGCTCAGCCCTGACTCATAGGTCCTACACAAGGAAGGTCTCAGGATGCAGGAACACAGGGTAGGGAGGGTCTGCTGCCATGCAAACCACAAGGAAGAGCAGCCTCTACCCTGGCATGGACACAAATGGAGGGAGACAAATGCAACAGTGAAGAAAAAGACACTATGGATGCCAGCATGGCAGGGACCTCCCCTTTGCCCTGAGGAGACAGGTGGAACAGAACCCAATGTAGAAACCATCCCAGGTTTATTGTTAAAACACAACTAACAACACCTGAAGGCTGCTGAGTGTCCCAGCAGGGCTCACAGCACTGTCACCAGGCTGTGAAAAATGAGGGTGGAGGGAAGGGAGGGAGAGTCCAACCCCAGCTCCAAATCCAGGGGTGTCCAGAGCCCCCCCAGCCCTGCACGGCAGTGGGTGGTGGTCATTTGGTAGCCAGCAGCTGCTTTCGCTGTTGCTCCAGGAGGGCTTTCAGGCAGTCAGCTCTCTGCACAGCCACCTGCAACAGAGCAGGGGAGAGGGAGAGGTGGCTGCACCCCGCAGCAGAGCTGCAGCCCCAGGGGCAGGGAGGGCTGTACCCCCTCACTCACCTCGTACTGCTTCCGGAGGCTGCTCACATTCTCCTCCTTCCTTGCAACTGCTCTTTTCACCCTGAATAGAAGGAAACAGGGAGGCTGAGGACTTCATCCTGGTGCCCAGCCCCAAACGGGGGCTAAGGACCCCATCCCCAGCTGGCCCCATGACCCAAGAGGGCAATTTCAGCACCAAGTGGGGCATGCAGCACCTCTCCCCCAACCCAGACAGCAGTGACTCTGGGCTAGAAGAGCCTTTATTCCCTTGGCGAGTCCTGTAGTTTGGATTGAGTCATCTGTAGGAAGAAGGGGACATTAGCTTCACAAGACTTAATTAATTAACAGGACCACAGGGAAGGGATTTTGTGTTTCCTCCTGTTTCTCAAGCCCATGCTTGCTGCCTCATGGCTGGATTCTTCCCCACAGCTGTCAAGAGCACCAGACGTTCTGCTTCCCAGCCTTTGCCAGGCTGTACGTAAGGGATGGAGGCGAAAAGGGGATCCTGCTTATCTCATACTCAAGGTCTGACCCTGGCTCTCTGAGTGAGTGGGAATCACTCAGCAGACTCTGGGAAAGCCCATTAGCTCCATGTGCTGGTACAACAGCCTCTTCTTACAGCTGGTGGTGAGAGCTCTGCACAGACACCAACAGAGGAACGGCTCTGCCCATCACAGAAACGATTTGTTTCCCCTTCTGATCCTCCTTTCACTTGCAAAATGCCTCCCTCACAGGCACACCCGAGGGGAGAGGAAACCTTGAGTCACCACTTGATGCTGAGCTTAGCTCCCAGCACCATTCCCACTGAGCACAGGACAGAGCTGAGCCCCATGGCACAGCCCTGCTCCCTGCAGCTGACAGCCATGGTGTGTTTTGGGATGTCTCAGCTGCACTCAACCTTGCTGGCCAAGCTCTGACCCAGAAGCTGGCCACACTTTCCCCTACGCTCATGAAGGAAAATCAGTTGCTAAGCCCCTCTGGAGCAGCAAATCTGCTGCAGTCACAGGTATTGGTGCTACCCAGAGCAAAGCTCTCCTGGAGCTGAGCTTAGCCCAGCCGGCTCACAGTGCTCCTGCTTGGGAGGAATCACAGATGGAGCTGGGCTCCACTGCTCACCCCAACAGTAATGTCCTTCAGGCATCCCTGGGGACAGGATGACACAGAGCAGGCCAGAAGTCACAAGGGCTAGAGGGTTCACATAGACTGAGCAAGCAGCCAGCTTGGGAGAGACTCTGCTGCCCGTTTTGCACTGACAGGACTGGAAGCCGTGCCTGAGGATGCAGCATTGCAGACACACTCCTGCAACACGCCCTGGGCTAGCTCTGAACCCACAGCCACAGCTCTGCGCCCAGCTCAGGGCAGCCTCACCTCCTGTGAACCTCCTCCAGCTCTTGGTCCTTCTCCTGCACTATCCTGTCCAGCTCCAGGCGCTGCCGGGCTCTCATCTCTGCCATCTCCACCTTCAGTTGCTTGTTCTCCTCCTCCATCCCCAGCAGCTTGTCAGCGAATTCCTGACGGATCACTTCAGCCAGGCTGCTCCGCTCCTGGGCCAGCTGGTCCCTCACCTGCAGCAGGACACAGAGGTGGCATCAAGGCACTGATCAGCACAGGGTAATGCATGGGGATGGAGGGAGAGAAGCTGGATCCCCAGGCTCTGCTCTTCACCCACTTTCTGGATCTCCTCCACCTCCTGCTCCTTGTGCTTCAGCAGGCCCTGCAGACAAACACTCTCCCCTTCCAGCTCTGCCAGCCGCCCCTTCAGCTCGTTGCAGCGTTCCTGCAGCTTCCTCTCAGACCTCTCCAGCTCCTGGAGCTCCACCTCGTACTTGTCTCGGATCCTCTTAATCCTAGCAAGAGGAAAGGACAGGCAGCCTGGCTCAGCCAGGCACTGCAGCATGCAGAAGTCACTGGAGACATGTGCAGAGGGCTCAGGGAATAGGGGAAGGAGACTAATCCCTGAGGAGCAGGGTCTCACAGGCTCCCTCCTCACTCTCCTCATACCTGTTCTCTGCTGCTCTCTCACATTCCTCCCTGGCAGAGGACATGTCGGCCTCCAGGCGCTCGATCACTAGCTCAATCTCTTTGTCCCTCTCCTTCCTCAGCTCCTCCCGCAGCTCTCGTTCCCGGGAGAGCAGCCAGGCCTCCTGGGGACAGAGATGGCAAACCTTGCCCCAGTCTCGCTTGAGGGTGGCATCTCTGGGGAAGGGCAGCCCTTGCTGTTACCTCTTTCTTTATGTAATTTGCCTCCCAGACCTGCTTCTCCATCTCCAGCTGCTCCTTCAGCACCTTCACTTCTGCCTGTGGAACAACAGGACATAAACTGCTCAGCCCCCACAATGCTGGCTGAGAGCAGGACTCTAGCAGCACCAGCAATCAGCACTGCACAGGGCTCTGTGGCGCCAGCATCCACCATTGCAAATCCAGGGCCCACAGGCAAGAGGAAAACTTGACCTGATGCTGCCTCTCCTGCTCCTCCTTCTCCTTGGTGTACTCCTCCTTCAGTGCCCTGGTGACAGCCGAGCTGCTCTCCTCCAGCTGCCGCCGCAGCTCCTCTACCTCTGCTCTCTGCCTGCCCACATACAGACCACAGCTCCCATTGGAGCAGTCTTGGGATGCTCCCATTTGGCACCCTTCAAGCACCACTGGAGCCTGGCTCAGAGCAAAGGGCCCCACCAGCCCTTGGCCACCCCACCAGCCCTCTCACCTGGCCGCTTGCTGGCTGAGCCGCTCCTTCTCCTCAGCCACCTCGGCATAGAGCCGACGCCGTTGCTGCTGCAGTGCCTGCTCTTCCTGCTCCAGCTGCTGCTCACACCTGTGGGGCACAGCAGCCTCAGGGACACTGATCTGCCACTGATCTTCACCATGAGGGTGGTGAGGCATGGGAACAGGTTGCCCAGGGAGGTGGTAGAAACCCCAGCCCTGGAGGTTTTTAAGGCCAGGCTGGATGTGACTCTGAGCAACTTGATCTAGTGTGAGGTGTCCTTGCCCATGGCAGGGAGGTTGGAACTGGATGATCCTTGAGGTCCCTTCCAACCCTAACAATTCTATGTTCTCGGCTTCTTTGGGCACCTGGGCTGCTGCAAATATCAGGAACCAGCCAGCAGTGCTGGACACTGCCTGCATGCTGTGAGCCCTCAAGCACCCCCAGGCCTCCCCTCACCGCTGCCGTGCCCGCAGGCTCTGCTCCTCCTTCTCCCGCTCCAGCAGGCCCCGCAGCTCCTCCGCCTGCCGGCTGTAGCGCTGGGCTGCGCGCTCGTCCGACTGCAGCAGCTCGGCCTCGTGCAGCAGCTTCAGCTTCCTGATGTCCTGCTTGTGCTTGGCAATCAGTTTTTGGATCTCTGGCTCCAGCCCTGGGGCAGCAGGAAGGACAACTCAACCTTGGGGCTGTCCTGACCCCCAACGCCGCTGCCCTTGGCCCTGGCCAGCCGGCTAGGAGGCTGCCAACGCAGCAACTCAGCAAAGAGGGGCTGGGAAGCAGGAGGGGTGCCAAGCATGCAGGGGGTTTTCTTGACCTGTAGCATCTCTCTCTACCAAACACAGGGTGCAGGGAGGGTCCATGCTGAGCAGCTCTCCCGTGAGCTGCCAGCAGCTTCAACAGCTGCCTGACTGCAGCTAGCGCCAAGGGAACTTGCCCCTACCTTTCACAGTGATTTCTTTGATCTTTTTGGTTTTCTCATCCATCCACTTCTCCCGCCTGATTTTCTCAGTTGCACTCATCAGTTCCTTCAGTTTCTTAATCTCCTGTTTCAAAGCAAAGGGGAAAACTTTAGAGACAAGCAAAGGGAGAAAACTCCTCCTTATCCTGGCAGCTGGGCCATCGAGAAGGAAGATGCAGGCGAGAGCAGACAGCCTGAGCTGTGCACAGAAGCCTTGCACAGCCCTAGCTAGCCACATTCTCCCAGTCCAAAGAAGCAGCTGCATGCTCTGCCTCAGTGCTTTCTCCTCTCTCATGGGATGGGGCTGCTGCTGCCCTTCAGACCTTGAGTGTGGAGGAAAAGAGAAAAACCCTTGGGAATAATCTTGCTGGCTCGGACATGAGAGCATCTACAGAGAGGAGACAGGACTTGGGGCTGCAGATGGTCCTCATGTGCAAGGCAGCCTGTCTGTCTGTCATGAAGGGTCATATGTGAAGATACTTCCTTCTCCAGACTTCTCTGTCCTTGGCATGAAGGACCCTCCAGCAGCAGGACAAGCCCACACCTGCAACAACCCAAAACTCTTCAAAGACTCAGAGGCTGCACAGCCCTGGCATAGCCACTGCTCTCACTTCCTCCTCTGTCTGTATTTACCTCCTCTTCCTCCTCTCCAGCCAAAAAGCTGGAAAAGCACCAGGCCCTGCTACCAGTGGAGCTCTTCCCAGCGCTTCCATTGGCAAAAGCTGGTTTAAGCACTTGACTCCCCACTTCTGCACTGGGGTTTCTGGTGAGAAAGGCAGCAGCTGACAGAAGGCTCAGCCTGGCCAGAAATGGCTCCATTTTGGCACAGGAAGATGATGTGTACAAGGAGGACATGAGACATGTCACAGTTCTAGAGGACAAGTGTGTGCCTGGACACCCAACGGTCGCTGCACAGAGAGGAGCAGGGAATAGCAGGGAGCTGCCTGCACAGCCTGGGACTCACTTTTAGGTAAAAAAGGGGTGGGAAAATAGGATTGGGAAAACAGGGAGAGCCTGAAGACAGCAGCTGAGCACACTGCCTGGGGAGATGGGGTGGAGATGGGGTGAAGATGGGGTGAAACCCTTCAAAGGGCTGACCCAGCTGTTGAGTGAGGGGTTCCCAGCCCAGCCCAGCTGCCTGCAGGCACCTGCAGAGTTGGAGCAAATCCAAGAGTAGAAGGGCAAGGTAAAGAAAAAAAGCAAAGACCACATTTACCTCACAAAAGGGGCCCAAAGTGCGCCAGACCTGGGGAGAAAGAAAGGAGGGGATGGAGACAGAAGTGGAATGACAGAGTCAGGGAGGGGAAGAGAGGCAGGAGGAGAGAGGGACAAAAATCAAGCAGTTGTGTGTGCAGAGAGCAATGGGAAGGGTGGACAGGGAGGTGAGGCACAGCCAAACTGGGATGCACCAAAGGCCCAGCAGCACCATCAGTCATCACAGCTCTGGGCCAAGGGCACAGCTAGTCCTGCCAGGGAGCGTGACACCTGGTCAGGGGTCTGCTCTGGTGACCAGAGGATGCCCACAGGGACAAACGTTACTTGGTAGCTGTTCCCACCACACAGAGGAAGCAGGGAGCCGTCTGGCCAAGCTGGGAGCCCAGGTCAGCAAGAGCAGGGAAAACAAAGGGGATGCAGAGAGAATGTGGAGGGGTCCAGGCATCGTTCCCACCACTGCTGCCCTGCTGCAAGCAGGGAGTGAGACAGAATGGGAGCAGCTCCTCTGCCTCACGCAGGCTGTCAACAGTGCAACCAGCCCCATCCCTCGCCGGGAAGGGGCCCCTCCAGGCACCACACACAGCAGTGCCGTGCTGGCTGCATCCTCTTGGCTGGGCTCAGGAATCAAAAGCACAGCACCACGAGCCAGGCCAGTCCTGTGTGTGAGGGCATCTGTCTGAACAGGCTCAGACAGCTGCAAACGCCTGACCTGCTCCAGAGTCCTGGGCAAGAGCTTGGCTGCAAGGCCAAGTGTGAGCAGAGCCTGGAGGAGCCCCAGGGCCAAGCTGTGAGCCAGCAGCACTTAGAATCACAGAAATGTTTTGGTTGGAAAAGACCTTTAAGATTCCCGAGCCCAAGCATTAACCCAGCACTGCCAGGCCACCACTAAACCATGTCCCACAGCTCCACATCTAATGGGGACTCCACCACTGCCCTGGGCAGCCTGTTCCAGGGTTTGACAATCCTTTTGGGGATGAAATTGCTCCTAATATTCAACCTAAACCTCCTCTGGCACAACACTCCATGTCCTTTGTAACTGTCCCCCCATTTAGCTCTGAGAGCATCCCTGCTCCTGCAAAGGTCGCTGGAAGTCACCCAGCTCAGGAGGACACAGTCACAGGTTCAGACTCTTCTGTGGCATCAGGTTGGTGCCAGCATCTGCCAAAGCAAGACCCCCAGTCACCCTGCAGTCAGGAGAGCTCTGTCCATGGCAGGAGAGGTGGGAAGGTTCTTCCCAAGCAGAGCCCCTGGGAGCTGACACTGTCTCCTGGTCAGTCCCATGCACTTGGCTTTGGGGAGCAGAGGACAGCAGCCTCTTGAGGAGCCAGGGAAAAGCTCCACGGGTGATACGGACCTTCCCTGCACAGAGAAGGGCTCCTCAAACAACCAGACCCCACTGAGGTGAGACAGACTGTACTGCTCTGGGCAGAGGCCTCATCTCACCAAAACTAAGCAGCTTTGGCCACGGCACATCTCTCTCTGTCCCCCACCTTCCCTATCCCCTCACCAGCTCATGCTGCTCCTGCATCTGCGTGATCTTCTTGCCATACTTCTGGTCCACTTGTTTCAGCTCAGCTACCACAGCCTCACACTTCTCACTCAGCACCTTCTTATCATCAATGAGCTGGGCAGAGTCAAGAAGAGGCATCAGGTGGCCAGGCAGGGTAGAGCCACCTCAGCTTCTGGCTTCAGAAGCATCAGTCTGAGCTGAGAGATTACCTGGTCAATGAAGGAGAGATGCCTCTGGATAGCTGCCTCATACTGGTCCCGCTGCAGCTTGAGCTGGTGGCCAAGCTCCTTTTCAGTCTGTTTGATGTGCCGGACAGTCAGTTCCCTCTGCTGAGCCTTTTGGAAGAGACACAAGACATTGGAGGGAGAAGTTACACCAGCCCCAGCATGTGTACAGCAGAGAACTACTGAACCTGGAAGGCACTGCTGGGCCAGGACAAGGAGGAACAGAGTTGAATCAGAGTCCCTGCTGCTCACAGGGACTCACCTCCTGCCTCGCTGTCAGCAAGTAATAAGTGATAGGATGAGAGGAAATGGCCTCAAGTTGTGATGGAGTGGGGTTAGGTTGGACAGGAGGAAAAATTCCTTCCCCAAAAGGGTTGTCAAAGCCTGGAACACACTGCCCAGGGCAGTGGTAGAGTGCCCATCCCTGAAGGGATTGAAAAGTATGGTGCTTAGGTTTAGTGGTGACCTGGCAATGCTGGGTTAGAGGTTGGACTTGATGATCTTAAAGGTCTTTTCCAACCAAAATGATTCTGTGAATCTAAGAACAACCAAACCCCTGGGGACAGGAAGAAAAGGTCCAGCCAAAGTCCTGACTCAGGGTTCCTGTACCAGTCAAGCACCTGCCAGGGAGGGGAGTTTGAGAAATCAGGGGTCAGTGAGCAGAAATCTGAGCAAAGCCACATCAGACTGGGAAGGACCTGGCAGATCTTTGCTGCACTAACAGTGGCTGGGACTGCAGCACAGCCAGCAGCCTCCAGCCCTCCACTGCCATACTTCACTGGGCACAGAGATGGGAAGCCCTATTGGCAGAGCCCTGATCTTGTGCTTCAAAGCCACTGCACCCAGAAAACATCTGCCAAGGGCTGCTGGTTTTCATTGCCCAGCAAGCACGCACATCTGGCTCACACACCAGCGCTGTCTGCAGCAGGCTGATGGTTCTCTTCTTCTCCTCCACTTCCAGCTTCAGCCTCATGATGGAGCTGGTGACCTCCGTGGCAACAGCCGATGCCTGCTCCAAGTGAGCCAGCTCCTCTTCGGAGAGGAGACCCTGTTCACCACGGAACAAAAACAACCATTACAAGGTTGTGGGACTACCTGGAACCAGGACAAGCAAACAGGAGACCTTTCACACCAGCGTCCTTCCCCACCTCTCCAACAGCACCATCTCCAGACAGACTCTTGCCAGCTCTCACCTCTCGCTGTGTGGCTGAGGCAGCCGACCTGGGCCTCTCCTGCTCTGATTTCTCCATCTCATCCAGGAAACTGATAATGCTTTGGAGCTTGGCCTCAGAGAGCAGGGCCCCATCCTCAGGGACCCCTGGGGAGTGGTTCAGCTTCCCAAACTTCTCCAAGTTATCTGCAGTCAGGGAATTGGAGCTGGGCTCCTGCTGGACAGACACAGCTGGGAATGAGCACCCAGGAGAAGGCTTGGGAGAAGAGGTGCTGGCTCTTCTCCATCACTGGGGCCCAGTCCTCCCACTGCATCCCAGGAACTGGCCTTATCCTCTGTGCTAACCCAGCTCCCATCACAGCCCTTGCATAGTTCTAATCCTTCTTGAGGATGTCCAAGCCCTGGCTGCACCAAACTTCTCCACTGCCTTCAGACTCTTCCCCAAAAGGGTTGTCAAGCCCTGGAACAGGCTGCCCAGGGAAATGATTGAGTCACCATCCCTGGAGGGACTTAAAAGCTGTGTATAAGTGACACTTGGGGACACAGTTTAGTGGGGACTTGGCAGTGCTGGGTTAATGGTTGGACTTGATCTTAAATGTCTTTTCCAACCAAAACCACTTTGTGATTCTATGACTTCTTTACTGCCTTCAGACCCTCCCACGGCCTTCTCTGGCCATGGACCACCCACACTTCTCATCTTCCACCACCCAGCAAGCTGTGGGAGAAGGCAGCCCATAGAGGAACCCACTCTCACCAAGCAGCTGTCATGCTGGCTGAGGGTGGATGAAAGCAGCTTGGCCCTTTGCTTACCCCATCTATCCAGGCATATCTTTCCTTCTTGAAGATCTTTGGTGGGGGCAGCAGCTCTGGCTCTTCCTCCAACAGCCTGAGCGTGTCCAGCAGCTCGTTGAGTGTGACCTTGGACTGAGCCCTGCTGACAGCAGTCACCACTGTCTCCAGTTCCTCACCACCTGTCTCTCTGGAGCTCACATCCTAGTGGAGAAGACAACACATCCTGCAGTAAAAGAGTTTGCCAGATCTCCCCAGAATTCAGTGAAGGCTCCAAGGCTGCCCTGTCACTGCAGCTGGTGCCAGGAGACAAAGCCAGACCCACCTGCAGCTTGTCCTCTGCCCCAAGGTCCTGCAAGGGCATGGAGCTGAGGTCTTCAGGGCAGCTTTCCACCGGCTCTGCAGGTAATGAGTGGAAATTGGCCTCTGCAGAAACCAGACAGTTCTCAGGCACTTGCCACGACCAGCCCCTTCAAAACAGCTTCCCAGAGTGAGGACAAACCCCCACCTCCTCCTTCCCCATCTCACACTGCTCCAAAAGCACTGTGGACCTGCAGGAGGGACCCACCAGCATTGTTGGCTTTGGTGACACTGCTGGCTGGACTGCCCTTGCTTGCAGAAGTTGCTTTGGCAGGCTTCTTCTTTGCTCCCCTTCTGCTCTCCTTCACCAGCACAAGCTCTTCTTCTGCCAACCGCTTTGCATCCATAGCCTTTTGGGCCCTTTTCTGGTGCAGTTCCTGTAGGGACAGAGAAGCCATCAGCATCCTGCCCAGCACAGGGTGTGCTTTTGCAGATCTGTGCTGCAAGCTCCTGGAAGACAGCAACAGCCCACACACTTGCTGTTGAAGGGTTAACAAGAGAGCCACAGAATGGTTTGGGTTGGAAGGGACCTCAAGACCATCTAGTTCCAACCCACCTGCAGTGAGCAGGGACATCTTCAACTAGAGCAGGTTGTTCAGAGTCCCTTCCAACTTGACCCAAAATGGTTCCAGGGATGGGGTTCTGGGGAGTCTGCTCCACAGTCTCACCATCCTCAGTGTAAAAATTTTCTTCCTTACATCCAGTTTAAATCTCCCTCTCTTCGTTTCAAACCATCACCCTTTGTCCTGTCACAACAGACCATGCAAGAAGTCTGTCCCCATCTTTCCTATGGGCCCCTTTAAATACTGAATACAAGAAGGTCTCCCTGGAGCCTTCTCTTCTCCAGGCTGAACAACTCCAACTCTCTCAGCCTGGCCTCACAGTAGAGACGTTCCAGCCCCTTGATGATTTTTGTGGCCTCCTCTGGACCCACTCCAACAGGTCCACATCTCTCCTGTGCTGAGAACAAGGACAACTCCAGAGTCAGAAGAATGACTGCTGTCCTTGGGAGCACAGGGGAGGTGGTGGCCATGTTCTCAGCAGCTCCCCATGTGAAGAGGGACAGCTCACACGCCCCTGCACAGTGTCCTTTGCTGCTCCAGAAGGGCCTCCGAATCCCTGGGGCCCCGCACCGCACAGCAACGCTGCCTGAGCCGAGTTTTGGGAAGTCACTTAAAGCACAAGCTCACGTTTGCAAGGCTGCTGCAGCCTTCTCCAGCTGCTTCTCCCCTGACCCACCCCCTCCTCGATGTAACACGATTCCATTTAGGGCAAAGAGAAACTGGGGGTTTAGAAAACTCTTCAGCTGCACCGCAAGCCAGCAGGCAACTCCCCACGGCCTGTGCCAGCCCCTCAGCTGAGCCCCAGCAGCACCCAGCCCCTTCTGGCTGCAGGAGCAGGGTGCAGATGCTGAGGTGCTCCTGCCTGCAGGCACAGTGTGGCACTAAGCCCACCCTGAGGGACCCCCACTCCCAAGCAGTGTCCCTTTCCCAGGGTGCTCCTGTCCTTGGCCTCTCTGAGGAGCTGCACTTACAGTCCCCCTGTCTCGACGTGGTCACCCTTTCCCTAAAATTAGATGGAAACCAGTGCTGTGTTCTCAGGCTCCAAGTGAGCTGCCAAGGCTTGGCAGGAACACAGCAGGGAACGGCTCCATGGCACCTCCATCTCCACAGGGACCACTCCATTTCCAGGCCTGGCTCGAACTCTGCTCCATGCAAAGCCCCCTGAGATGCAGAGGAGGGGCCCCTCCTGCCGCCTCGCAGGAAGATGCCAATGAGCTGGTCCAAGCCAAGCCACGAGGTCCTTGCCTCATCCCTAACCTGGATGGCAGCACGTCGGGCCAGCCGCGCCTTCTCCTCTCGGACCTTCCGCCGTTCCTCCTCCTTCTTCCCCTGCAAATCCAGGATGTTCCCTTCCTCCATCCGCTGCTGCCTTTCCTTCCAGAGAGGAGAGGGAAAAGTGTTACTGAGAGCTCTCCACCCTCCCACAGCAGAGAAGAGGAAAGGGCACATCACACCTGAGCTCATCCCACCTCCAGGCTTTCCATCCTCCCATTTCCCCCCTACTCCAAGCAGGTAAAGCACCCCCAGAAAAAGCTCCACTTCAGAGCAGCTTCTTGTTCTTTAGCTACTCAGTGCAATTTTTAGCCATCTAGGTCTGAAACCGCCGAGGAGAGGAGGTTTAAAAATAGACTCACAGGCAAGAGCTGCGGAGCCTTTCGTTATTGGGATAAATAATTAAACACAAAGCAACACAAATAGCTGCAGATGACAATGTCACTCTCTAACGAGCCAACTCGTTAGTGATTCACTGTGATGAGCCAAGACAGGGTATCCCTCCTCCGGCCACCGGCGTGTCCCAAACAATGAGAGCTCAGCAGGATTTCTGCTGCTGCGGTCAAGTGTCTGCAGCTCATGGGGAGCTGGTAGAGTGGAGCTGTGCAGTGCTGAGCCCAAGGGCTTCCAGCCTGAACCTGCCTGGAACCTAACAGAGTCTTTTCCTCCCCAACACATCCCTGCAGGGACTGGACCCTCCCCAGCTTTCTGGAACGTGAGGGGCTGGCTAGATGCAAAGGCAAAGCCCCTTGGTCTCCAGTAGCTCAGGCCACAATTGGAGGGACTCAAACCCCCAGTTGGTGAGGGTAGTGGGACAGGGGTGCTGGAAAGGTTGGTGCTGTGAGGTGGTGGCCAGGACTCACTTCCCTTTTGGAAGCCAACAAGCGCCCCAGAGCTGCTGCAGCTGCCCTGTGCCGCTGCGAGTGGCGTCGGTACCAGCGCTGGATGGTCACGGCGGCCGAGTTCACCTGCTGGATGAACCTGAGGGGAGAGGAAAGGTCAGTGTGGCCCCAGGCTCCTCCCTGGCCACATCACCCCCGCCCCATGGCAGCAGACAGCAGGTTGCTTGCCCACAGCATCGAGACTTCTGGTGCCTCGCACCCTGACTCAAGGAAGCCTTTCCCCAGGCTGAATTCTGGGGTAGGAGGAAGTTACACCTTTGATGACAACTCAAAGCATGGAGCCAAATCACAAGGAGGCTAAATCAGCCACTGCAAGCACACTAAAAGGGGCCCTTTCCATATCTAAACCCCCAGAGGACAAGAACAAACCAGCACCAGCTCCCCTGGAGCTCACCCCTCTGCCTGGCACTACCCTCCTGCCTCTGCCCACCAGCCACCACGCACCAGCTCTCCTCACCTCTCTGCCTCCTCCTCGGTGACCTCCTTCCTCCAGGGCAGACTGCTGTTGTTGTTGCGGGTCATGATGTTGTTGCTGGAGAAATTCTTCTGAGACTTCACAAGGCTGCTGCTTTCACCATCCTCATTCGAGGTTGCTTTGACAACGTTGCTAAGGAAGATGAAGCTCCTTGGAACCATCCTGCCCTGTCCTGTGCTGCTTCAGCACATGAGCATGGGGGCGGCACAGCCTCCAGGCCAGGATCTCACCACACTTACTTGAGGGAGTTGGGCACCTGGTTGGAGCTTTTGGGTGCAGGGCCTTTCTCAGTGGTGGAGTAGTTGTTGTGCACCATGGTGGTGACACAGTTGCCCATTGCGCCCTTGTTGCTTCTGTTGTGGAGAGAAGATGAGGCATTAGGACTTGCTGGGCCTGAAGAAGACATGCAGCAGTGATGGCTGCTCCCTGCACTGTCACCTTCATCCCAACTATGACCATCTGGGAGCAACTCCCAGGGCAAGGAGCAGGCAAGGCCCCACCAGCAACTTGCCTGCTCCTCGGTAGCTGTTACCCAACATGCAGACAGACAGACAGACACACACACACACACACAGCCCGAGCAGACCTGGCAGCCTGCTCTTCAGGCTCTGCTACGGCCTTGGCTTCAGCCTCTCCTGGCCCTGAAGGGTTCAGGTTTGACTTGTTCCCCTTCCCAGAGTAGCCTCTCCCATGCATCCACCAAGCTCCCATGCAGCTTCCAGATGCATCCTGGCCACACCACCATCACTGTGCCCTGTGCTTGATGCTCATGCCCTGGCAGAGCCAGAGCACCAGCACCCCCTCTTCTGCCTGGCTTTTTCCTCAGTGTAGCTCCTCCCAACACCAGCCTGGTTCCACTTCAGCCTCTCCTACCTGTTGTTGGCGGTGAAGTTGGCTGCCAGAAGCACAGCAGCTTCTTTCCTCCTCATCCCTGCTGGTGGCTCAATGCTGCAGGAGCCGGAGGGGCCCGGGACCACACGTGGCTGATCATCCTGCCATGGAGCCAACAGGTACAAATGCAGGCAAGAACCAAAGCCACCTCCTTGACCATTCTCTTCCTTCACAAGCCAGTCTCTACCCCATGCAAGAAACCACGCAGAGCCACCAGCCCACCTGTCCCAGGGCATCCCCATCCTCACCAAGACGTTCCATGTAGTCTTCTTTTCTGGGGAGGTTTTGCTCAGACTTGTTGGCTTCTTTCTTCCCCCAGAACTGCTCTCAAAGAAGGTCAGGAAGTCTCCTGTCTGGTCTGAGCTTTAGCCCAAATCCAGGAAAGGCAAAGAATCATAGAATCATTTAGGTTGGAAGAGATCTTTAAGATCATCAAGTACTCATTAACACAGCACTGCCAGGTCACCACTAAACCATGGCCCTCAGCACCACATCTACACCTTTTTTAAACACCTCCAGGGCTGCCATGAGCAGCCTGTTCAAGGCCTTGACAACCCTTTTGGGGAAGAAATTGATCCTCATGTCCAACCTAAACCTCCCCCCAGAAGAACCTGAGGCCATTCCCTCACCCTTGTGAGAAGAGACCAAGCCCCACCTCACTCCAAACTCCTTTCAGGCAGTTGTAGAGAGGGAGAATGTGTCCCCTCAGCCTCCTTTTCTCCAGGCTAAACAACCCTAGGCCCCTCAGCCACTCCTCACAAGAAGAATGCTCTAGACCAGCTTTACTGCCCTCCTCTGAACACACTCCAACACCTCAATGTCCTTCCTGTAATGAGGGCCCCAAAACTGAACCAAATGTTTGAGGTGCAGAGAGGAAGAGGGAGCATGTGTTGTGGAGCTAACCTTGCAGGCAGATACACGGCACAGGACAGCTATAGCAGCTTCTCATCTCACACCAGCTGCTTCAGCAAGAAGCTGTGGCAGAAGTTGTGGCAGAGCACTGACAACACGCATGGCACACAGATGAGGCACAACTACCTCATGACAGGGAGGAGGAAAGGGATGAGAATCACTGCACAGCCATGAAATCTATCAATGATTCACCTCCACACAGAGCTTTGGATTTCAGCTTTAGATGTGCACAGACAGAAAAGTTTTATTAAAGGGATGAGCACAGGGTAGAACAGAAGAGGGTGTTGAACTAGGTGCCCTCTAAAGGCCCCTTCTAACCCACAAGATTCTGTGATTCTATGAAACTCCCAATTCAGAGACAGCCCTAGGAGGTCACTGCAGACAGAAGGAGAACTTTTAGTCTCCTGACACAGCCCAGAGGGCCCATGAGGGGTTGCTGTAATTGAACAGCTCTGTCCTTGTATCTATATTGAGTGTCTTGTGTGACAGAGGCTTCCCAGACACAGCAATAGCCTCCATTTCCCCAAATCCTAATCGGGTGAGCTCCTCCCCCAAGCAAAACTCCCAACTTTGACGTCGCCAGGCCACGGTGCAACACTCAGGATGGATGAGAAAGCTTAATGCACAGTTTTGAGAGGCATCACAGGACAAGAGAGGTGAGGTGGATGGGGGCTGGTTTCACACAGTCAGGACAGACAGACACCAGTGGCTGGAGCCATACCTGCGTGTGCTCTTGACCTGCTGGTTAACCTGGGTGGTGCTGTTGGACCTCCGGAGGTTGTTCATTGCCCGAGATCCTGCATCTTCCTGTGGGTAGGAGAAGGTCATGTTCAGCAGTGATGTTAAGGAGGAGCACAGGTAGGCAGGACTAGGATGTCAGGCATCCTAAAATAGCACTGTTGGTGGTCCTACCCCCCCCACACACACCTTTAACACATCCCTGACATGGTGTTTCTGATATCCCCATGCTGCCAGACTCTCCTTGAGGCAGTGCAATGACACCTTGCTCCCCACTGCTGCTGAGCCAGCAGAAACACTCTGGTCTGTGTGAGCTCCCCAGTGAGAAAGGCCACATTTGTTAACCTGGGAAGGAGCGTGCAGGAAGGCTGCCAAGGCAGCAGGCATTACTCAGCAATGAAAGCAGAGACTGCTGCTGGATCTTAAGAGAGCCCAGAAAGTACCTGGATCCTATTCACTGCCGAAAAAGCACCCACAAAAACCTCCATTCAACGACACCCCACGTCCCCAGCTCTGCTGAGCCCAGCAGGAGCAGTGAATGCTCAGCAAGGAGCAGCCAGGGGCTGAAAACCACAGCATCCAGCAGAAGGTAGCAGGAGCCTGGGGGTTTCCAGAAGGAAATCAGCACAGGGAGGAGAGGAGGGCAAGGCAGGGACCTTTCCAGCCCTGGACTCACCAGTGTGTTCCTCTTTGGTTTGCCCTCGGCGGTGACCGAGACGGAGCGCACCATGTGCTTGGCAGGAGAGGCGCTGCCAGGGCGCCGCCAGACCGGCGCAGGGAGGCCAGTCAGGCTCAGCTCCATGTCACCAGCACTGCCACCCTGGAAGGAGGAACTGCTGCGGGTGCTCTTCATGCTAGAGCAGAGAGAAGGAACCCTGCAGCACAGCACAGAGAGGTGAGGGCCGAGGGAGCACATCCAGCCTCGTGCTCCCAGCTGTGTCCTACGAGCAGCAACAGCACAGAGAGCTGTAACGCTTTTCATGCAGGACAAACTACCTCCCTCTGTCTTTCCATGTGGCAAGGAACTCTGAACACCAGCCCTGGAGAGGCTCCTGGTGAATCCCCACAGTGCCCAACCCCAGCAGTCACCTCCTCACTGCTCTGACCTAATACCCTGGGCATCCCACACCCTCCTGCCCCATTTACAGGTCAGGACACTCAAAGAATGCTCCTTCACTCTGTACAGACCTTGCCCCTTGTGCTGAGGCCAGGGGTTCAGCTCACCCAGCACCCTGCAAAGGGCAGTCATACTGAAGAAGCAACTGGGCAGCTCCTGAGGTAGCCTCCCACCAAGAGCTCCCCGTTTCCACTGAGCACCTCTTCGGAAGCAGCTGTGCCCTCTCCATCGACACAGAGAGAGCCAAGCCCCTTTCCCAGCTCAGGAGGTGGTACACTCCCTACTTTATCCCTTTGCATCTCCTCTTGCCACAGAGTTCAGCCAGGAGCCTTTGCTGTCCCCAGGCAAATGCCACTGCAACACCACCAAGCCATCCCTAAACCCATCCTCCCCAGCAGGTCTGATTTCACTCCCCCTCCCCTGGGGCTCCACCGCAGACCTTGGCAATGCCTCAGGCTCCAGCCGCACGGGTAAACAAAAGCCTCTCGATGGAAACCGCCAGGCTCACACCACCACAACAGAGCTCAGGCCCAGAATCCAGGCCTCAGCCTCCCAGACCCACCCCTCAGGCTCCAGCCCTAAGCTCAGGCCCAGGACACTCCAGGTCCAAGCTCCCAAGGCTCAGCCATCCTGGGATCCGCCAGATCCCAAGTCGCTCATGCCCCCATGGTGCAGACTTCCGGGAGCACAGGGACTAGGACTCTCCGGGCTCCCCATGCCCCAGAAGCTCATGATCCCCAGATCCCAAGGCCCAGGAGCCTCAGGGTCTCTCAGGATCCAGGTCCCAAGCCCCTGTGCCCCCAGACCAGGCCACCAAGGTCCAGGCCACCAGGATCCCAGAGACCAGGATGCACAGGCTCCCCATGCCTCAAAACCCCAGAATGCCCGGATCCCCCAGCCCTCAAGCCACAAATCCAAGCTCAGCTCCTAAGGCCCAGACCTCCCAGAATCGCCCAGTTCCCAAGCCCCTCATGACTCCACGGTCCAGAACCCCAGGCCCCTAGGACCAGGTCTCCAGGCCTACTGAGGGGTCAGCAACCAGGGTGAGGCCTGGGCTGCTGCCGGAACTTCAGCCCCGGCCTCCGATCTCACCCGAGGCTCTGACCTCGTCCTCCCCTACCTCTAACCCCCTCCATTACAATGCCCTGGCGGCTCCCGTACCCCCAGTCCCGGTCCCGGTGTCCCCGCTTCACGCCGCCCCCTCGCTGCAGCCGCCGTTGTCAGAACCCCGCCCGCTTAGTGGGCGGGAAGATGCAGCCACCAATAGTAAAGGGAAGGCGGGCAAGGAAGGTCACAGTGATTGGCTGAGGAGCTGAAAGGGGCGTGGCAAAGGATGGTGATGGGCTGTGCCTTCCCTATAAAGGGCATGGACGCAGCTATGGGGTAGGCCCAGTACTGAAGTGGAGAGGAGGGGTACCTGTGGGGCAGGGCAAGTCGTAGGAGAAGTTCTGGGGCAGGTTCAGCTGTGGGGGTCTGTGGAGCAGGCCCACCTCTGGGGCAGGAGGAGCTCTGGGACGGGTCTAGTTGCAGACCAGTGGGGGGATCTGTGGGGCTGGGAGAAGTCTGGGACAGACGCGCAGGAAGAAGTCACCAAGCTCCTAGACCCAAGGCTGGGGTTTATTGATGGGTCCCAGCCCCACTGGGGTGATGACTTCTCTCACCTCACCCCCACAGCTGCTTGAGCTGAGGGCAGAGGCAATGGGTAACCCCCAGGAGAGTCCCATGGCCATGCTGGGGTCCCCAACCTGCCTCTCAGCTCTGCCTCCATCACAGACCTCTGGAGCAAGGGCTGCCAGCAGCTATACCATGCTGCTGGTGCCAAGAAACTGAGGGGCTTTTGGCAGCAAAACCAGTGAGAGAGACATTATAACCTTATCAAAACCCTGGGCCCTGATACCACTTCACACCATGTCGCCTTGGCAACCCCCCAGCACTCCCCTTCCCTTGGGGTGGGTGGGGCTTCCTGTTTGCTTTCCCATAGGTGAAGCTGGGGGGACTGAGACCTCTGCCCCCACTGCTGCTGGTGTCTCCTGCAGAGCAACCATGGCAGGACAAGTCACACAGCGAGGGACAGCAAAGCCCCCACAGCCCCCAGGAGCCCAGCAGCAGCTACATGTTGAGAAAGGCAAAGGCTGAGGGCTGTTGGCTGCCCTCTGTGTCCATCTGTCTGTCCTGGGGCTGGGACACTGTCCGTGGCTCTTCTAGTGGAGAGTCCGAGCAGAGCACTGAGCCAGGCCGAGCCACCAGCTCCATACCAGCAAAGAGGGACAGGCTGTGGGAAGGCACAGGTGTGCCCAGAGTGTCCTCTGCCAGCCTGCTCACCACATCCTGCTCACAGGGACAGGCTGGCACCACAGCACTGGGTTGCTTGTGGGTCTCCGCTTCCAGCCCTTGCTCCTCGCTGCAGGGTGATGGAGGCACAGGCGGTGGGGCTGGGCTCAGAGGGGTGAGGATGCTCTCTCCTGCCAGGGCTGGGATGTCTGCCAGCAGGTCCCCAGGGCACCGGGCTGAGCCCACAGCCATGGTGGAGGGGTCTGGTTTCTTTGGGGAGGGTTGGCCCCTGCAGAGAGCCTCGAACTGCCGCAGGATCTGCGAGGAGACAAGTGGGACAGGTGGGAGTGGGAGCAGCAGCAGGAAGGAAGCTCAGCCCTGGAACCTTTTCCCAGTGCTGGGCATCAACCCTGGCTGTCCCCTCCCAAGCCTCAGTTTCACCTCCTAAGAAGCATCACACTCTGGGAGAAGTGGACATCTCCTGCCCCTCTGGGACATGCACAGAACCATTCCCAAGGGCTGGGTGACACCAGAATTGGCAGTACAGTGCCTGGGAAGCCCCTAGCCCCAGGGAGAGGGAAATGAGGACATTCTAGGAGTCACCTTGGTTGCTCGGTTGGCAACAGGGCCAGGGCTGCCTTGGCTGAGCTGCTGGAGGTGCTGCCGAGTCCCAGCAAAGAGCTGATCCAGGGAGAGCAAGTCAGAGCACATGAGTGAGGAGATGGCACACATGGACCTCTGCAGGGAGAAGAGTGCATCTGAGCCAGGCAGGCATCAAAATGCTGTACCCTGCCACACCAGAGCCCAGGGTGGGCACACACTGGCAGCACACAAGGCCTGCCCCGTGCTCACCATGCGGACGCTGTCAGTGGGGTCCTCCAGTGCCTGGCTGAGCAGCTCCAGCACCACCTCACAGTTCAGCAGCCCACACCTGGCCAGGAGGAAGGGGTTATGGCTGCACCAGCCTTGTGCAGGTGGGAGCAGCCCTCCTGCCCGAGAGAGTTTTAGCCCTGGAGACCTGGGCCAAGGCAGCCAAGGGAGCAAGAAGGGCTCAGGCTGCCCCACCAAGCCCCTGGAGCACTCCCTACCCAGCCCCACAGGGAGTATCCACCTCGAGCACTTACTCCTTGACAAAGTGCTGTGCTTCCTCCCTGGTAAGGAAGACCCTGGCACCGTGGGTCAGCGCTGACACCAGGCTCACCTCTCGCAAGCAGTCACCCAAGCTGTCAGTGTCCACCCTGCTCAGGGAGATGCCTTGGTGGGGACAGGGGCCAGCCCTGCTCCCTCCCGGGGTCCTAGAACAGACCACACTGCCCTCCCGTGGGCAGGAACCCCTCCCAGATCACCTTCCCTGCTCAAGGCTGTGCCCACACCCAAGGGCACCATTTCTGGAGGTGCAAGAAGCACCTCCAAAGGTCCCGAGTTGGGAGAGGATGCCCCCACAGCCCTACCCTCACCTCTCAGTGCCTTGGGTCAGCTCCCGGCTGGCCCCGGAGTGGCTGTCACTGCCTGACTTGCTGCAGGAGTCCGAAGTGCGGCTCAGCTCACCGTGCCCCTGCGAGGAGTCCTGGGAGCTGTGCCCGCTGTCTGCCTCCTCCCAGCCGCCCCCAGCCAGCCCTGGCTGGTGCCTCACTGCAGGAACAGTGAGGTGCTGAGCCCCAAAGCAGTCCCAGCACCTTCTGCAGGCCCCCACCAGCCCCCCCGGCAGCCACTGGCCGCCTCAGCCCAGCGGAGGGGGGACCTGCCTCGGATGCTGCGAGCCACGGTGGCTGCTGGTGGCTTCACAGCCCCAGGTGGGCTCCTGGCAGGGGAAGGAGCTCGCACAGGCTCGTAGGAATCTTCATGGATCTCCCTGTGGCCAGGCTGGGGCCCCTCTGGGGAGGGGAGCACAGCGTGGGCCACTGCCTCGGCTGCTCGCTGGATGGTGCTGAGCAGGGCTTCCCCTGTTGATGCTGGGCAGAGAACAGGAGGTGAGACAGGAGCTTTCTGGGGAGCCCAGCCCAGCTCCGGGACACCCAGCACCCCATAGGGTGTCATGATGGAATAGTGGGGACCTGCCAGCAGAGAGAAACAGCCCTGACGAGGACCTCCATGGCTGGGGCATCAGGGCAGTACCAAGCAGGGGACTCATGTGGGGTGAGGGCAGAGCCAGGACTCACCAGAGCCACTTTTCTCACCGCTGAAGCCAAATCCTTGCAAGGAGCTGCAGAGGCTGGGGCTAGAGCCCATACCTAGGGGAGGTACAAGGCACATTCAGGGGAAGCAGAGGCATTTGGTGTGCCCTTCCACTGCTCCTCCTCCCTCTTGCAAGCACAGGGAAGTGCATGAGGTAGCTAGGAGAAGCTGGGATCAGGGCAGTGTCACTCACTCCTCCAGACCCTGCCCTCAACCCCAACAGCCCCCCTGGCCAGTGGACTCTTGGCACACTCCCCCACAGCTCCAGCTGCAGGACCCAGGAGAGGGCTGTGAGGGGCCTGCACTTACCTGTGGGAGGCAGGGGACGGGCAGGCAGCATAGCAGGTTGTGGGAGCGGTGCATCAGAAAAGAGAATGCTGGCCAAGTCCTGACAGGAGAGATAGGAAGTGTGGGGACAGTGCTGGGGAACACTGGTCACCCTGACTAGGCCATGAAGCTGGGACCTGGGAGGCAAAGTTGCCCTGACACTCCTGACAGGATCCCAGCAGTCTGCTTGCAGGGGCTGGCACTCACCTGTGCAGCTGCTCGGACCTTCTGGTTCAAGCTGTTGCCATGGAGAGGATCTGGGGGCCCAGAGAACACTGCAAGGCACGAGGTTGTGAGGCCTGGAGGATAGCCAGCTCCCAGAAACAAGGCAGAATGCGGCAAGACCACATCACTGGCCAGCACTCAGCCTCTGGAGCAGCCCTGGATGCAGAAACTGCCCTGGGCTTTCCCCACAGCCAGGCTGAGTTCTCCAGCACCACGCAGGGCTGCTCCTCACTCTCCTTGCTCTGTTACCTGCTGCCTCCCGGATGAAACAAGCATTCCTCTTCAGATGCAGGATGAACTGGGGGGAGCCCTGGGTGCATGTGTGCAGCAGGATCTTCAGCACCTACAGACACAGGGCTTGGGGTGAGAAGACCAAGTTGTGGCTGCCCTGCCAGCCCTAGGTCCTGTGACAATGCCCATGCTCTTGCCCACCACCCTGGCCTTGGGGGTCTTCTGCAGCCTTTTAGGGGAGCCCTGCAGCAGCCACCCCCCTCACCACCACCCACCTACCTTCAGCTTGACATGGCAGGAGTTGCTCTGCAGGCGGTTGAGGAGATATTCCAGCAGGCATTGGCTGCTGCCAGGCGACTCATGGGAGATCTCTGGGGTGGGGGTTAGGGATCCTGTTCCCCCCACGGGGACCATATCAGAGGGCAGAGCCTCACTCCGTTGTGCTTCAGCTTCCCCAGGGCCCGCAGCTGCCCCTGCCTAGACCTACAGGCCTCCCACAGCCAGCCCAACCCCCGGAGCTGGCCCGTGGATCCCTCCCTGCTCCCCGTTGCCCCTCTGCACCCCCCAGAAGGATACTGGCGATCTCCTCAAACAGGTACCCGGGGCAGGGGACGTCGTCGTCTGCTGTGCCTCGTAGCAGCACCGGCAGCTGCAAAAAAGAGAAGGGATGGTGTGAGAGAAACCGGGCCTGCACCAGGGTCCAGACCTATGCAGGACCGAGCCTGGTCCTGCTAGCCCAGCAAGGCCACTCTAGAAGCCCCCCACACTACCGCAGCAAGGTCACATCGCTGCATAACTACCGCAGCCCTCGAAACGAGCGACGCCACAGCTCTGACACAGGAGTGAAAGGGCAGGGCAGGGCTGCCTCGGCAACACCGCGAGGCCCCGACCTCGGACAGCACACAGGGGAAGGTGCAGCGATGACACACGGGGGGGGAGGGGGTGAGGACGGGGCAGTGGCGTCACGGCCTCAGGCAACCCCCCGACCCGTACCCAGCCCGTACCCGGCCCGTACCCGGCTCAGGAAACTCAACCGGTCTCTCAGCGGCGCCGCCATGACACTGCCGGCACGACTGTGCCCGGCCCTACAGCAGCCTCACGGCTCCGCCCCGCGGAAGCTGCTGAGCACCAATGAGGATGCTAGACACTGCGACTTGGCCAGTCATCGGCGAGGGAGGGCGGGTCTAGGGGCGGAAGTGGCTCCCAAGAATGAGGCCGGCAGCAACAGGGCGGGAGATGGGAAGTAAACAACCGCATCTCTGCCAATCAGAGCTACCAGCAGCCAGGGGCCAATTACAAAGGGATCGGGAGGCGGGCAACAAATCCATGCTGTCGGCAAGCCTATCCCACCGCCCCGAGAAGGCTGAAGGGGCCGACCTTTCGCCATCATCCAACCATAAGCAGTATATTTTGATGGGCGTTCCATGGACGCCCAACAGGAGCGCGCGGAGCGTTGATGAGCGGGGCGAGCGGCCAATAACGGTTGCTGCATGATGGCAGCGCTCAGGCTGTGAGGAGGCGGCGGCGATGTCGGGCCAGGGAGTCTGGCTGCGGGCACGGGCGCGGCTGCGGCGGTTCCCCGCGCTGCTGGCGGGCTGCGGGGAGCAGGTGGGGCCGGACCGGGTCAGGGTGGGGATCGGCTCCGGGAGACGCCCGGCGAGCCCTCTCCCGTTCCGTGTCGTTCCTCTCAGGCGGCTGCTTACGGCCGGTGCGTGGCGGCGGCGGCGGGCGGGACGGCGGAGCTGCGGCGGGACGCCTGCCTGGAGGAGTTCCGGGCGCTGCGGGACTGCTTCGACCGGGCGGTAGGTCCCGGCGGTTTAGAGGATCGGCCCCGAGCACGGGGACCCCGAACTGAACCGCGGTTCTTTGGCAGGCGAAGGCGACGCCGAAGTAAATTCGGGAACGGCCCCGGAGCCCCTCACCCCATGCACCGGACTGGAGGAGCTTCGGACAAATAAAAACCTCTAAAATCTAAACCGGGTTGTGCTTAAATTACAGAACAAAGAGCAGGAGAGAGGCTAGCGGCAGAGCCCCCAGCCCCGGGGGAAGAGGAACCGAGTGGCCCCGAGCTGCCAAACGGTCACCAAGACCCCACCCGCTACCCGTCCCGGAAGGAGCAGCCTCTCATTGATTTGTTTCGGTTGGAGGAGACCTCTAAGGTCAAGTCTTAACTATTAACCCAGCACTGCCAGGCACCACTAAACCACATTCCTCAGTACATCTACACAGCTTTGAAAACCCTCCAGAGATAGGGACTCCACCACTGCCCCAGGCAGCTCGTTCCAAGGCTTCACAACCCTTACAGTGAAGAAATTGTGCCCAATATCCAACCTAAACCTCCCCTGGCACAACTTCAGGCCATTTCCTCTCGTTCCTCACACCCCCTGGGCTTTAACCTACACTTGGTGGAGCTCTCTGCAATTCTCTCCAGCTGCAGTCTTAGGTTCAGCCCTGCTTGCAAGCTCCAGCTTTGCTCAACAGCAAAATGTCCTGCAGCAGTAGAAACCGAGGCAAGACACTGGCCCCAGTGTGTCAGGAACTCTGTGAACAGCTGGGCACAGGGTGCTTGGGGAAAACAGCCCCTGTCTGAAGGCTCCTGCTCTGGCAGCAGGTCTGCTGCAGCTGCTTGATCCCCTGAATGTCAAATTAGACTTTTTTCTCCCCAAGGCAGGCCCTGTGTGCGCAGGCAGCAGGAGGATTGCAGCCTCTCTCCCTCTTCCCTGGCAGCAGGGAGGAGCAAGTTTCCAAGAAAGCACAAAATCCTCATTTCCTTGAGCTGCGTCATTCCCTGCGGGTAGGAGCGAAGCAGACACTGCTGCCTAGCCAGGAAGCTGTGACTGAGAAAGGCTTCCAGGTCTCTTGGGGTGGTGGTTTTTTGTGCCTTTTTTTTATTATTTAAAATAAGGAGAATTCAGACCAAAATGCTTCAGCTTATTTTATTGATCAGCTCAAGTCTCCCCTCTGGTCTCTCCCGCCAAGCACCAGACCCTGGGCAGAGGCAACGCAGCTTCTGCCAGCTTCCAGCCTGGCTTAGGGTACCCACAGACTGTTCCCAACTGCTGAGGAATGTCAGGAGCATCTTTGGTCCTTTGTATTCACATACAATTCAACACCCACGAAAACAGACAGGTCTGACCTTCACCCTGCCTGGCAGAGCCTCAACCAGACCCCAACAGGCTCAAAGGGCAGGAGGGGGCAGATCCAGCTCCTGCTGGCTTTGGAAAGGCTGGCTGGTGCCACAGGGGACAAAGTCTGGACAAAGTCTCCCTGCTGCAGCCTTGGAGATGTGCTCCAGCACCTGCTGCCATCCCTGCCCTGAGGGACAGGGTCACGGGAGTGGCTCCAGGACTCCAGGCTGCATTGCTTGTGCTTTACGACAGCGGAATGGAGAAGCTCATGGGGCAGTGCTGAGGGTTAAGGCCATGAGAGTAGGGCAGGTTGGTCCTCCTGAAGCACCCCCCAGTCCATGGCTGTCAAGCCTGTGGCTCTGTGTCATTTTAATAAGCAATTAAGACAATATCCTTCAAGCAGCAGGCAGGCACAGGTCCCAGAGTAAGCAGAGCCGGTTTGACGGTCCCACACGTCCATACTGACCCACCCCTGGCTCTGCAGGGCCCCATCAGACACCAACTCAACGAGGAGCTTACCCAAGACACTTCACGGATATAAAAACCACCACAGTGATGAGGTCTGGAACTCCAGGCGGGGAAGTTTCACCCGTTCTAAGTGAGAGCTTTGGGATTCGGTTTCTTACATTCTCAAGTCAGGATGTGAAAATAAAAAACAAAAATAATTAAAACCCCACCACCACCACAGGGATGAATCACTGTCTGGGAGCTCAGGACGAAGTGAGGCTCTCATGGAAGCTCTTCCCTTCCTCGCTCGTAAAAATCCATTTCCAGGGGCGGAGCAGGGACCTCTCTGGGTGTAAACCACCACCCAGGGGGGCTGGGAAGAACGCAGGAACCAAACATGCTCCACCACGTTACAGAGAGAAGAGGTAGGTATGAGCCAAGCCCCCCAGCCCACCCTTCTGAGCCACGTTTCTTTTGTTCCCAAATTAGTCACCTCTTGCTGGGAAAAAAAAAAATCAAGGTGGTCTGAGAAAGGGATAGGGGCAGTCTGCAGCTTCATAATGCACTTTGGACAGAAGTCAAGCCTGAAAGCACAGATGAGAGCTGAGCATCCAGGGAGGAGGGCGGTGAGAGCAAAGCTCTGTGTTATTGCTAGTGTGTGGCCAACCAAATGAAATCCCTGGGAGTAGAGGAGGCACAACAGCAGCCGTTGTGCCTGGTTAAGGCAGCTTTTCTACTGAGCTAGGTTCCTAAACCACAACTATCTCCTAAACATGCAAGACTAACAGCTCCCCTGTCAAGAGAAACACCAAAGCAATTGGCTAAGCTGGTCACTCAACTCATGACTTGATGCTTCTCTGGAATAAAGCCCTTCCCAAGAAGTGTGATCCTGGTTCTGCCCTGTCCCACCTTCCCAGGACTCTGCCCCAAAGCCCTGCACACACAGCCTGGGCACATGAACCCAGGGCAGCGCCAGGGAAGCTCTTCCAAACAGGCAGGGGAACCTCCTGGAGGACCACCTCAGTTCTGAAGGGGATAGCTGGATGGAGAAGGCAATTTGATATGAACCGGATGTTGAAAAAGGTCCTTGAAAGAGCTGGCCTGGCAGAGAACCAAGGTAGACGGCAACCTCTGAAAGCCAGAGGACAGTGGGAGCTTTTCTTTCATGGTTGCCATCTCCTCAGCCACCTGCAAGGGAGGTGCTACCATCAGAGAAGCCCTGGATGGTGCTCACAGCTCCAGGCAGCTCCCATGGGCCCAAGCAATGTGCTGCTGGCTTAGACCAACCACCGCCTGAACAGCAGCAGCCAAAAACCCAGCTGGCTAACCTGAACCTTCCCTCTGGAGCTCCTCAGCTCCGCTGCCTGTGGCCAACACCCGCAGCCACCCACCGAGCACGACCACCCTGCTCACAGGCTCCCGTCTGCCTGCGTCATCTGCTTGATCTGCCGGCTGTGGACCACCTGCTGAGCCCCCTCCGCCACTTGGTTCAGTCGAGTCTCCAGAGCGCTCCGGAGGTCGTTCACTTTCACATCTGGAAGGGGGTTCAGGCCAATGAGGACCTCTGCCCCCTGTGCAGCCTCCTCCTCCTCGGGAGGCAGCAGGTCTCGTCTCCTCCGGCGGAGGTCCAGGTCCGCCTGCAGTTTCAGGTCCCGGTTTGGTTTGACATCGTGGTCAAGCTTCTGGTTCCCCTGGGCAGCTGCTCCTTTCTCAGGCTTTTGGGCAGGAGCATTCTCAGAGCCTGGCTTCTTCTCGGCATCATTTGAGACCACTCCATCCCCATGCCTCTGCTTGCTCCGCTGACCTCCCTGCAGGTCCTGAGCCACCTCCACTGCATTCTCCTGAGGAGCTTCCTCCTTTAGCTCTCCTTTTCCGGCCAGGTCCTGCTGCCGCCTTCCAGCACCCTCAGCTCCCTCAGCGTCTGCTCCTCTCCGATGCTCCCGCAGGTGCTGCTCGCCCTCTGCCACGTTCCTTTTACTAGCAGAGTTCACTGCGACTGCCAGGGCTTTGGGCTCCACCTGACTCAGTGCTTTGGCTTTAAGGTCTACTCCTGAGTCTCTTTCCAGGCTCTTTCCTGCAACTCCCTGAACTTTGGCAGCCCCCAGCTGTTCTCTTTGGATGGGAGCTGTAGCTGCTTCCACATCTTTCAGGGAGTTTTTCTTCTCGTGGACATCTCTTCCAGCCTTGGCTTCACGATCTCCTCCTAAATCCTCCGCCAAGGGCTTCTTCTCCAGGTGGTTTCTGGCTGCTGGAACACGTTGGGCATCCCTGTGAAGGGGATCCCTGTTCTCTGCAGGATTTTCAGCAGCCCTGTCGTTGTCCTGTGGCAGCACCTTCTGCTCCTTGGGAGGAACCCCGGGAATCTCACGCCTGTGTCCAGCCTCTCCCAGCTTTCCCACAGCTGCCCTGCGCTGCTCTGTGGAGTCAGCAGGCTGCCTGCCCGGGCCTGGCGCCGGCTGCTCCAACAGCTCCTTGCTGAGTGCCTTCGCAGCAGCTTCATGCTTGGCCCCAAGGCCCTCATCCTCCTTGCTCCTGGAGAGAGGCACTGCAGGCTCCTGCTGTACTTCTGCTGTGGAACAAATATTTACATGTAAAAGGATTTCTCTTATGAGTGAGGGATTCCCTTCTCCTGCCACCACATTCTGCACAACAGCAATGGGCACGTGGCAGAACTAGAGAGCCATCAGGGACAGTGTCATCCCTGCACACAGCCACTAGGGATCCCCCACCTCACAGACCAGGGTCAGACGTGGGAATAGCACTCACAGAGCTGACTCTGCCACGTGCCAAAGGGACTTGGACCTCTCCCAGTCCGGTTTTGAATCATAGAATTATAAAATCATTTAGGTCGGAGAAGACCTCCAAGGACATCAAGTCCAGCCGATAACCCCACACTGCCAGGGCACCACTAAACCATGTCCCTCACATCCATGCAGCTTTTAAATCCCTACAGGGATGGGAACTCCACCACTGCCCTGGGCAGCCTGTCCCAGGTCTTCACAACCATTTGGGGAAAGCAGTTGTTCCTAATGCCCAACATAAACCTTCCCTGGAACAACCTGAGGCCACTTCCTCCTGTCCTATTACTTGTTCCTTGGGAGAAGAAACCAAGCCCCACCTGTCTCCAACCTTCTTTCAGGGAGTTGTAGAGTGTGAGGAAGTCTCCCCTGAGCCTCCTTTTCTCCAAGCTGAACAACCACAGTTCCCTCAACGGCTCCTCACAAGACTTGTGCTCTAGACCCTGCTGAAGCTGTTTTGAGCAGCAAACAGCCTGCAGAGAGGTCAGACCCTTTAGTGATGTCCTTACCCTGCTTTGGCTTCTCCTCTCCTCCCTCCTCCTGCCTTTGTTGGTGGATCTCCTTGTGCTGCTCTTCAATCACAGCCAGCAGCTTCGCCTGCTGGTCAAGTAGCTGCTTCTGCTGAACCTGCTGTTCTTTGATCACCTGCAGCAGCACAGCATGATCGAGCAGTTTCGCCTGCCCTGCTTCTAGAAAAAAAAAAAGAAGAAAAACCCCACCAAACCCCATTAAAAATCCATGACCCAAACCCCTCATTAACCACCTCTCAGTGCTGGAGGCGCTGCAGGGGCTTTCAGCAGCAGGAAGGTGCTACTCTGCCAACACTGCCCGTTTGCCATGAGGGAGAGGACACGGCATGGCTCTGCTGCTGGCACTGATAGATGCTGTGATGGCACAGCTCCAGGGTGCCTCCACCAAGGACAGTGGGCTGAAACCCAGAGGTGCTAGCACAGGACACTGCCCTCCCAAGACTAGGGTGGAGGGATCAAAACCTGCTTAAGGAAAAGAGCTGTGAGCAGAGGTACAGGGGAGCAGGTCTGCTGGAGTGCCAGTGCAGGAAAGGATGAAGTGACTGCTCAGCACAGCAGCTGGAAGAGGATAGGACCAGCAGAAGCTGGTCAAGAGTGATGGTCTTGGCTGCCATACGAGACCAGGCTGCCTGCAGTGCCTGGGGAAGTCCCAGCACTGCTGCAGCTCTGCTCTTGAGATAAGCCAGGCCTCTCAAACACAGATCATCTCTCAACATACTGCAGAGACTTCATCCCAGATAAACTGAGCCTGGAAAGGGCACAGACAGCAAATGTGCTGTCTTAGGAAGAACTGGAAGAAGCCAGCAAAGGCACAGCACCTTCAGGGACCTACACAAACATGAACCCAGCACTGAGGTATGGATGCTAAGCTGGGTCTTTTCAGGGGGCAAGACCTGGGTTACAGCCAGAATGATGAGAGGCTGTTGTTGACTCTCCTCTTGGCTTAGCCAAGCGAAGGTCTGGCATGGGCCACGGCAGGAAACCACCCAGCAAACAACCGTGCTGAAGACTCTAGCTTTGGGCTGGAACCTTGGTGGTTTAACAGGCAGCAGTGCCAGGTGGTTGGGCAGGTTGGAACCACAGCAGCACAGGAAGGCAACCCCACCTCCTACACAGCTCAGCAACCACCACAACAAACCTGAGCACCCCCTGCCACGTCAGAGGAGGAAATCCTGCCCACCAACGTTGGCTGCCACCGAGTCAGAGCAACCACTCTGGGCCAGGCAGCAATGACTCACATGGATTCACTCCTCACAAGCAACACCTCACACATCAACCAAAAGTCCCAGCTATGCATGGGAAACCTTGCAGCCTCTTCTCCACCAGGACAGACAACCCCACCACACTACATCACGCGTGGGGGCTGTGACCCTGAGTGTCGCTGGCCTCCCGCACCAGCCAGCAGCTTTCCTCCCAGGTTCGAGGGGTTTCCAGACTGTTATGCCCCACAGGAAATAACGTCAGAATTAATAGCCTGGAAAATGCCATTTCAATGAAAAAGGGATGCTGCTGCCCAGGTCAATCCCTCTCTGACAAACACCACCTCCCCCCCATCCCACTAATCACCTCCTAGGTGATTAGAGAGAAATCTTTCCAGTTCACATTGTGGTGCAATTAGCCAAGGGCCCCCTGGAATTCCCCTTCCACTCCCTTTTCAGAGGAGGAGGAATTTGGCCGTTTCAAGAGAGCCATTGACTTCTGGAGATCTGTTTATTTTTTGCACTTTGCTCAGAATAAACAATGAAAACAGAAGCCATTGCTGCTATCTCGCTCTCCGGGTCTGCCAGGTCCCCAGCTCAGCATGGGAATGTTTGGGCTGAGCATGCAGCAGGCAGAGGTTTAGTGCCAAATCAAAGCATTTCTCGCCGAGAGCTCTGCAAACAGCCCTATCTCCTGTGTTTGTGCGGCACACCTCTGCCACACAAACAAAGGGCCAGGCTATCTCCTGGCTCCTCCTTTGATCCCGGGGAAAGCCGGCCCCAGCCGGTGCTTTGGCTACATTTGAACAGCACTCCTCACAAAAACATCTTAAGCAGCGATGAAATGGAAGTACCCGAGCCCAGGGCAGCTACAACCACGGCACTCAACAATGGTCCCGACGAGGTAGCTGGTTGCAGGGAGTACCCAAGGAGCTGTGTGCCCTTCACCTTACCCCCAGGATGCCTTTTCACCCTCTCCCAGCCTCTGGACACGAAGCTTAGCTCAGAGCAAAGGAGCAGAACAAGCCCAGAGCACCTACGGTGACATCCTCATGGGAGAGCATCCCCAGCAAGTCGCACACAGAGCAAGACCCCATGGAAATACAGATCCCTTCTTCCATGTTGAAACATAAGGAGTCCCGAGAGCCCACTCCCACCAGCAGCTTCTACACGCAAATCCCATTGCAACACAGAATGGAAAGACAGCAATCAGAAAACTCAGACGTAACCACAAAAAGGAGGGTGGTGATGCACTCCCCAGGAGCCATGGCTCATCACAGCAAGTGCCCATCACCTCTGGATCAGGACAGGGGTGAAGAGTTGGGGAACCTCTCCACACAGAGGCTGCGAGCCTGAGCTCAGGCTCCAACCCCTCTCAGAAGGCAAAGAACTCCCCGTGGGGAAGGGCTCACCGCACAGCACCAATACCACGGAAGGTGCAGATGGGGCACAGCTGAATGCCCACATCTCCCTGTGGTGCTACAGCCCGCATCTGCCCAACTGCAGGGAGATGCCCACCCACCTCCCCACCCCATTGCCAGGTTCCCCACTTTTGCACCAGCCTAAGTTTCACTTCAGCCTCTCTCCTGCCAAGGCGGCACTGCCAAAGCTGGGGAGCAGCTGGGTGCCAGTGTGACTGACTCACACCCTCAGCCACGCTGCAGGCGTGAGCCCACTGGAGACAGGCACTAATTGCTGCCGCGGCAGAGGTGACTGCAGCCTGAAGCTATGCACCAGCAAGAGCCAAGAGCCACGCTGGCTGGCACCAGGCTCCTGCAGAGAGAAATCCTGGACCCGCAGCCTAGCGCCTTCCCCTCCCCACACACCCCAGGACCCAGGCTCACCCTCCAGCTTGCTCTCCGCATTCTCCTGATGCTTCTCTTCGGTGTTTTGGGCCTCCCTCGGCTCCAGCTGATCCGTTCTCTCCGGGAGGGGCAGCTCCTGCTTTTCACCTGTGGACAGACAAATGGATCAGCAGACCTTTGCAGTCAGTAAGGATGCTCCAGCAGCAGATGTTCTCCGAACGGACTCCACGCCGCTGTCGTCCCTGCTCGCCTGAGCCGGCGCAGTTTATATTCAGCCCAACGACTGCAAGGGAAGTCATAAAAAAAAATATTTAACAATCTTATAGAGTGGTGGCAGTGAGCCAGCACTACCTACCTCAGCCAATTAAAATGCAAGAACAGTTCTAACTGGCTTTTAGATGGGCACTTAGCAATGTGTTACCTGTCAAGATCTCCTGGCTCCGTGTCCCCAGTGATTCGGAGACGCACAGGAACAGCACGGCACCTGACATTTAGTAGGCTAGCAAACAACTGTTTGACAGATATTACAGTAGCTGTCAAAGCCACCAGATTCCTCCTTCTCCTCAACAGCTGCTGAAGGGGCTGTGCACGCTCACATGCTAATCTCATGAAATTAAAAGGAAGCACTGTGATCTAGGTAGGAACAACCAAATTGCCCAGTCTCTGGAGGGGATTACAGGCCAAGAGAGGAGAGTTTGCTCAGATGAGCTTACCAGGGTCAGCTTCCTTCTCCACAGCCTCCTCTGCTTTCCTGGGGAGCTGGAGCTTTGCTTTCTCCCTGTCACCTGCAGCCTCAGCTTTCTTCTCACCGTCCGGCATGGCAGCTCGTGCCTTGGCTTCCCCCAGTTGTTTGTCTGGCTCCAGCTCTTTGTATGGCAGCCTGCCATCCTGCTGCACCAGCACCTCCAGGACGTTCTTGGGATTCTTAGCGGGCTCGTCAGTCCCTCCCTGCAGTTGGTTCCCAGCAATCACTTCCTTCCCCTGTTTCGGGCCAAGTGCCTCTTTCTGGGGATTCACTGCGTCTGGCTCCTCCAGCAGACGATCCTTGGCTCCCCCAGGCACAGGCTGCTTCTCCTCAGATTCCTCCCGCTCCCGGCCCATGTCCACGACCACTTCATCATGTGGGACGGGCGGCTCGTGGCGATGGGCTTCCCCCACGGGCAGGGCAATCCCTAGCAGGGATCACAGAGAAGGACAGAGAGCTGTTGGAGCAGGTCCAAACAATTGGAAGGCTAGAACCCCTCTCCTATGAGGGCATGCTGAGAGAGTTGAGGTTGTTCAGCCTAGAGAAAAGAAGGCTCCAAGGAGACCTTCTTGTGGCCTTTCAGTACTTAAAGAGGCTGTTTAGAATGGTGGGGACAGACTTTTTAGCAGGGCCTGCTGTGACAGGACATGGAGGTAGTTTTAAAGCAAATGAGGGGGATTTGAACTAGAGAGAAAGAAAACATTTTTCACAGTGAGGGTGCTGAGACACTGGCCCAGGTTGCCCAGAGAGGTGGTAGATGCCCCATCTCTGGAACTATTCTGGATCAAATTGGATGGGACTCTGAGCAACCTGCTCTAGTTGATGTTCCTGATGACTGCAGGGGCTTGGACTAGATAACTTTTAACAGTTCAACCCAAACCATTCTATGGCAGACAGGAGTTGGGAGCCTGAGACTGAGGGGAGCAAGTACCAGGCAGCAGGTTCACAGCACACCCAGCACTCCGCTCTGCTTCAGCCCTGCTTTTCCTTCCTCATCAGGGGGCTGCATTCCTAATGAGCCTTGAGAACATCAAACACTAAACTGCCTTCAGTCCATGAGGTAACAAGCAGAGATCTTCATCTGAAATAGTCCTCCCAGCTCCAAAGCTGGCAGCCTTTCCCCAGGTTCCTCCTTACCTTGATCGGGACGGTCCAGCTGCACTTTCTCCTCTGGTTTTCCTCTCTCCTCCTCTCTCTTGGGTACCTCCATGGGCACCTTAATTTGCGGCTGCTCCATCTCCTTCTCCTCCAGCAGCTTCGGTTTGTCACGGCCATCCTCTGCCTGCTCCACTGCCGGCTTCTGGTCTGCAAAGGCAGGATGGTTAATTGCAGCAGGTTACGCACGGCTGCACCGTGGCTCCACCGGCAGGATCAAGGCAATTGCTTTGTCTGCCACAACCCCCTTCAGCGACACAAGCCAGCAGCTATTTCCCCTCCAGCCTCACCACGCAGCGGATGGGGCTTTTGTTGCAGGGTCTCCTGTTTGTTTTCCCTACGGTGGCTTTTTATGGAGCTTTTATTTAAATGGCAGAGAAGACCAGGCCAGGCAGACCGGCAGGGCTGGGATGGAGCTGGCTGCCACTGCGAGCCCATGCCGGCAGATGGTAGCATCCACCCGGCTCCCTGCGCTGGACCCCCCTGAGCACCAGCAGAAACTAAGGTGGGGTCCAGCTGCAGCTCCCCCTCCCCCCCCCCCCATCACCCACCCGCACTGTCTGCGTGCTGCAAAGCAGCTCAACCCCCCTTTCATTTATTTTTTTTTTTGTTCCCCTTTCTGTGCTTTGAACATTGCAAAGAGGACAGGCAGGAAGGTGGAGAGCTGTAGGACCCTGCAGGAGGCAGGAAAGATTAAACAGGCATTAGGCGAAACTCTCAAGGGAGAGAGGGGACTCCCCCAGCTCTCCTGCAAGGAGGTGGGATGTTTCTGGAAAACACATCCCAGTCAGACCAGTTACAGGGTTCAGCACTGGAGTAACCACGTGGAATTCGTGGCCCATCCCACAGGATGGGAACGGTCCCTTCCGACCCCAGGGTGGCAGAAGACAACCCACGCAGCTCAAACAGGGAGTGAACTCTTCCTTAGAAGAGCAGCAGAGGAGGAAATCTAATTGTTTCCCAGCACTGAAGTTGTTCTGCAGAATTTTTTTTTCCCCCCCACCCAACAAACTCTGGAGAAGGAAAAAAAAAAAAGTCTATCTTCTGTAACCAAAAAAAAACAATAAAAGAAAAAAGAAAGAAAATAGTTCCCAACTCTTCCCCCCATTTGCCCTCCCCCACACGATTTCCTTTGGGGAGTTAATTCTATAAACATCTTTCAATTTTCTCCTCCCCCTCTGCAGGGCTGGTGTGATTTATTACAAGATGAACTCATGGGAAAGAAGAGACTGCCACAACTTCAGCTGCGTGGGCCTTACCCAAGATGGGAGGAGGGGGGGAGAAACAAGCAAATAAGTACAAAATCCTGGCCCAGAGGGATCCATGCTAGAAGGACCCAACACCAATCCAGAAACCTGGACTCCTGAGCTCCCACTTGAAGGGATGTGTGCTGGAGCTGGCCGGCTGTCTAAAGCTCCTTTGGTTGGGGAATGATGGTGAGAGGGGAAAAGGCCTCAGATTTTCTGAGAAATTCAAGTCTAGTACCCAAGGGTCCTTCTCTCCATTGAGGGACTTCCCAGGGTTCAGCAAGTCAGGACAGGACACTCCTCCTTTCAGCGGGGTTAAAAAAAAAAGGGGGGGCTGCAGGAACCAGTGCCCAGCCCTGGATGGGAGCCCTGGGAAGCATGAGGCTGAGGCCAGGGAGGGGAGTGCTTGGCCTGGCTGCGGATGTTCCCAGCTAAATCCTGGCCTCACAGCAAAAAATTATTTACTGTATTGGAGGAAAAGTTTGTCATTAATTGCTTCATGAAGGCGGGAGATGGCTCTTGGAGAAGACTGCAGCACATCTGAAACCAGAGGATCCAGGGAACGGCAACGTGGGCAGAGCAGTTCCCACGGCGCAAGGGAAGGACGACCTAGAAGGGAAGGATGACCCAAGGCAGCCGTGCAGTGAGATGATGTTCAAGAGGGGAAATAAGAAAGATGAGGAGGAGAAGCTTTCCATGCAAGTGGGAAATGGAGGAGTTAAAACCACAACTACCGCAGCAAGGTTTAGCCAGAGGAGCCTGCAGCAGGTGAAACCCCCCAGGACACAAGTGAGGGGGCTGGGGACGGCCCCACTGCTGGGAGAAGCATCCATCGTAAATCCAGCAGCTGAGGCATGCGCTGCAAACAATGCAAGGAAGAGACCAAAACGCAAACAAAACACAAACAAGAAAGAAAGAAAGAAAGAAAAGGCTCCACACCATAATAAGACAAAAGTTGCCTCTGAGCTGTCATTTGCTCAGCAGGAAACAAAATTAAGTTCATCATCAGGGCGTGAATTAACGACCTCTCACGCTGCATGGAAATCTATACGGGGCTGTATGTGGTTTGCAGAGCAGAGTCCTGCTCAGGATGTGTAATAATCGCTCGAGCTGTCTAGTCGCCCTCCAGGTCCCTTTGGAGAGCAGTACAGTAATGCTGCGCCTCTTAATGTTTTATGAGCGGCGTTGGACTTTACAGGCAAGAGCTGCGAGGCTGTAAAAGCTTTTTGGCTGACGACAAGAGAAGCTGGGTGTTAGGCAGCACCAGGAGGGGGGTTGGCTTTGCCTCGGCGGGTCCTGCCGGGCTGCCCCAGCTCGCGAGGCTCGTCAGCAGCTCCACTCACACTTGGCACGGGGCAGCAGAGGGGAGCCAGGGCTCTCTGCAACTGATTTGTGTGTGTGCGTGCACGCGTGTGTCTGTTGTGGTTTGCCAACAGCCTCTCCGAGCTGCAATAAAATTTCATGATTAGCAACCTAAAAGCTTCCCTTCCCCCCCAGCTCCCCGCTCCTGGTTTGGATAGCAGCAGTGGTCCCAGCAAGGCTTTAAATCCCCCCTCACACGGTTTTCCTATCGTGCTGGCCCACTGCAGCAATGACTGCGGCCAAACACTGTGTCCACACACCCTGTTCTTGGCCAAGGCAAGGAGACTTGTCCTGCTACGCTCCCCACACTGCACCAAGAGGAATACAGCAAAGTGGCCCAGGGACACTGCGGGGAGCTCAGAGACAAACCACCCTCTCTGTAATGCTGAGCACCACTCAAAGCATCAGCCCAGGGCTGACAAGAAACACAAGATCAGGATCCAGCTCCAGACTCAAATTGTTTCAGCGCAGCGCAACGGAACAGGATCCACAAGCTCATACTAAGGAAAACGAAGCAGAAGGATGGGGGCAAACGGTTGCCCTCAAACGTGCTGAGCAGGGACAAGCCGTCCCTGGGGAGCCCCGTGCAGCCCCCCCCACCCCAGCTGCGCCTCCAGGACTGCTCCCCACCCCCCCACACCCTCTGCCCAAAACGGTGACAGATTTCACAAGGTTATCGAATGGCATCACTGAAATTAGTTCACAGTTGTCTCCTGACGCACCAGCAGTAAAAACGAACCCAAATTACAAGAGGCTGATAGTTCCTTTTCTGTGTCACAGGCACTATTAAAAGCTCACTCGCACAAAGCACCAGGGAGAGCTGCAGCAGAGTCAAGCTGTTCCTGCCGCGATTAGGAGCTGTGGATAATCCACGTCTCACACATGTTCGGGGCTGCTCTGGCTAATAACACCGGCAGGGGACATAGCCTGCGGCCAAGGCAGGTCTCCTTTTCGGGGGGCAAACAGGCAGGGACAGAGGAGCCATTGGCATCGTGCCCCGCAGCCAGCCAAGAAGCCAACCGCAGAGCTAAGTTTCGCCCAAGCCCACGTAACACAGCCCACGACACCCAGGAGAACACACGTGGGATGGATGGATGGATGGATGGAGAAGGGTCCCCGGCATGGGGGCTGCCCAGAGCGGCAGGGCAAGAGGGATCTTGCACAAGGAGAGTCAATCAGGTCTTTGTTACCCCACATTGCACAACACCAGGGAGAGAAAAAAAAAAGAAGCAGCCAACGATCAAGTAAGGAGCTGAAAAATATTACAAAATCTTAATCCACCCCATGAGACCCTCTAGGGTGCTTTCAAATATAGAGAGAAATTGCCTAATTAGCTTTTTTTTTTTCCCCCCTTTTTCTTTCTCCCCCCCCCACTACTTTTTTTTAACTGGATAATTGCCTTCATGAGCTTTCACAGGCAGCTTAGCAACCTTTTAACGTCCGTGCGCGCGCCGCGTGGAGCGGCAGAGCGTTTCTGAAAGGGGTTTTATACCTTTCCAGAAGAGCTGCTGACAGTAAACCTCAAGCAATACAGGCAAGGGGCTGTAATGGGCACTTGGGTGTCGTTAGTAAAAACACTATTCAGAGTTCGCTGGTCAATACGTGTGCACATAAAAGGGCAATGTTCTAATATTCATAATCCCAGGGCCCACAGGGCAGGGTTTTAATGAAAGTCTGTACAGTTCTGGTCTCCGAAACATCAAAGAGGCCAATAAAACTCCTCTCACATGCTGACAGGCAAAAGTCAGACAGTGAAGGCAGGGCTGGGAAAAGGCCCCATGCACCACCACCCCCGCCTCGGGTCCGCCTTGGCCCGGCAGCTCCCAGCTTGGGGGGGAAAAAAGGGGGCACGGAGACTCCCTCTGCCTACAGAAGGCTACTGAGCACCCAGAGGTGATGCCCAGGGAGAAGCTGTGTGCTCCTGCTAAAGCCCCGTGTGAGGAATACAAACCAGATGTGCCCTCACCCAGGTGATGTGGGGCAGCCCGCATCCTGTGCGCCCCTCCAATGACAGGATGCAGCTGCTGTGGTGTTTTCCAGGCTGCAGGCTCCTGCCTCTGCAAAACAAGCTGGGCGAGGATGGGGGGGGGGGAGACAAGTTGGGGAGGAAGAAGGGCACTATTTAACGCCTCTCATTGCTAGTCAAGCCGACATCCTGCACAGGCACAGGGAGGCACAGATCCAAGGTTCACAGCAGCAGCTCTGCCGGGGTAGCCCCACATCCACCAGCCGCTGTGCAAGGTCACAGAAGCACCAAATCCCAGCATGCTGGGGGTTGGAACTGATCTCTGGAGATCATCCAGTCCAACCTCCTGCTAAAGCAGTCACCCAGAGCAGGCTGCCCAGGATCACATACAGGCAGGTTTGGAATCTCTCCAGAGAAGGAGACTCCATAAGCTCTCTGGGCAGCTTACTCCAGGGCTCCAGTACCCTCACCAGAAAGAAGTTTTTCCTTGTGTTCAGATGGAACCTTCTGGGTTCCAGTTTGTGTCTACTGCCCCTTGTTGTGTTACTGGGCACCACAGTAAGGAGTCTGACTCCACTCTCTTGACTTTTGTCCTTTAGCTATTGATCAGCATTGATGAGATCCCCTCTCATCTTACCCTCTCTAAGCTAAAGAGCCCCAGCTCTCTCAGCCTTTCCTCATCAGAGAGATGCTCCAGTCCCCTCATCTTTATAGCTTCTATTGGACTCTCTCCAGTAGTTTCCTGTCTCTCTTGAACTAGGGAGTCTCACAGTTGGACACAATACTCCAGTAGCCTCAGTGGTGCAGAGGGGAGGAAAACTTCCCTTGACCTGCTGGACACACTCTTCCTAATGCACCCTAAGAGGAAGTCCTTGGTCCTACTTCCTCTGCTCAGCTCCATCTTGCTTCCCTCTCCCAGGAAATGGAACGCCCAGGCCAGGCTCCACTCCCCAGGGCAGAGCCAGCAGCCTCCTGATACAAAAAAGGAACATGCAGGACCTGTCAGGCAGCTGAGCTTTTCCTGGGCAGATGTGTGCAAGGAGCTGCACAGCTCCTCCCTGGGAAGTTTACAAACCAAGAGCAGTATAACAGCCTTCCTCCCAGGCAGGATTGTTTCACCCAGCAGCAAGCACCAGGCAATAAGGGCTTATGCTGACAAGCTGTGGGCGCACACAGTGGGTACAGGAGGGCGACCAAGGAGTCGCTGTGCCAGGCAACGTTTAGAGGCAGGCATCCTGCTCTGCCACTCTAGTTCAAGCCAAGAAGCAGCAGAGAAGAGATTCAGCGAACTCCAGCGGACACCATCTTTTATGGGACTATGTTATTCTCCCAGTCACAGGGACACGTGTCATTAGCAACTCCTCCTGAAAGGAGCAGCTGTTCTTTGGCCATTACTGCTCCAAAATTAACCAAGATGGAAGAATTCAATCGCATCCCTGCTCCTGGCCCTGCTGAGTGCGCTTGATGAAGGGATCGAGAGCATCTTTTGATCAGAGTTCATGGGCATCCCAGTGCCTGAGAAGGGGTGAAGAACCCAAGAGCACAAATGCCTAAAACCCCACCACTGCCAGGGATGGAGCACCTCCAGAGTGAATGTTATCAACGGCAGCACCGGCGTCTCAGAGATGCTCAAAGCTGCTCGGCAGGAACATGGCCAGCAGGGAGGATAATCTGCAGAAGACACAGCCCCTTTCTCCCTTCCGTTCTCAGTCTCTGTGAGGATATTTCAAGGCCCCCAAAGAATTAAAAAAAAAAAAAAAGAGGCAGGAGCAGAAGCAAAGAAAAATAAAAGAAAGGAACAGGACACAGGCAGAGATGAGGGGCAGCGTGGGGTCAGGCGACACCTGCTAGCGATGGCCTCGCCTGGCGAGCCTGCAGCTGGGGAAGGGAGGGAGCAGCCATAATTCCATCAACAGCCACAGTAAACAAATAATAAATAACGGGAACCAGTAAACAAAGCTGAGGCATAATCACAGCCTTTGTCAGAGCTAAAACCCAATCCAAATTTATACCCACACAACCCACCCCACCCCCTAAAAAAAAAAGAGTCAGTGCCCATAAATTTACATACCTTGGAGTGCAATGAATGGCTGCTTATTGGGAGGGTGGACAATGAGCTGGCAGAGATGGTGAAAGCAGCCCTGTTTGGCCACTCACACCGCTCATACAGGTGGCCAGCATGGAGTCAGCGCTGGGCTGTGCTCACAGAGCTGTGTTTATTAGCCTGAACGAGAAGAATTGTGTTCCATCCTTACAAGGGACCTCAGCACCACATCCTACCTTTCCTTTCCCTTCCTAACAGAGGAACTCCCACAGAGTACCTCTCCAGGGCTGTACCAGGCTTTTCCAGAGGGTAAAGGCACAGCCTTTCTTGGGTGAAGTCTCCTTCCTTAGGAAAAAGTCCCCCCTTCCTTGGGAAAAAGTCTCCAAGAAGCTGCAAGGATGCCCAGAGCTGTCTGGAAATAACCCTGTTTCCACCACACTTTAAAATAAAAAACTTTGGTTTTTTTCTGCCCCCCAAGAGGTGAAGCTGGGAGAAGTGCTAGGAAGCACAACTCAAGCAGACACATACCTGGGATTTTGATAGAATCTGGGTCTATTCTGTTCTCCTCTCGGTCCAGGTGCTCCATGTCCACCACATCAGTCTTGACAGGGGTGTCCTCTGTTGCAGACAGGGTGGTGTATGTACTGATCACCAGTATCCCCAGGCCAATCCACAGGATCATCTGCACAACATGCCAGAGCTCCAGTTAGCACAGCAAAACAAGCAGAACTGCTCTGTAGAGCATTCTTCATGCAAAGTGTCTCCAAACCATTCAAAGCTCAGTGCAACTATACACAAGTCAGCAAGAGTCAGAGGACAGAAACTTAACAGGAGGAAAAAACCCAAACCAGTACCTTTTGGCTGAGGTTTGTATTTTGGTGTAGGCAAACTGATGAGTTTGAGAGGCTGGAAGCTGTTGAAAAGTTGACTCCTGAATCAGAAAGGCTCAAAAGCGAGTGGACAGGATGTAAAGACAGAAAATGCATGTGGCAGACATGAGTCCAGCTGCAGACGCTCATTTCCAGCAGCTAGAACACCATGGAATCAGGCCTAGCCAAGAACAGAGGTGCCTGACCTGTTTACAGCCCAGGAGGGTTCCCAGGGGGGTGTTAAAACATTCTTGGTTTTGGAAGCAAGAGTAAGGTGCCTACAGACAAGGCCTAGCAGCCAGTGTTCAAGAAACTGATCAGGAGTAACTCTCTGACTTCCAGAAAGCTGGAACCAAAGAGAATAAAAAATAGAAAGACAGAATTTGGATCCTGCAGAGGGAGTTTCCCTAGCTCAAAAATGACCACACACAAAAAAAGAACATTTCTACAGCTTGTTAACTCATGATGAAGTGATCAAAAAGGATCTAATTCCACATGAGCCCTAAAAAAGGATTACAAAACTCTCTGCACAAGCCCAAAGTATCTCTGAGTGCACCAGCATCTCACAGGGTAACTCAAGAAGGAGAAGCAAGATGATGTGCAGCAGCAGCACCAGGGTCAGAGGACCATCTGCTGTGCTGGGTGCCAGTGCTGCCAAATGCCTGCCTGCTCCTGCAGACAAGAGCAGAACCAGCTCAAAGAGCTGAGCCGGTGGACTGCCAGCCCACAATGCTGGCTGGGGAGATCCAAGTAAACTCTAATATATTATTTTTTTACCTAGTTAATCATTACAATTGTCACAGTAAGAGCTTCCCTTGCAACCTGGTTTGCATGTCAATGCATCAACAAGGCTGTGAACAACGGGCAGGAGAAAACCAGCAAGAGTTTGTGGTGCAGGAAGCAGGGAAAGCAGCAGCACCCTCTGCTAGAAACCTGACTCTCCCCACAAACTCCTTTTCACAACGGACCATGGAAGCAACAGGAACCATCATAAGCAAACCAGAACACACCTCTGCAGTGCTGGGAAGCTGAATGCTTGCAGCAAATTGGTATTTATGATGCAGTAATTCCCTCCTCTCTGTCTTTTTTGGGTTTAAGTACATTCTACTCTCCAAAACGCCAGGATCTGGCTTATTCCGCAGCTCCACAGCCAGCAGCAAGGGATCTAAGACAACGCTGCGAACTGCATCTTCTCTTTGCACCTCACAACCACCCCACACGATGCTCAGAACCTGCTTCTCCACTTTTGCCAGTCCACACTCCTGCTACAGGTGTGCTGGCTGCTGGGGTAGAGGCCACCAGACCTTCTACCACGTGCCTACCAAGAACAACTCACTCTGCATGCTTCAGGAAGCGGTTGTATGAAAGTCTCAAGCTACAAAGGAAACCTGCTGCTATGGTGCATAATCTTGCTGCTCTCCAGCAGGAACCAGACGAGCTGCCCAGCCCCTTCTCAGAGCAGTGCAATTCCCAGAGTACTGGTGATGCTAGCTTGGGCTGTGATATCAGCTCATGAGAGGAAAACATCCCATGAGACTCAGCCTCTTCCCCCCCCAAATCCTCACTCAGGGGCGTTTACATCACAAGTCACAAAAAGCACAATAAAAGGACACTGCTCAGTGGGAGGGAAAGCAGGAAAGGCCACAGGGGAGCATTGCTACAACTGGAGGCTGCCAGAGGAAGAAAACTGAAAATAAAAGGGAGAAGTGAAATTGAAAGGAGCTAAACCATTGGCATCCCCAGGAGAGAGAGGAGAGGCTGACACTTTCCTCTCCTTCCTCATGCTGAGAAGCGATAGCCCCAAAACTCAGGAAAGTGTGGTCAGAACCTTGGGCCAGGAGACCCTGTTCCTAGCCCAGACCTGCAGACAGACACCTTCAGAAGGGAAAACAGCTAGCAGGACACAAAGCAACTCCGGACAAGGGGCAAGCAGCACGGCCAGGGAGCAGAGGGCAGACCTTTGAGATACTGCAAAGGAAACAGAAGTGAAGGCTGCTCCCTGCCTTGCGGGTGCACAAAGAGCAGATATCCTGCCACCCGGCACGGGCCAAGAGCGGAGTCAGCAGGTCCCTGCGCTGCTGCCCTCGGCTTGGACCTCAGCCACTTCCTCCCCTCACACAATCTACAGCCCCAGCAGAAATGCACTTGGAACCTGGAAGGTTGTTCTGGCATCTTCCAGAAACAACATCAGAGAGGAAGAACGTTTCCATCAAGAGGATCTATTCTGGTGCCACAGGAACTAGGAGCAATGTGGGAGAGAGAAGGCAACTGTAGGAAATGGCTAAAAACACAAAGTGTTTTTTAAAGCTTAGTGGGGAGCCACGGGCTTGCCTGAGTTAGATTCAAACCTCTGACTGGTTAACATTTGGAGTTCATCTGTGAGCTTCCCAGAGCAGCAGGTATGGGCACAGACAAACAGTCCATGGGCTGGGCTGTCCAGGAACCAGAAGCTGCCCCTCACTTTCAGCCTCCTGCTGTCCTCCTCACCCATCCCAGCAGCAGCTGCAGACCAGAATAAAGTGGTCCACAATTCAGCTTAATTCCATGGATACTTCTGACATGGAAAAATCACTCAAGGGGCCATAAAGGCTGATCTGGCAATGGAGGGAGAAGGAATCTGGGGTGCAAGGACCTGGTGGCACGAGGAACCAAACACAGGCAGAAGAGCCACCTACCCACAATGTGTCCAGCTGAAGAGCTAAGAATCACAGAACAGTTTGGGTTGGAAGGGACCTTCAGAGGTCATTTAGTCCAACCACCTGAGGCCATGGAGCAAGGAAAGGGACAACACTGCAGAGAAGTTACAAGCCAGTGTCTTGTCCCACAGGAACGATCTCCCCCACACCTCTGATAAGTGAACCTGCTGAGAGCAGAGACCCTCTCTAGAAGCACCTCTCAACACAGAGACAGCCAGAGGACACACAAACCCCTCTGGCTGCAGCCTCTTCCACCAGGCAGGTCAGCAAGGCAAGGACCAGTCTCCTGAGAGGAGCTCTCAGCACAGACAGGAACCCAGGAGAGGAAGTCTACGCTGCCACTTCCTCTGCCGGCCGCTATCCATCGGCCGTGCTTCCTCCCAGAAGATAACCTGAACTTTGCACATTAGCATCCTGAGCTCAGACCACCTCCTCCAACCACACCTGAGCCATCAGTGGGAAGCAAACATACTGCGTGTGTGTAGGGTGACGACATCCTCCAGAGCGTGGCTGTTCTGGACACGGAGCACTTGGAAGGACAGAGTCATGGTGAAGGAATGCAGAGCCCTGGTCACTGCCGGGTTCCTCTGCTGTGCTGTGACAGAGGCTCTGTGTTGGGAGGGCCAGAGCCACCAAAAGCACCTGTGGTGGGGGGTGCTGGCTGCCCTGCTAACGCAGGAGGGCAGAGGGGAATCTCTTTTTCCATCCACACAGCAGCAAGACCGAAGGGTCATTTCCTGACCTCAAGCAGGCTCTCTGCAGCTCCTCTTCCCCAACTGGGACAACAGCAACTCCAGCCTCCCTAGGAGGGGCCTCTCAGACAGGCTTGTGTCAACACTGGGAAGCCAACACCTTCCTGTTAGAAGTCAAACACTCTGTTTACAGACCTTAACGTGACCTTCAGCAGCACTCTGCCAAACCTCACCCTGTGCCTCGTATCAAGGATCCCAGAGGGCAGCAGGACACAGACCCACAACCTTTACAGGAACACACTTGAAGCTTAACCACAAGAAAGGGGATGGTCTCCCCAGTTCATTTGCAGTGCTGCACACATGACTCGAGCTTTTTAACTGCTCTGTTACCTGATTGTCTTTCCAACCTGGCAAGCCTTTCAAAACCAAGCAACAGAATGTCAGAATCCCAGTATGGTGGGGGTTGCAAGGGTCCTCTGGAGACCATCCAGTCCAACATCCCTTGCTCAAGCAGGGTCACCCACAGCAGGCTGCCCAGGATCACAATGTCCAGGCAGGTTTGGAATTTCTCCAGTAAAGGATACTTCACAACCTCTCTGAGCAGCCTGCTCTAGAGCTCCAGCATCCTCACAGCAAAGGAGTTTCTCCTGATGTTCAGGTGGAACCTCCTTGTTGCCTCTTGTCCTGTCTCTGGGCACCAATTGAAAGAGTCTGGCCTCATCCTCTTGACCTTTGTCCTTTAGCTACTGATCAGCATTGAGAATATCCCCTCTCAGTCTTCTCCAGTCTTAATAGCCACAGGTCTCAGCCTTTCCTCATAGGAGATACTCCATTCCTCATCATCTTCATAGAGCCCACCCAAGTACAAGCTGCTGTTCCAGCCCCAGCCAGGGATAATTAACAACTCAGTTGGCAGAAGCAAACACCTGGGACAGCCCATATCCCTCCATTTGGAACCATCTTCCCCACTTTTAATGCAATTTCCCCATTTGCAACCTCAGCTTGCACCACCTTCCCAGATCAGTAAATCCAAACCTCCTACCCCACCAACCCCATAAGATGCCCAAGATAGGCCCTTGCTGGATGTCAGAGGTGGCACAGTAAAAGCAGCCAGTTCTCAGCAGCACTGCAAAAGTCAAGATAACTCAGGCAGAGGAAAAGCTGGCATTGAGAAGGTCTGCTGTTTTGGAAGAAAACTAAGGATGATGGAGGGAGGGAGAACATTGTTTAGACAGGGAAAAGCAGGGAGAGACAGTTATGCCCAGGGCTGGCTCCTTCTCCTCCTTGACTGCCACTTTTCACAGGAGCATGTTTTGATGGAGTGGAGAGCCTGATCAAAGAAAAGCAGGAATGAAGGAGGAGACCAAAGAAGGAGCTTCAGGGAAAGAATAAATGAGTCTTTGCAGAAGACCTGGAGGAATGAAGAGAGGGTGGGCCCCAAATTCAGCTCCAGTGGTGGAGGTGGGGAGCCTAGCGCTGCTCTGAAGGCAGGTGTGCCCTCACTGCAGCGCTTCAGAGCATCGGTCAAAGCAAGTATGCAAACCTGACAGACAATGGATCATTCAAGAGAAGGCTGGACAGCTTGCTACCAGCCCCTTGAAACACCAGGGTAACCTGGGGGCTGATGCTTTAGATAAGCCCTTATTCCTTTGTGGGGATTTCTGTGGGACAAACATCTTCACCGGCTTGTGACCAGCGTTTCAGGTCAAGCATTGTGAGGGCCCCAATGTTCAACCCCAGGCAGCTGACAGTCGCCTCTGGGCAGCCAGTCTCAGAGCTCAGCACATCCTAAGTGCAGTTTTGAGGCACTGCAGAGAAACATTCTGGCTCAGCCAGAATAGAAAGCAATTCTTGAAAGTGCTCTTTGTTTCCCTGAAGGAAAAAAAAAAAAGAAATTCAGGCTGGCATTCAGACTCCTGCTTGGGGTTTCAGTCAAAGAAGTTAGGACCAAAGTGTCAGAACTCAGAGTGAAAGCTCGAAAAGTTGGACTCTTTCCTTGTGTCAGAGAATGCACAGAGAAAAAAGAAAATACACCCTACTTAAAAACTTCGTGTACATTTGCAAACCCACAAGTCATTAAACACAGCAAAAGCCATTAGCTCTGTAGGACCCACAAAAATGTGGTGTTCTCCCCCTGCTGACTCCGCACTTTGCCGAGAAACTTCCTCCCGGCCCAGCACTGTCGTGACTGGTCATGCTGGGGCACAGCCTGCTAAAAGGCACTGGATCAAGTTATTGTTAGGAAAAAACAAAACACGCTAATTTCAGCCCTACAAAAGCCCACTATTTGCAGCAGCAGCAGCGAAACTGAGCCCAGCAAAGAGCCACTGTGTTTTAGTCCCTGAGGAGGCCAATTCAAATTGGAGCAAGAGGGGGAAAAGCTAAACTCCTAACAGCCTCAGAACGACCCTGATCTTTCAAAAATCAGTTCCTGAAGCAACACCTCTATGTGTGTGTTCCTTTTTTTTATTATTAGTTTGGTTGAAGCCAGAAAGCTGAGGGTCAGCAGCAAGAACCACATCGCTGAGAAATGGTGTTTATTTTACCCAGCCCAGGCAGGTTGGGATGGAAGGCCTGTTAAGGTTTTATAGGTTGCCTGGATTTCCCCATCCTGTGGATACAGAACCTGAAGGCAGACTGGAAGCAGCATTTTATGCACCAAATGAATGCTTCACTTGCTGCTGGAGGGACAAAAAGAACTGGTGTTCCAGCATGGGGCAGGCCACGCACTGGGCCACACCACCTCCTCTGCTGCTGTCTCCATGCCCGTAAGCGATGCCGCTCAGAGCAGCCAACCAGAACAGCTCCCACCTGTACTGGGTGGACTGGAGTGGGAAGCTGCAGGGAGGTGCTGAGCAGTTTCTCTGCTGCAGCCAAATTAACTATGTTCCCAGGCTCTGCAGAGGGCTTAGGGGAATGTCAAGCAGCATCAGCACTGACCTGTGAACAAAGCGCATTCTTGTGGATCTTCTTGTAAATAAGAGCTGGGCAGATAAAACAAATGAGGCTTCCCATCGTAGCACCTGTCAGGCCCAGGACTGTTTCCACTGGCAAAGAAGAAGAGAAGTCAGCAAAGGCCCCTTCCAGGGCTGTGAGACCAGCAGCTCTTGGTGGCTGCCTGAGCCTCAAGGAAAATAAAAGAGACCACAGAAAATAGCCCTTGCCCCCAGTGCCTCACTCACCATTTGGGATCATGATGCCTCCTACCATGGTTCCAAACACAACAGCCAGCGTCAGGGCTTTGAACCGAAGTGGGGGCATGTAACCCCCAGCAGCAAAGGTGCCATCTTTTTGCTGGAAGAGAAAGGGCAGGAGTGGGAGAAGGAGTTTAGCTCCTGCATCACAACCCCAGTTACCAAGTAATTTCCCCAGCAAGCTCCTGCAGCTTCATCACCTCCATACTATGGTCTCACAGAGGTGAATGCTGGGCCGGGGGCAGCTAGATATGGTTGAGCAGCTTGAATATGCAACTGCACTTGAACCTTAAAACCAAGGGTAATGAAGGGCACAGTGCCAAAGCTGCTGTTTCCATCCTGCCCCAAATGTGAACTGTGCAGCTGTATCCCAGTCCCTGTGCCAGCGCTGCAACCACCCAGCCTCGGCAAACAGCCCCAAGGCCAACAGCATGAGAAAGAAGCACAGCTGAGGAGGCAGAGCAGTCACAGGGGCAGAGTTCTGGCTTGATATCCCCCAACACCTCCAGGGGGAACATCAGGGCCCCCTTATGCCACAATCAGCTCCTCTGACCTGATAAAAGACACACCAACTAGCAGCAGAGAGGAGTATGGGTGCTGCTGGGGAGCTACTGATCCTGGAGAGTTTCCAGGTACCCTCCACTTCCCATCCCATCCCCACCCTCCAAGCAGGAGGACCCAGCAAATCCTCAGGCCCCAGAGAACCAGCAGATCCCTGCTCTCCTGGCTGCACAGATGGGAGAGGAAAGCAAGGCGACATGTTCAGAGCCCAAAGAGCAAGGAGCCAAGCCCAGGCGAGAACGAGAGACTTCCTGAGCGCTTCCAGTGCTCACTCCTCTGCACCCGCTGGCTTTCTCCGATCGTCTTCCCTCATCCTCAGGCCCTCTCGACGTGAGAAAAGAGCCGGGGGCTTCTCACAGGCAGAAGTGGCAGGATTTAGAGCTATAAATTGCTCAAGTTTTATTTCCTGCCCTAAGAGGTTTCTATTTATGCAGATACACAAAGGCCTCAGAACATTCCCACAATCTCTTACTGTTATTTACTGAATACCATCAGCATGCTTAGTGCCGTACAATACACAGAGGAGAACACGCTACTGCCACAAGGGACTTACAGTCTAAATCAGACAGACCAACTATAGTCACAAAGACTGTCTGAAGATCTGACCCTGGGAAAGGTGAACGTGTGGGAGAAGGCTCTGTTCCACCGCACGCTTCTGCACCAGCCCGGCACCAACAGCCAGGGCAAGCACTGGAGGAAAGGGACAGCTGAGCCCGCAGGGGAGAAGGCTGCTCAAGGGACTAGTAACAGAGGTGGAAGGATGAGAATAATGATAAAAGAGCAGAAATGAGCAGACACACACAGAAGCAAGAAGAAAAGAGGCTGGGCTAGGCTCCGAGGCCAGGAACAGAAGCTTGAGCTAAATGCAGAGTTGGCCAGCAAAAGGATGCCAGCTGGAGCAGCAGGAAATAAGGAGGCTCCTCTGTTTCCAAAAGCACATTTTTCTCTTTCCAAGGGGGGAGAACTGCCTTGGTCTGAACTGTGTAACACTTCTGCACCACAGCCGAAATCCCCAGCGGAGCAGGGAAGTGGCAGCCATGGGACTTGGGGAGCAGCAGAGCAATAGCTGGCTTCAGGCTGGCAACTCCAGCACCCCTACCCACGAAATTCTTCTGCAGAGAGGACAAGAACCTCAGAGTACCAGGGATTAACCCTTCTGCAGAGCAGAGCCACAGGCTTCTTGCTGCACCATTACCACACCAGACGCTTACGATTTCACTGGGAGTTGCAGGTTTGTCCCTCTGGGTAGCCCAGTACCTACCACCGGTCAGAAACACCCAGGTGTTTCCAGAGTCTAGCAGAACCAAGGCACATTTGTAGCCCAGGTGTGCAACCAGCAGCAGAAACCAAAGTCACAGCAGCCCTTCCAAAAGCACGTTTCAAAGGCAGCCACACAAGAGGATCTTACCTGCTGCTCAAAGAGAAGCGTGTTCAGTGCCTGTCTGCACGGGAGAATCATCATGGGAAACCCCACGGCTACCGACATCATGAATCCCACTCGAATCATCTCCGTCACCAGGTTGGAGGGGAAGTTCATGAGGACGTTCCCAGCAATGGCTTCGGTGTAGCTCACGTAGCCAAAGAAGCCAACCTAGGCAGCAGGAGCAGAGGTGAGCGGGGGGCAGCTGACAACAAAGCACATTTTCACATCTGCTCTTCACAAAAGAGTGGAGGGCAGCAGCCTCCCATGAACTGGCACCAACCAGCCAAAGAGGGAGTATGGGGCCACCTCCACAGGCAACCTGCCAGCAGGCCCAGCTGCAGCCCCCCTAAAAGCTGAGGCAGGCAGTTAATGAACAGTGAAACCTTCCTATCAGCAGAGGCAAGTTTCTCACCAAATCCAGGGGGTTTCCACAGAGGGCTTTGCAGCAAGGGAATGTTGCCACTGCTTGTGGCACAGAGCTGCCACATTATGCTTGCTGCTAGGCACAGGGACTGGCCTCTTCCAGCAGCCTAGCTCACAGGGCAAGGCTCTCCTCAGGAATTATTAACTTGGTTTTATTAACTGGTGCTTTATGAGGCATAACTTCCTTCACATCCTTCCAATTCCAACAGGCTGAAAGAAGCTCTCCTAACCTCTGGGCAGCATATCCAGCTCTAGGCTAAGCCCTGGAAGGCAGGCACATGGAAGAGCTGGGTCTCCACTCTGCCCCTGCCCAAGGAAGTGTGCCAGGCTGAAAATCTGAACTCTCTGAATGCCTCCTGCACTGCCTGGTTCATCATCTCCCATCTCGTTTTGCTTTCAGCAAATGAAGTCATTATCTTTCAGAATAAATACAGATAAGCAGAAACCAGCCCCAACTGAAGATAAATCATTATCCCTGCTGCCCCTTCAGAGCATGGCTTCTGGCAAGGAACGAGGAGGGGAAGTTTCTTACCGTGATATAAAAGGTGGTGACCACGTTTAAGGAAGAAGCAAATATGGAGCTCATGATTTTAACAGATGGTTCATCCAAGCTATCATAGGTAGGCAAGACCTGACTGTAGAAAAAGGTAAATTATTTAAGGAAACCTTCTGCAGAGAGAAGGGGGCGTGGGGGGAATAAAACACAAAAATCCAACTCCAGCACGTTCTCTGCTTCAGCCCAGCAGCAAAGAATCCCTGACACCTTCCCCCTATGGAGCATAAACACTCCCTGCTATTCCACAATTTAGATTGCTAATGCCAAGAGATTTCAGAACACTCATAACTTTTAAGTGTTGCAAAAATATTCCTGCTCTCCCCACCCCACCACGTGGAGCTAAACGTGTGATGTAAACATTTTGGTTCAAAAAGTGTTGCAAAATGAATGACCGTTTGTTCCAGTGAAACACCAGTGGCACCAGGCCAGGCAGAGCATTGGAGATTATTGTTCTTGGAGCTCTCCGTGCTGATAATTAAAGCAACGCAGTGTTTACAGAGTAGAAGCAGGAAGAAGGTTAGAGCATCAGCACTGTCAAAAAGAAAAGTTAAACAAACAAAACTAAATGCAGCGCCTGTCATGTTTCAGCACTGCTGCTGGAGCTGGGTTCATAGAAAGCTGGGAGAGCCAATTACATGAGATTTGGGGTATTTACAGACTTGGAAAGCTTGTGGAATGTACTTTTTGACATCAGGTGAATATTTTAGCAACTCATTAACCTCTTGTTACTTTAACTCAAGTGGCTACATCCTGGCTTCCTGTTACTGGAGTAACTCTCAAGAGAAGAAGCGGGGGTGGAAGCACCCGGCTAGATGGGAAGGGGGTATCCCCAGCTCCAGTGGGCAGAAAGCCATTAGCAGAAAGTGTGTCAGCGCTGAGGCCGAGCAGAAAAATCCCTAACACTTAATCCCTTAACATCAGGCAGCTCTGAACAAAGGCAGCTGAGCACATGTGCTCACAGGAACCTGTCAGGGTCTGCAAACACAGCACCGTGACAGCCATGTATTGGCAGAGAGCAAGGAGATCAGCGTCCTCAGTATCTCCATTTTGGATTCCTCCCTGCCCTCAACACACTGAGCTCCTACTGATCAACTGACTACACCCCAGACTTCATGAGGGCAAAGGCCTAGCTGAGCATCCAGGCCCAGGAAGAAGAGAGGAGGGAGACAGAGAGGCTCTGCAGTGTGTAGGATGGCCCAGCCAAGCCAGGTTTGTGTCACTGCAGGAGCAGCAGCAGTGACACAGGCAAAAGTGCCACACAAAGCCCAGATGCACCCAGGCTTCCTGCAATCACCTAATGGCATCTGTTGGTTCAGTTCAGGTTTGGAGGACCAGCACAGCATTGCCCAAGACCCATGACACTCCTAACCACCATCACCTCTCAAGGCAGATCAAGAGGACAAGAAGCATGCCATGTCCTGACATGTCTGGGGCACAATGACTGGACTGAAGGCCAGCAAAGGATCAGGGATCTTTCCCTGCCCTGTTACACTGCACCTCAAAGAGGGCAGAAGCAGGTGGTTCCTCCTGAGCAAAGAGCAGGCAAGTCAGCAGAAGCATTGAGGGCAGACTCAGAGATAACAGCCTTGCTTCAAAGACGGGCAGAGCTACCAGAGTGTCTGTTCCTTGATGTGGGCATCACCTCCTATGGGCACCCTGAGAACAGCACCCACAGGGAACTGATGCTTTGCAGAGGCAACAAACAACATCCCAACCCTTACTATCCCTGTGAATCTAGCATTTCTGCATCCATCCACACCAGAACAGCCACCTCTAGAAATGAGAAGTTTTCTCCTGGAAAACTCTGCTGAATCCTCTTCAATTAGCAAGTCCAGGAATTTGACTGAGATCATGCAAGGTGGCTGCAGCAGAGGTAACCCCAGAGTCTTCACACTCCTGGCTCTCAGCTCCACAGCAAATTTCCAGGCTGCACCACTGGAGAGGAGTGACCTACTTTGCAACTTCAGTAACAGGACAGCTTTGGAAGAGCAAAGGGTATTGAACTCCCAAGTAAAGCAGGGTCACGTTTTTCAAGCAAGAATAACAGTGTATTTATTTGTCCTTACTGAAAGAAAAAATGAGGTCTGCATTATGTTAGAATTATTTATTGGTTACAAATTCAGAGGTTAGCAAAAGTCAACCTGTCCAGCTGAGAATAAAGTGCTTATAAAGACTGCCTGGGCAGGGGCCAGTGTATTGCCCTAATGCTTGAGAAAAGTGTAGCTTTTAGGTCCAGCTTGCCACATAATGGCTGTAATGGAGCCTATATTTAGGTACACACAGGCTGGTCCAGATCAAACAGTTGCCCTGCGTTTCCAAATCCCAGCAAAAATTGTGCTGGGTACTGTGTGGCTACCCCAAGAAAAAAAATAATTGGAATTTAAAAAACTCTAAAGTGTTAACAAGGTAAAGCTGTAAAAGACTCCAATTCCCTTTGCCAGTTGTAATGGAGACATTAAACAGCGAGACTGGAGCGTGTTCGAGTAGGAACCGAGCTGCCAAGAGCGCCGATAAGTGGAAAATGATGATTTGGATCTTGCGTGTGGGTGTAAACACAGCAGTCTGAACAAATTTTATCTGTCGCATTCATTTGCTGTTGGCATGCTACCCGTTTGCTAGAGCTACAGGGGGGGAAAGCCCAGCTCTGCCAGCCTTCCAAATGAGGATGGTCTTTTCCGTGTCCACGTTTGGATTTACACTTCTATTTAAAGCCAGCTGCTGCTCCGGCCAGGCACGTATTTGCTCACTTGCCATTTTGGTGCAGAAGGTAACGCTGCTAGACACGAGAAAATGACCTGGTCTGGTCCCTCCCTGCACCAACGGAAGCCCTCACTGAAAGCAGGTAAGTGGAAACATGCAGACAAGCCTCCAAAGTCAACGACTGTGAGATCCTCTGAGCGTTCTCAACGAATCTTGGGGAGGCAGGGAGCAGCCGGCGGTGTATGCTGCTCTGTGGGGGGCCCTGAGGCCACGAGGCGACGCAGCCCCCGCTGCCTTCCCTGGCACTAAATCATTCCCTTCCAGAAAGAGGGGCAATTCATCACTTCTGCAGCTGTACCAGAAGCAGCGTGCCTTCTGCCGAGGATCTGTTTGGCCCAAAGGATCTCGTGTTGCTCAGGTACAGTAACTTCCAAGTGAAATATAACTCCCTCCCCCCACCTAGGTAACAAAAGGGTCACAACCGAAGCAGACGCTGGACGCCGTACTTCAGTGAGCTGCAAAGTGTTGTGATTAAAATAAAATAGGAAACCAGATGGTACCTATCCCTTGCAGATCCTCCTGACCCTCTGCCCTCACAGAAACTCATTGTGCACCACAACTGCCAGAGGCAGGGGCAGCGGGTACTTACGACTGGCAGGCAAAAGACATGCCAAAGATGGGGATGCAGCGAAAAATGCCCTCCCAGCGGGTGTAGCTCACTCGCTGCAGCCACTGCCCACTGAAGAGGCCATGCTTGAAGGACGAAAGCACAATCTGCAGCCAAGAGAAAGCAAAAGGGTTAAGATTCGACCCTAAACAGCTTCGTGGCTTCCAGCAATGCAGGTGCTGGGATAAAAGGCAGCGTGTGGCAGCTCCGCAAGGAAAGCTCTGCTGCCCACCACCACCTGACCGCCATTAGTCAAACTTCCCAGCTCCCCACCCTACCCACACACTTGATTAAAGCTCCCAGCGACCTCCAAGAGCCCCTTGCCACTGAGGACCCCGAGGTGTACTTTAAAAGATCTATGACATTCCCCCCTTGTTTGACACCATCAGACATGCCATCCTGCACCAGGGTGAAACTATTTCCATTTAACTGGGAGAATTAGCCTTCCTAGCAATTTCTTTTGCTTTCTTTTAAACACCTTTTTAAACCCAAACAGGAAGCAACATTTGCCTCGGGAGAATCCTGTTCAAAGAGAGAAAAATGTTCCTATAACAGGCTCCCACCTGCTCACTGCTGCTCCAGAGCCACTCAACACCACCAGTTCACCATAGACAAGAATAAGCTTCAGGAAGACCAGGAGGGAGTGAGGCACCCCGAGGAGGCCAGGGAGCTCTTTTGCCATTGACAGTGAAACTGGCAGGCATTGGGTTGCAGAGGAAACAGAAGGTAAATATGTCTGAATGCCTGTTTATAATATCGCCTGAATGAGGGTTTTCTAATCCCCAGAGATTATGTTTTAGCTCCGCCAACTCTCATGAAATGTTGTGGTTTTCTTAAAGGCACAGCTCCTGGAACAGGGCAGTTCTGTAAACCACTCATGTGCAGCTTCCAGCCTCCTTCAGAGGCATGACCCAGCACAACCTACTAAAAAAAGTTAAGTGGAAAGAATTTCCACACCTCCCTCCTTCTTCCTCTCATCTCAGCTCTTTCAGCCCTGAAATCTGGGTGAGACAGGGCTGAGGCTCTACCAGCAAACCACATGAGCATCTGTGAGGTGAAACTTGCAGTCATTAAAAGGCAAGTGCAAGTCTCCACCTCTCAGGAAATGGTGCTACACAACGGGGCTTAGCCAAGCCAAACAGCTTTAGGTAATGCTCAGCTTAGCCTCCTGAATATAAATGGTCCAGAATCCATTCACCTCAGGGAAGAAAAACTTTTCTAGAAATATCTGAGAACACCATGTCCTGGACTTCAGACGTTACGGAGCCTTTAGTGCTGAAGAAATACAAGCGCTGGTGTCTAACAAACAAAACTACTTGCAGCCTGAAAGGCATTAACCAGCAGCTGCAGAATAGCAGGCAAAGTACACACTGGAGTTCTGAACCAGAGCTGCTTCCCCTGCAGATTAGAGGCATTGAGGTTTGCAAGGCAAAACACCAACACATGCTGAAAGCCCTTCGGCTTCCAGGCACTATTCACCACATCTTCCATCCTTTGATTCAAAGTTCAGAGCTCTAAATTATAAGACACCATCAAGGAGAATAAACCACAACCTGATTAGTGGTTTATTACTGTTTGTGCCACCTCAGTCCCCAGCTCTGTAATAGCTTCCCAGACCCCTGGCCAGTTCCTACAGCCTGAGCCTACCCATCTTGAGCATGGACACCCAGATCACTCATTATGCCCAGCACTAATTATCAGGAAGAGCATTTTAAACTTGAGGCTTGCACCTGGAAACTGTCCCAGTAAGAACATTTGCATTAAAGCCATAGGAAAACGGCATTCCCAGCATGGACACTCACCACAAACATGAACACCGTGTAGAAGATGAGAGCCATGGCACTGAAGGACTGTATGGAGGCCATCATGTTCCTCTGGAGGCTTAGTGGAAGCACAATGCACAGGGAGACAGCAAAGAGCAGGACTATCCGGAAACTGCCTGACACCTGGAAAAGGGATCCGAGTACAGAACTGCAGCACGGAGGACACTCAGAAGATCCCAGCAAGCCAGCAACCCCCCCACATGCTTACTTCTTCTAGAGTGAGAACAATGCATAGCCAGGATCAATCTCAAGCCTGCATTTCTGCTTCTGTTGGTATTTAAAAGATCTGATTCTGAAAACTTGACATTTCTTTGGCTGGGTCTGTGATTAGCTTCTACAGTCACTGGGTGCCACTGTTGCTCTACACACTGTGTGACAGGTCCAGCCTGAAGTGGAATTATTTTGGGGGGTGGTGGGGAGGTGTAAGGTGGGGAAATGTATTTAAATTCTAATCCAACACAAGCTATTTTGGTAGTTTCATGCAATTACATAAAAACTAAACTTACTTGGGAGACAAGAGATTGAAGTCTTGAAAATTCCAATCCGGAAAACTAATCAAACCTTCACACTGGTATTTATTATAGCAGAACACTCTGAAATGCTTGGAAATATTTAATACCTAATTTGGCTGCAGCCACAACACATCTTTTTAACTTCACAGTCCCTTAATCAGAGCTTAGCAACATCAGGCAGAGCAGATAACAGCCCCGCCAAAAATCCTACCACATGTCCATCCTGCTTCCCCACACAGCCCTTGTGCTGGCTCTCCAGAACAACAGCAAGAGCCTCCTGTCCACCAGGAGCACATCTCAACACCACACACCCCAAACCCACATTGAGCTCCTCACACAGCTTATTTTATCTTCAAGAGGAGGCAGGCTCACTGTAACTGCAGCCACCAAAACAGCAAGGGGCAGAACAAAACTCTCTTGAACCAGAAGGCTGCAAGGGGCTGAGAGCTCCAGACAGAGGAACCGTCTGTCACTACCCGTTGGGGCAGGAATTAAGACAGGAAGCATCAGGAATCTGCTCCAGAATTAATAGAGACCAAGTTAAAAAGAATTCCTTTGTTGGAAGTGCCTTATTGAAGGTTTTACACAGCTGATTGTTCACCATATGTCTGAGCTTCTAGGACTTCAGAGAGCCAAATGCTCTGTGTGCAAGGCGTGCCGTTAAAGCTCACCATGGGATGACCCCATGATGCCTCGTGGGCTGCTGAGCATGCTGCTAAGGCAGGATGCTCTTTGCTGTGCCTTAGGCACACTTGGAGCTATTGTCTGCATTGTAGATGTGATCCAGTGAGGATTCATTTACCTGAAATCCGAGCAGCCGAGCAAAGAAGTTGGACCCCAAATCACCAATAACCACATAGAAAGCAATGCAAGTTCCCAGCATCAGCCCAATCATGCTGCAAAAACAACAGAATGCACCCAGGTTAGGAGGCTGGAGCAGGAACCCTGGAACACAGCTCTTGCTCCTGGGCAGGGGTGTGTCAGCAGCTACATTCCCAGTGGATCCGTGCACTGCAGAGCCCTCGAGAGAGGATGAGGCTTCCCTAACTCTGAGGCTGCCTTAGAGATGGTGACAGAGCCCTCACTGATGACATGGGAGCAGTGACAACACCACTGTCTGCCCAGCGTGAAGCAAGACACATGCTACAGACACTGCAGCTGCTGGTGAGGGATTAAGACAAATGCTCAACACCGACATAGTCTCAAGGGCTATACACTCTGCATGCAACAGCTGAAGGGTGGTTAGGATCCTGCTGTACCCCTCTTTATCAAGGAGCATCCAGAAGAGCTAACCAGAAACATCTGAAAGGTACATTTAAAGTGACTCAAAACCTTGTGCAGTCACTCACTTGTGTTCAGAGGTAGAGCAGCCTCAGCCTGCCTGGCTTCTGGCGTGCCAGGCCTGCACACCCACCTGCTAACACAACCTTCTGGCAAGTCATAGTGGCAACAAGCCCCAAACTTTGCTGAAAATACACCTGGCAAGTAGATTTTCTGTCTACAGGGATATGGGGAGCTGTGAGCTCACTCTTACAGCCACAGGAGCAGGCTGTGCTCCACCGCTGGTGCTGGAGGCAAGGGCCAGGCTTCCATCCTCAAATTTGCAAAGGGCAGGCCACCAGCTCTGCATTCAACCCCAGCCAAATAAAATCCAGAGAATCTCCATCCACACCTAACAGCTTGGCTGGAGGGGGAGCTCTGGTAACAGCCCATGAACGGGTTTAACAGCTCTTGGGAGGCACAGGAAAAAACTAACCCTGGAGATGGCCACAACTCCTTTATTTCTTGCAAAAAAATCATTTAAAATCATCAGCAAGAGGTTCTCTCAGCCTCATGGCCCTCAGCAAGGGCCTACCATGAAAGGCTCAATACCAAATCATCCCTCAAACTTCTTTCCACAAAAAATGGACCCCATGTTAATGAAAAGATTGTCCTGTGAACTGCTGCTCCTCCCATTCGTGACTGCATGGACGACTTTCCCTCCCAGCTGCAGCTACACAACATCCCCGTGGCAATTACAGCAATTGCTTGCATGGACAAGTAACATCTGAGAAATATTCTGTGTATTTTTAGTGCTGTGCAGCAGATTGCAGCTGGGAAGAGGGAAACTGGCCTGGGCTCAAGATTGCCTCCACCAAAGAATCTCTTCTGGACAAAGCTGCAGTGATGTCCCCTCGCCCACCACAACTGCTTGAACACGACCTGCGGAGGAGCTTCCTCCTTCATCTGAGGAAGCACAGTCTGAAATGGAGACAGGATTTCCCCTATGAGGCATCTCTCAGTGCCTGGTGTCTCACAGAGGAAGGAGCAAGGCAGGACCAAAGCAGCTAAAGGGTGGATCT